>NC_083444.1:15756553-16082358 GCF_020745735.1 Hemiscyllium ocellatum
ACTGTAGGGATTCTTCGAGTCTACCTATACCACACACAGTCCCTGTCCTGAGAGTGTTGATGGGAACAGTGTGTCAGATTTAACCTGAACAACTGATCCATCATCCACTGCTGTTGTGGAAGAGAGTTCCACACCTCTCCCACCCTTTGTGTGTCAAAGTGCTTCCTAACATCCCTCCTGAACGCTCTGGGCCCACATTCCCAGACTCTGTTCCCTCTCCTTCTAGAATCTCCAACCAGTGGGAATCATTGATCTTGATCGACCCTGTCTGTACTGTTCATATCTTGAAGATATTGATCAGATCATCCCTTAACCTTCTCAGTGCGACAGGAAACCGGCCTCAACTCTCCTCAGAATGTAATCCCAAGCCCAAGATCGTTCTTGTAACCCTCCATTCTTCTGCCCCCTCTATGTACTCCAACCTGATAACCACTTGATTGCACTGAACTCCATCAAACACAGTTTGCCCATTCACAGTCCATCAATCTCCCTGTGTAATTGATGGGACTATCTGGGTGGATCAAGATCTCCCGCACACAAACCCCTTTGTACCTAACCCCATGTTTTTGATAAAGTCCCACATAGGAGGTTAGTGAGCAAATTAGGGCGCATGGTATTGGGGGCAAAGTACTAACTTGGATTGAAAGCTGATAGGAAACAAAGAGTAGTGATAACGGCTCCATTTCGGAATGGCAGGCAGTAACCAGTGAGGTACCGCAGGGATCAGTGCTGGAGCTGCAGCTTTTTACATATACGTTAATGATATAGAAGATGGTATAAGTAATAACATTAGCAAATTCCCTGATGATACGAAGCTGGGTGGCAGGGTGAAATGTGATGAGGATGTTCAGAGATTACAGGGTGACCAGGACAAGTTAGGTGAGTGGTCAGATGCATGGCAGATGCAGGTTAACGTGGATAAATGTATGGTTATGCACTTTGGTGGCAAGAACAGGAAGGCAGATTACTACCTAAATGGAATCAATTTAGGTAAAGGGACAGTACAGAGAGATCTGGGTGTTCTTGTACACCAGTCAGTGAAGGCATGCTGGCCTTCATAACAAGAGGGGTTGAGCATAGAAGCAAGAGTTCTTCTGCAGCTGCACAGGCCATGGTGAGACCAACCTGATACTGTGTGCAGTTCTGGGTCTCTAAGTTTGAGGAAAGCATTTGGATTGAGGGAGTGCAGCGTAGTTCACGACGTCAATTTCAGGAATGGAAGACTGCAGGTCCTTGACTCCTCCATCGCCAGAACTAACAACACGACGGTTGGAGGAAGAGCGCGTCATCTTCCGCCTGGAAACCCTCCAACCACAAGGGATGAACTCAGATTTCTCCAGTTTCCTCATTTCCCCTCCACCCCACCTTGTCTCAGTCGATTCCCTTGAACTCAGCACCGCCCTCCTAACCTGCAATCCTCTTCCTGACCTCTCCGCCCCACCCCACTCCAGCCTATCACCTCACCTTGACCTCCTTCCACCTAACACATCTCCATCGCCCCTCCCCCAAGTACCTCCTCCCTACCTTTTATCTTAGCGCTGGCACCCTCTCCTCATTCTTGATGAAGGGCTCTGGCCTGAAACGTCGATTTCCTGTTCCTTGGATGCTGCCTAACCTGCTGTGCTTTAACCAGCAACACATTTCAGCTGTGATCTCCAGCATCTGCAGGCCTCACTTTTTACTCAATTCCTGGAATGGCAGGATTAACTTATACTGAAACTGGAGCAACTGGGCTGTATACCCTTGCGTTTAGAAGACTGAGAGGGGATCTGATTGAGACAAATAAATTATTAAAGGATTGGACACTCTGGAGGCAGGAAACATGTTCCGCTGATGGGTGAGTGCTGAACCAGAGGAAACAGCTTAAATATACGGGGTAGACCATTTAGGACAGAGATGAGGAGAAACTTCTTCACCCAGAGAGTGGTGGCTGTGTGGAATGCTCTGCCCAGAGGGCAGTGGAGGCCCAGTCTCTGGATTCATTAAAGAAAGAATTGGATAGAGCTCACAAGGATAGTGGAAACAAGGGTTATGGAGATTAGGCAGGAACAGGATACTGATTAAGAATGATCAGCCATGATCACATTGAATGTTGGTGCAGGCTCGAAGGGGCAGAATGGCCTACTCCTGCACCTGTTGTCTATTATCTAACATTGTCCCTGTCCTGGAGTGTTTGATGGGACAGTGGAGAGGGAGATTTACCCTGCATCTAACCCCTTGTGTTCCCTGTCCTGGAGTGTTTGATGGAGACACTGCAGAGCAAATTATACTCTGTGTCTAAACCTGTACTATTCCTGCCGGGAGTGTTTGACAGGACAGTGTAGAGTGAGATTTACTCTGTAGCTAACCTTGTGCTGTCACTGAGCGAGGAATGTTTGATGGGACAGTCGAGAGGGAGATTTACTCTGTATCTGACACCATGCTGTCCCTGACCTGGGAGTGTTTGATGGGACAGACGAGAGGCATATTTACACTGTATCTAACACTGGCTGTCCCAGCCCTGGAGTGTTTGATGAAGGAACAGTGTAGATGGCATTTTACTCTGTATCTAACCCCGTGCTGTCCCTGTCCTGGGAGTGTCTGATGGGGGAAGAGCGTAGAGGGAATTTTACTCTGTATCTAACTCTATTCTACCCCAACCGGTGGCACAGTGGTTAGCACTGCTGCCTCACAGTGCCAGAGACCTGGGTTCAATTCCCGCCTCAGGCGATTGACTGTTGGAGTTTGCAACGTTCTCCCCATGTCTGTTTGGGTTTCCTCGGGTGCTCTGTTTTCCTCCCACAGTCCAAAGATGTGTGAGTCAGGTGAATTGGCCATGCTAAATGCCTGTAGTGTTAGGTAAGGGTAACTGTAGGGGTATAGGTGGGTTTCGCTTCAGCGGGTCAGTGGGACTTGTTGGCCGAAGGGCCTGTTTCCACACTGTAAGTAATCTAATCTAATCTAACTCTGGAGATTCAGATAGAGAAAGTGTGGAGTGACACATACTCTCTATCTAACCCACCATGGAGCTGCCCTGAGTGTGTTTGATGAGGGAAGTGGGTGACTTAATCAATATCTAACCCCACGCTGAATGTGGGCAGAAAATATGAAACATTTCAGGTAGTGGGAGCTTTACTCTGTACCTAACACCACTCACTACCTTGGCCTGGAGATTTAGATGGGGATGGTTTCGATGTGGGGAGTCTGGTGAAATGGCAGTAGAACTGAAATAATGGGAGATGTGAAGGGATGCTTGTTGGATAATAGACTGAAGACAAGATAAACTAACCAGTCAAATGTTACATTGGGAGAGGAACAGAGAAAGCTGCTGGGTCATTTCTGTTCTGTTACATCTCTCCAAGTTTCAGATTGGGGCTGAATTCCTGTCACAATGAGGAATGTCTCAAAAGCTGTTTTCTGTGCTGCATTAATGCATCATCAAAATGTGAATTCCCTTTGCAGAAAATAGAGACAGCTCATTGAAGGTGTGCGCGCTTGGGAGAGAAAGAAAGCATGAGCATGAAAGTGTGTGTGAGAGAGACAAAGGGTGTACGCAAGTGAGAAAGAGAGTGTGAGCACATGTGAAAGATAAAGAGTGTGTGAGAGTAAGAAAGATAATGTGTGAGACAGAGTGTGAACGTGTGTGAAGCTGTGAACGTGCACAAGAAAAGAGTGTGAACGTGTGTGAGAAAAGAGTGTGCGTGTGTGTGAAAAAGTGCACGCATGTTCAAGGAAAAGAGAGTGTGCGTCTGCGAGAGAAAGTGTGCATGTGAGACGGAGAGAATTTATGTGTGACAGAGAGTTTGCATGTGTGCGAGGGAAAGGGTGTTGTGAGAGTGTGTGTGAGAGAGAAAGTGTGTATGAGAGAGAACAAGAGTGTACACAAGTGAGAAAGAGTGTGTGCGCTTTGAGATGGTGTGCACATGTGAGAGACAAAGAGTGTCTGCAAGTGAGAAAGAGAATGTGCATGTGCGTGGGAAAGAATGTAGGGTGAGAGAGAGAGAGTGTGCAATTGGGAGAGAAAGGGTGTGCAAGAGCGTGAGAATATGTGTGAGAGTATATGTGAGACAACGTGTGTGCGAGTGAATATGTAAGTGTGTGATTGTGAGCATGTGTGAGCAAGAGTGTGTGAGAGTGAGTGTGTTAGTGAGTGTGAGAGACAGTGAGTCTGTGTATGTGTCAGTGAGTGTGTACATATGGAGACAGTGAGTGTGTGTGTGAGAGTGTATGTGTGATTGTGTTGCTGGTTAAAGCGCAGCAGGTCAGACAGCATCCAAGGAACAGGAAATTCGACGTTTCGGGCACAAGCCCTTCATCAGGAATCATGAAGGGCTTGTGCCCGAAACGTCGAATTTCCTTTTCCTTGGATGCTGCCTGACCTGCTGCGCTTTAACCAGCAACACATTTTAAGGTCTGATCTCCAGCATCTGCAGACCTCTCATTTTACTGTATGTGTGATTGTCATAGTGTATGAGAAATTGTTCGAGTATGCATTTGTCTGTAAGAGTGGGAGTCTTGGATTGTGAGTGCCTGTGTGTGTAAGTGTGCAGATCAGTGTGGATATCTGATGGGACATGTGTGTGTGTGTGTGTGAGAGAGAGAGTGTGTGTGTCAAGTACTGAATGTAGTGTGCCAGGCTGTGTGTGTGTACAAGTGTGAGAGTGTGGGTGAATGAGAGTGCGGGACGGTGTATGGTTTGTGGATCATTACTGGGACAGGGACATAAGACGTGGTTTACACACACATTATGGAGTGACAACATTGACACTGAAACTGTGCACTCAGATGGACAGACACACACATACACACATGTGTGTGTGTGTTGGGGAGGGAGGGGTGTAGCAGAGAGGGTGTTGAGCGGCTGGCATGTGATTGATGTTTGAAATTCCCAAACTCTGCCGATATATTAGAGAAAAGGAAAGGAAATAAAAGATTGAAGGTCAAGTTGGAAATGGCTGCATGTAGAGTAGAGCAGGGAGAGACAGACAGGGACAGAGAAGAGAGAGAGAGAGAGAGAGAGAAACAAACAGGCAGACAGGGATATAGACAGTGAGTTCGAGTTTGGAAACTACAGGTACAGCAGGAAAGTTCTGAGAGATCCTCAGCAAATATCCCCCTCTCTTCCCAGACCTGTGTGTGTGTCAGGGGGTCAAAAGGCTGGCTCTTAGACGCTAGGTTGGTACCAATGTTAGACATTTTCAAACTGCACTGGCACAACTAACAAGGCTTCAAACAAAGTTGAACAAACCAGAAACAGTAACACTTTACTGTCCCAGAATTAACATCTCAGTGGGCAGCAAGATCAAACAAGGCTCCTGTCCTGGGAATTAACATCTCAATGACACAGAGAGCACCCCAGGGAGCAGACTGACAGATGTTACAATGTGTCAGTGATTGCAGGGGTGGAGTCCACAAACCACTCATTGAAGATTGTTTTAAATTTCAAAAATACACTTTATTCATAAAATAATTTGATGGTCTGTACAGTTGGTCATGCCATACATATGTAAACATTTACATACAGAGATCAGAATTCATCATTTTTATACAGGTCTATACATTTTTCAACCATATGCCCATATAATTAGCTGAGGCGTCAGCAGAGCCCAAATGACTGCATGGGCCCCCTGTTAGACAGGCAGATGTTATACGGTGGTCTTTCCCCACCGCGCCTTTGTGGCAGTTGCCCCAAGCTTCAGCGCGTCCCTCAACACGTCGTCCTGGACCTTGGAATGTGCCAGTCTGCAACACTCAGTCGGGTCAACTCCTTCAGCTGGAAGATCAACAGGTTTCGGACCACCCAGAGAGCGCCCTTCACCGAGTTGATGATCCTCCAGGCGCAGTTGATGTTCGTCTCAGTGTGCGTCCCAGGGAACAGGCCGTAGAGCACGGAGTCCCGCGTCACGGCGCTGCTCGGGACGAACCTCGACAAACACCACTGCATTCCTCTCCAGACTTCCTCTGCATAGGCACATTCCAGAAGGAGGTGTGCAACAGTCTCTTCCCCCCGCAGCCGCTTCGAGGGCAGCGTGCAGTGCGGCTGAGAGTCCAGGCGTGCATAAAGGATCTCACAGGCAGAGCCCTTCTCACCACCAGCCAAGCCATGTCTTGGTGCTTGTTGGAAAGTTCTGACGATGAGGCATTCTGCCAAATGGCTTTGATAGTCTCTCAGGGAACTACTCGATAGGATCTGCCCTCTCCTTTTCCAGAAGGGTCTCGAGGACACTACGTGCTGACCACTTCCTGATGGACTTGTGGTCGAAGGTGTTTTTCTTCATAAACTTCTCCACGAAGGAAGATAAACGTGGACAAAAATTATTTAGATTTATTCTTCAAATGAGCTGTTTTCTCTGTCGCTGTTGAGAACAAGCAGCTCTCCCTGTTTGGTGCATGTGTTTATTTTGGTTAATTGCTGTCTTCTGATTTGTTTGTATTTTGATGTTGTTGTGATAGTCTGCAATGTACTGGGGATGAGTTATGGGGGGGGCAGGGGCCACTTTTAAACTGGGATCTTGCTGTGTAATTTGCATCAAAGTGCTCTCGCTCACCGCCCCGACCTCCCTAAATTATCTTTTCTCCCTTTTATCCTGAAGAACCTTTGTTGGGAAAGCTGGAAAGTGAAGATCCAAAATGCCTGGGACAGGAAACCCTTGGACAAGAGCAACCTCCAGAGGGGAGCACGGGCCAGAGGCCTGAGGCCTGGTTGCCAGGCTGCAGCCTGTGGGGCCCAGGTGAGAGGTGGTCTGTTTATAACCCCGAGGTTTATTCTTCACTGCGGGGGTTGGGGGAGTGTGGAGGCCTGGTTTGTAGGGCCCTCTGGTTAATTGGGTCCTGTCAGATTGTGGCCCTGTTGTTTTTAAAATGGGTTTGAAGCCTGGGTTTAAAGTAACCAGGGTTTTGGGATTGTGACACAAACAGGTTAACCTCCAGGATCTGTGAGGCAGGGCTCCCGAGGAGGGAAATAATACCCAAAATATCTGACCCTCTGTAAAGTCTTGTCACAATGTCAGAGGAATGTGCGTCATAGAGAGGGTAGGATGATAAATGAGCCGTTGTTATTTAAAGTGGAGGGGAATAAAGATTACAGTGTACAGGATTAAATTAGAGAGAAAAACACAAAGAGAGATCTCAGAGATGGAGAGTAAGCTCGGAGGAACAGAGAGAAAGAGAGAAGGAACACGGGGTGGGGAGTAACAGATAGAGGTATCAGAGATGGAGAGAGAGTGGGGAGGTTACAGAGAGGGGCGAACAGAGGGACAAGTGTTTGGAATTTGTTGAGCAGTCGGGTTGGTCCCTCTGTTGTCCTGGAGACAGAATCGAACCCTTAACCAACGCCAGTGACACACATGATCTGTCTGATGTCACACTGCTGCAGTGGGATCTTGCTGTGTGTATTTCTAGCCTCTGGTTAACTGGTCTATTGTGATTCCTTTGTGTTTCGATGTTGCTGTGATGTGATGCAATGCATGAATGATGCAATAATTAAACTGAACCAGTATCACAGTAAAGTGAGAGATTGTGGAAGGCCAAAGAGCAGTGGGATCTTGCTGTGCTTCTGGAACCACTGTTGGATTTTATTTCAAATCAATTTTTATTTGTCTCTGTCAGTTCCCAGAGGAGGAGATTGGATCCGGGAGCTGAACCTCAGGACGGTGCAGAGACTGACAGAATCAAATCATTTCTGCCGCCTGGAATCGTCAGACAAGAGCCAGAAACATTCAGAGAGAGAGAGAGAGAACAATCAGAAACTGGCCTGTCTCCTTGTTCATTTACACACACACACACACACACACACACACACACACACACACACACACACACACACACTAGAATTGTGGGGTTCAGGCCGTCTCTGTCGGATATTTATCACAAGGAGCAAGTTCTGGGCTGGGAGCAAAGGGGCAGAAAGATGGAGAGGGAGCTGCTGCACAGTCTGATCCCACAGATGTCACTGCCTCCCTCTTGCTGTCCAGCTCCCACCTCTCCCTTTGTGTCCCCAGCTCACTCTCTCTGTCTCTGTCTGTCCCACATTTTTCCTTCAATCCCCATCCTTTCCATCTCCTCCCTGTTCACATTCCCCTGTAGATTCCCTTCCTACAAATCTCTGGATCCTCCTTTCCTGGAAGTGTTGGATTGTTCAATCTCCAGCCTCCCTGCTAACCTCTCCCCACACCCCTCTCTGCGTCAACCCTGTGGGGTCTTGTTGTTCCTGCCTGAGGATCATTCTATCGGCTTCATACCATCAACCCCCGTCTCTTTCACTAGCTGTCTGTTGTATCTCTCTCCTGTGGCTGCTCTTCCCTCATTCTCTCCCTCTCTCTGGATGTCTCTCACACTCTCTGTCTCACCTTTGGATTTCTCTCCCTGGACTTTTACTTTCTCTCTCTCCCCCTCCCTCCCTGTGTTAGGCATTTCTCTCTCTCTGTCTGTCTCTGTCTCTCTCTGTCCTGTCTACTCCTCCCTAAGTGTTTTGTTCTCTCTGTCCTGTTCTCTCCCTGGGTTTTACACGCTCTCCTGTCTGTCCCCTGTTTCTCTACCTGGGAGTTTCAGTCCCTGGGATCTTTCTCTGTCCTTTGTTCTCTCTGCCTGGGTGTTTCTCTCTTTCCCTGGTTTCACACTGTGCCTCTCTCTCTCTCCCCATCTCTGTCCTTCTGTCTCTCCCTGGGATCTTTCTCTGTCCTTGGCTCACTCTGTGTCCCTCCCTCAGACTCTGTCCCTCATCTCACTCGCTTTCTCTACTCTCCCTTTCTCTCTGTCCCTCATCTCACTCGCTTTCTCTCCCCTTCCCTATCTGTCCCTCCCTCCCTCTGTCCTGCTGTTCCTGTCCCAGGGTAGATTTGAACTCAGTAGCACTTGGTGCTGCACATGCTGTTATCACAGTGGGATCTTGCTGTTCCCTGTGTCTCCCATTGCTGTCCCAACGATGAGTGGGGGTGGGGGTAGGGTGAGAAAGCCCCTTTCTCACTGAGGAGGGTGGAGGGGGAGCATGGGATCTTGCTGTGCATGAAAAAGCACACAGTTTATAGCCCAGTCAGTCAGTGTGCATGCTCCCCGTGCCTCACCCCCTACAGCCCAGGGGTGAGGGCCCAGTGAAGGGGGGAGGGGAGGGGAGTCGGTTATTGTACACGATGGAGACACAGAGGGGGCTTTTATATCCAGTGGGGGGATGCAGGTAGGAATGGCAGTGGGGCAGTATGGAGAAAGGGCAATTAGACCAGGACAAGGTGGTGGGGGGCAATATGTTTGGGGGAAAGTGTAAGAGTTGGGTGGGGGTAATAACTCTGGGGATGGGCAAAAATGCCAGGGCAGAAAACCGGGGGTGGGGTCAGTGGGGGAGGAAGTTGCTCAATTGGGGCAGTTTCAAAAAACTGGAGAGGAACAAAAAAAATGGAGCGGGACAAAATGAGAGAAAATATATTCCCCCCACACCCATTTTTGACTCCCCCAGCTCTGGGCACAATTGGCAGGGGGCAAAATTGTTGGCGGTGGGATTGTGGAGGGCAAAAGTGAGAGACATAAAACAGTGGGCACTGCAAGATGGGGCATAAAATATGAGGGGGTAAAGTCAGGGCTGGGCGGGTTGTTATTGCTGGAATTAATTTGGACAGGGAACAGGGCCTGCAGTTTACAGACAATGGAATGGACAGGGACAGGAGCAAATTGTCCCGACAGCAAAAAAACCTGCTCTTGTGCAGTGGCAGAGGGAGGCCACCAGAGGGTGGCATTGTATCACTTTGAACACAATGGGGTCAGACACAGACACAGTGAGAGTCAGAGAGGCTGGGGTGAGCTGAAAGTGGGGATAAAAGGATCCTTCTCAGGATGTAATTACACATTGGCATTTCCCAGGTGGGGCGTGATGCTATGATAACCAACATCGGGAAGCAATGGTGGTGGAAGGGCATGGGCAGAGATTTCACTCGATTCTGTCACCGCTGTGTGACGTGTGCCCAGTACAACCCAGGCTGGCCCATTAAAATTAGAATGGGGCCCCAGCCACGCCCAAAGGGACTCTGGGGGCAGTTACAGATGGATTTTATGGGACCTCTTCCCCAATCCCATGGGAAGACGGATTACCTTGTGATTATTGACCAATTTACCAGGTGGGTCGGGACCTACCCTACCCAGAACTGATCAGCTAACGCTGTGGCAAGGGTTGTAGCTGAGGAGGGGATGTCCAGGTGGGGGAGTTGGGTGCCGTCCCAGATTGACTCCGACCGGGGAGCCATTTCACTGGAAGTGTTGTAAAAACCACATGTCAGCTGATGGGCATTAAACTGAAATTTCACTCACCCTACCATCCACAAAGTTCAGGCATGGTGGAGTGAATGAACAGAACTCTTAAACCCTGCCTTGCTAAGGCCATGCAGGACTCTGACAAACTCTGGCCTGAGGTCCTTCCTGCTAAACTCGTGACTCCAGTCCACCACAAGCCGGTCGAATGGTTTGACCCCTTATGAGTCAACGACAGGTCGGGCAATGTAACTGCCCGATTCCATCATCATGGGAGGGTTCCGATGCTGGCCCTCGCTGTGATAGAATACATCGCTATGTGCTCGAACTGAGCACCCAGCTGAAGGAGATGTGGAAAACAGTTCGGGACAAACAGGAAGGTGAGGGAGGGATGAACAGAGGCAATTAGAGGATTGTGCGGAGGTCCCATCGGTGGGTAGGAAGGTTATGGGTCAGATTCTTCTCAGCACCAAATGAATTGTGCCTCCCTCAGTCCTGCTCCCCGGAGTAGGCGCGGGGTTCCATGTTAATACATACCTAACCATGTTATATCAGCACACACAGCAAAATAACATCTCGAAATGCTGGGTGTGTACTCGAATCCCTGCACACTCTATTGGGGGGGATTCCCCTGAGTCCCATTCCGTTGAATAAATCCAAATCGGTGGAATGGTGATTGGACCAGAACAGATCCTCACATTTATCCATTTGGGGGATGGGCGGGGGTTAGGTCTGACAGAGAATCTCCCCGGTCATTCATGTGAGGCCCTGACCAGACCATTTCTGCTGCCAATGATGAGGTCACCTGGGAGACCACGGGTTATAACATGCAAAACTATAAAGGTTGGTTCCGGCCTCACTACATCCTTTAACATACCCCCTCTGGCTCTGACCCTCACAAACACCGCGGGTGAAGGAACGCCCACGGGGGCGATTTGTTTTAATTCCACATCAGGGTGGAATGCCGGAACAAGCAAATGTTCCCATTCCCTGCTCCTTACCCGGTCCGCCCACCGATCGTTTCTTTCTGGAATATTCTGAGCCTTGAGGTTGTCAACATGACGACAGGGAAAACGTACAAAACCATTTGGACTTCAATTCCGACTGATTATCTGAGGCCTTACAATGAGAATTACTCTGACCGTGCTGTCAAGGCCTACCCTTGGCTCCCTCCATATTGGTCTGGATCTTGCTCCCTTGCCTATGTGCCACCTTTTGTTCACCATTACAGTTCCCTCCGCGTTCATCCCAAACTGCATCCACCTCAATCCAAACGGTCCATCACTGAGACCGAGCGATTCTGTATGTTCACCTTCCCTGCCTATGGGAGTGCTAAGGCTGCTAGGGAACTGATCAATATGGCCTCCACCTTGGAAAGGCTGGCTAATGAGACTGCCGATGGCTTTGCAGCGGTAAGCATGGCCATCTCCGAGGTGTCGGCTGAGGTCATTGCCACCCGTACTGTTGTGTTGTCGTGCGAGTGGAGCTGAAAATGTTGCTGGAAAAGCGCAGCAGGTCAGGCAGCATCCAAGGAGCAGGAGAACTGACGTTTCGGGCATGAGCCCTTTTTCCTGAAGAAGGGTTCATGCCCGAACCGTTGATTCCCCTGCTCCTTGGATGCTGCCTGCCCTGCTGTGCTTTTCCAGCAACACATTTTCAGCTCTGATCTCCAGCATCTGCAATCCTCACTTTCTCCTATTTGTGAGTGGCACAAGGTGGCCCCTGTGCTGTTATTGGGGCCTAGTGCGGCACATACATTCCGGATACCTCAGACAATATAACTGACCAAGCGGATCTCATCCGCTTGGAGGCTGATAATATCCAGCAGGAAGGGAAACAGTTTCAGGATTATAATCCTACCCCACTGATCATTACTGGATGGTGGTGGTCTGTTCATCATGCTCCGGCATGTCTCGGACCACAAGGGGGGAACTGAAAACAGGAACGAACTAAACAAGAAATACTTACAGAACACAATGGCGATCTCCGTGTGTGCATGTACAGAACAACAAGAAACCATCTTTCGCGGTCTTTTGTTGTACTTGCCATCCAGACTATAAAAACTGCTGTCCCTGATGTTCAAGGAGGGAGGGCCTGGTCAAGTTCCACAGTTAGGGGCACAATCACACTGCCCCTCCCAATAGGTTTGGATTTAATAAATTTGATTTACTTACTTCTAATTGTGAATTTTATTAATTTTGGTACAACACTATCCAATCAATTAACACCCTTGTAAAATGTTCCCCAAATGCGGGAATTGATATTAAAGTTGCAGACTTTATCACTGCCTGAAAGTTTCCAATTTCCTGACAGATATGAAATGTCCTCCAAAATTCGACTCCATCTTTATACAGTTCAGGCCAATAAAAATGTTCTTGGATTTTGACATGAGTTCTCCTTACTCCCAAATAACCTCCTCCTGCTAATTTATAACCACAACATTTCCTTTCCACATCCCACCGGGAATGCAACTTGATAACCTGCTGCCCATTTCCCATCCGCCTGAATGTGTGATGGTCTCCAATTCCTCAGGAAGGCCTCATTTATAAGATAGCAACATTCTGGGGTCTCTACAGATTCTGTGTTCCATATTCGATATTCTAATCGCTGGCTAATGAAGACTAGCATCCCTTAACAGCTTCAGGGATCTATGGATTGTACACCAAGCTCCCTTTTATCCTCAGTGCTCCCCTCGGACCTGCCATTTATTTGGCCCCTCCAGCCTGTTCCACCATTCATGGGAACGTGGCTGATCCGACATTCCTCACAGCCCCTTTCCTGCCCTTTCCCTGTAACACTTGATTCCCCGACTGATCACCGATCTATCTCCGATGGAGATAAACTCAAAGAATTAGCCTGCCCTCTCTCCATGGATGCTGCCTGACTGCTGTGATTTCCAGCATTTTTTGTTTTCAGTACAGATCCCAGCTTCTGCAGTAATTAGCTCCCACAAGGATCTCTCTCCCACAGTCTTTAATATACACAGGTACTCTGCTCCCACAGCTCTTCCTGTGGCTGTCCCATCTTATTTATCCCCCATAAAACAAATCTTAATTTCTCATTTATTACCTCAGCTCGGAGTGTACAACCTACATTTGCAATTTTGGGACAGAATTAGTCCTTGTCTTATTCCCATTATCCGGTGTGCAGAGTGACCAACGTTTTACATCAGCTGCCAATCTATTATCATTGTCTATTCTTAGAGACTCGTTTTGACCTGATGCTCAATTTCAATTTGTTGATGATGTTTCTAATCCTAAATTCTACTGTCAATCTCAATTATTATTACTTTGTACATGAGATGTGTGGATCTCTGACTAAAATAGCATTTCTGGCCCATCCCGAACATCCCCAGTGAAGACGGTGGTGTGCTGATCAGATTCACTGCTGTTTCTGCATTTACCTGCATGCACTTTGTCTTATTCACTTGCGGGACGTGAGCATCGCTGGTCCAGACCTGGCTGGGAACGCTGCCTGTTCCCAGTTGTTCCTCCATAATGTGTGGGGATGAGCTGCCTTGTTGAACCACTGCAGTCCGTGTGGTGTAGGTAGACCCACAATGCTGTTAGGGAGGGAGCTCCAGGATTCTGACCCAGTGAAGGGACGGTGATATATTTCCAAGTCAGGATGGTGAGTGGCTTTGAGGTGAATGTGCAGGGATTTCCGTTCTCATCAATCTGCTGCTCTTGTCCTTCTGGATGGTAGAGTTTGTGGGTTAGGAAGATGCTGTCTGAGGACCTTTGGTGAATTTCTGCAGTTCATGTTGGAGATGGTCCACACTGCTGCTGCTGAGAAACAGTGGTGGAGGGAGTGGGTGTTTGTGGATGTGGTACCAACTAAGCAGTTGCTTTGTCCTGGATGGTATCAAACTTACTCGCTGTTGTTGGAGTTGAAGTCATCCAGACAAGTGGGGAGCATTCTGTCACACTCTTGACTTGCGCTCTGTAGATGGTGGACAGGCTTTGGGGAGTCAGGAGGTGAGTTACTTGTAGCAACATTCCAAACCTCAAACAAATGTGGCCTTGATATTAAAGGTAGTCAGTCCCACCTCACCTGTGGGAATCAATTCATTCGGGGGCAGCAGTTCTTTAACGCTGTTTTTGAGCAGCTGGAGTTGAGGGCACTTCCCACAGATGCAGTTCGCAGGGACACTAGTGGTGACCCTTACCTCCCACATTCTACAAGAGGGACATTCAACTGCCCGAACCTCCATTCCCACTGTTCTAAATCCCCGAGACGACAGAGAAACTAAAGGAAAATACTGAAACCAGTCAACTTCCCAATTGGGGCACAGAGCCCTTTTGTTTTGGTGAGAGGAGGAAGACGGTTTGGAGACATTCCCGAGTACTGTTTGGGGGAAAGCAACTGACCAAATATAAAGCCTTACTTAACCAGCAGTGCCGTGTCTATACTGTGCACTGCAGAAATTCACCAAAGATCCTCAGACAGCACCTTCCAAACCCACAAGCACTTCCACCTCGAAGGACAAGGGCAGCAGATAGATGGGAACATCACCCCCTTCAAATTCCCCTCTGAGTCACTCACTATCCTGATTTAGAAATATATTGTTATTCCATCAGTGTTAAAGGCAGCTCAGCAGTACCTTCTCAGGGGCAATTCGGCATGGGGAATAACTACAGACTCAGTCAGTGATACCCACATCCCACGAGTGAATAAAACAAAATCATTTCATGGTTTGGAAACAGTCGGACCCTCCTGTGGGCTTCACGGAGGAGTTTTATTTATTCACAACACAAGGAATCCGTGTAACCAGGCATTTTACTGCGTTACTGATCTTCGCTCTGAACTGAGACAATGTTGCTGCATAAATAAATGTGTTTGTGCAACAGCTTAGGTCCCGCAGCATGTAACCAACTGCACTGAAGTGATATAGAAAAGGCGAGTAATCATCAGGATTGATTCCTTCAATGATATAATATAAGAAATGCACAAAATAAGTTAACCACAGGAGGATGAAACTTCCAGAGATGGTGAAAAGCAAAATCACAGCCTTCCTTCTGCTCTCCATCTCTGGGTCTCTGTGATTCTCTCCTTTGCTCTCACCCTTCAGCCTCTTCCGGACTCGACTGGTCACTAAAATGTGTCTGACTGTCAGAGCATTGAGCAACAGAATTAAAGCGAATGGCAGTAAAGGGGTTAAAACTGTATCAAGCCAATCTAATACCACCCACCAAGTCTCAGTAAAGTAGCTTAACTTTATTTTGCAGTAGAATGGCACATTGTTGATTATCCTCTCAGGCTCATATTGAAAATAGAAGGGGATGTTTTTCAGACAGAACAGGGTGCAGGTTGTTGCTAGAACCACAGTCGCAGCTTTCTCAGTGCAATATTTTGTTCTCAGCTTCTGACAACAAATGGTCACAAATCGGTCAAAGGAGAAAGTGACGGTGAACCAGACAGAGCAGTCCCTGGCTGCACGACACAGTGTCCCAATAACACTGCACACAGGAGTGATGTCCAGGAAAGACTGCGGGGAATAATAGAAAGGTAATCTCCACAGTATAACCTCAGTAATAATGACCATCAGATCGGCAGCTGCCATAAACACCAGGTAACGGGTAGTGCAAGGGGAAACACCACAGTTTTGCCTGGAAAGGACTGTCACTGCTAGCAAATTTACTGTGGGAGACAAATGGGAAAAGAAACAACAAATTATTGATCAGAAATACCCCGAACCATTCCAGAGAGCAACAACAAGGTTTTACCAATAAAGTCCCATGCACTGTGTGATTGGGAGTGGTTGGGTGTGAGTGAGTTTGAGTATCAGACTTTAACATTCACTACAGATTGCCCTCCAGCCCAGTCAATCTCGAGATTCTAGAGTTTTGGCAGATATTGAGCTCACAGCCACTCCTAGGAGAGCAGAAGGAAGTCTATGATTTTCTGTGGTTGCATGGTAAGGTACAGAACCCCATTAGAATCCTCAATCCCAAGTCATTTATGGCACTAGCTATTGGACTGTCAATAATCCAAACTCTTCCCTTCTCCAGAGAAACAGTTATTTCCTGATCCTGTCATTGGACTAAATCCTGATCGGAGCCATGGCAGGATTATAAAACAGGTCACCAGAACCTGTGTGAGATTTCAAACACAACTACACCATATATCTTAAGCAAGTGCAGTACAGCAGAGCATGCAGGACTCCCTTAATGACAATGTGGGAGTTTTAGATTTACTGTAATATTTAAACTGTAAACCTACCCACCAACATCTCAATGTGGAGGGACCAGGAGGGCAATCTGTCAAAATGTCAATCTCCTGACCAAAGAGTGTGAGGAGAGAATTTCGGGAAGCGACGGTAGATGAAGCTTTACAAATCAGAACAAGGCGCAAATTCTTCAATTCCTTTGCTTTGCCAAAAAAAAGAACAATCTGAGATTTAAAATTCCCAACTGATGCAGCATCCATGTCTGTGTGTGTGTAAGAGAGTTCCAAACCTTTCCCACCCTCTGTGCACAGAAGAGCTTTCTGACATCTCTCCTGAACGCTCTCAGCCCCATTCACAGACTATGATCCTTTGTTCTAAATCTGCAACCAGTAGAAATAGTTCATGTTTTCCTTTTAATATTTTGTTGGACTTCACTCAGATCATCCCTTAACCTTCAAAATTCTCCATCAACCTGGCTTCATTTACGTAATGAAATTAGAAGAAGCGCAGCAGGCCCAGAGCATCTGTGGGAGAGAGCACAGAGTTCGGGTCGAGTGACCCTTCTTCAGAACTAACCTGCCTGATCTCTCCTCATACCTTGAAGCCATATCAAACTGGAACAGATGACACAACACTGAGAACAGAAAATGCTGCAGCAGCAGTGAGGTTGGGAGTCTCTGTCAGTGTAGGATTGTACCGAGAATGCTGCTCAGTGAACTGCTGTCACTGTCCCGGTGCCTGGATAAGGGTGACCAGTCAGTGAGCTGGAGACGTTATTGTTCAAACGGTAAAACCAGAGAGCAGATCAGCAGCAAATTAAAACAAGTTCAATTGTCATAGCGCCATACCTGGGATGCCAGTAAAAGCAAGGATGGTGTAGAATACTTTCTCCACGTGATCAATTGGTCGATGCATTTTTCTGTGTGAGGTGATCTGTCCCTTCAGGCAGCTGACAAGCTCCTTGTTTGAGACTCTGAGCTGATGTATTCCCAGAGACGCTGCCTTATACTGTGTGGGAGCTCCTTGGGGAGATCGAGGTGACAGCATTGCTCGGCTTTGTTGCTGTTTTACACATTTCTGGAAATGAACAAACCCATTACAATAACAAGTGTAATCCTGATTACAGAGGGGGGTTACGTGATAATGAAATAACAAAAGCAGAATCTGGAATCTGCCAGCAATAACACTGTCCACTCAAACACCATGAGCCCCATCCTGAGATCACACCCTATTTCATGATGTGAAGGTGCTGGTGTGGGACTGGGGTGGACACGTTCAACCTGTTGGACTGGAACCTGGTGTTGTGTGATTTTTGACAATTATTTCAGCTGATGCTGCATCGAGTCAGTTCATTCCAAGTGTGAAAATATGTCTCCGAGCTGTCCTTCTGTCCTCTTGGGTAGGAGCTGCCCTCTTTAAACACGAACATTTCACTCACTGATCCTTCTCACACACTGAATGTGTACATTACTGCGAGGTCAGCATTTATTCCCCATTCCCAATTTTCCAGGATCTGGTGTCATATGAAGGTCCAAGTAAGGACAGCATACTGCCTTTCCTGAGAGAAGGGGTCTCAGTGAACAGGATGGACCTCCAACAATGGGGACGTCACTGACCTCTCCCTTACTGTCACTGTCCATCAGATACATCACTGACATCCCCCTTACAGTCACTGTCCATCCAAATACATCACTGACCTCCCTCTGATCATTGCATCTTCTGTGGCCAACAAGGAAGGCAAATGGAGTTTTGACATTTATTATAAACAGAATAGAGTATAAAGGTCTGGGAGTGTTGCTGCAAGTGTAGAAGGCAGGGCAACAATCTCAGTTGGAGCTTTGCAGACAATTTTGGGATATAATTGCTTTGGAGACAGCTCAGTGGAAGTTCATGAGATAATTCCGGAGATGAAGATGTTGTCCAATTCCTTTTTCAAACAAGTTCGACAACTCCAATGGGAATGTGCCCAGGTGTCACCAATACCGAAACGGTCAAATCAGTACAAACATCAGCCAATCCCAATATACACAGTCCCTTCTTTATCAGGAAACAAGTTACAATACCCTTTAATTACAGGCATGCTATCTGTAATCCTACTGGCGCTTTAAGTCCTGAGTCGCTTGGAGATATACGCAGTCTCTCTCTCTCTCTGCATCTCAATCTCTCTCTCTCTATCTTTCTGTCTCTATGTCTCTCTCGCTCTGTCTCTGTCTGTCTGGCCCTCTCTCTCTCTCACTCTGTCGCTCTCACTCTCTCTCTGTCTCTATTTGTCTCTCACTCCTTCTCTGTCTGTGAAGCTGGTTTCTCTCTCCCTCACTCTCTCTCTGGGTGATCAGCTGGTCTCTGGTTGGTCAGCTGGTCTCTGACCCTTGCCGTGCTGGTCTCCTCAGAACGCCTCCAGAAGATTTAAGAAAACCGTCTGCAGGTGAACCCGGTTTTTGTGCCTTGGTCGATGGTTTTTCATAACTTTCTATAGTTCGGACCAATCCGGAGAATCCGTTAATTGTCTGAAACACTGTCAATCATAGACATAGATGAGAGTGGTCCTGAGGGAAATGTACGAAACTGGGCAAAGGCTAACGATATCAAAATTTGACAGGAGCTGGGAAATGAGGATTGGAAGCAGCTATTTGAAGGGAAGTCCACATTTGCTGTGTGGGAGGCTTTCAAAGATAGGTTGAAGATAGTGTAGGATAGGCATGCCCCTTTGAAAACAAAGGAAAGAAAAGGCAAGATTCATGAACTGTGGATGACAGGAGAAATCGTGCGACTAGCCAAGAGGAAAAGGAAAGCATCCATAAGGTCCAGGCAGTGAAGAACAGAATGGGCCTTGGAGGGATATCAGGAGGGTGGGACTAATCTAAAACGAGGAATCAAGTGGGCTAAAAGGGCTCATGAAATAACTTTAGCGAGCAGAATTAAGGAGATTCCCAAGGCCTTTTCTTCATGTATAAGAAGCAAGAGGGTATCGAGAGAAAGAGTTGGTCCACTAAAGCATAAGGAAGGAAGGTTGTGTGTCGAACCTGAGAAAATGGGTGAGATTTTTCGTGATTGTTTTGCATCAGTATTCAATGAGGAGAGGGATATGATGAATTTTGAGATTAAAGGTAGAAGTTTATTTACTCTGGATCATGTTGATGTAAGGAGGGAAAAAGTGTTGGGTAGGCTCAAGAATATTAAGGTGGACAAATCCCAAAGGACCGGTTGGGATCTATCCCAGGTTGCTGAGGGAGGCAAGAGAGGAACTAGCTGGGGCCCTAACAGATAGCTTTGTCACATTCTTAACACAGGAAAAGTGCTGGAGGACTGGAGAGTGCTCATGTTGTTCCTCTGTGCATGAAGTGTAGTAGGGATATTCCAGATAACTACAGACCAGTGAACCTGACATCAGAGGTGCGGAAGTCACTGGAGAAGGTACTGAGAGATAAAATCTATTTCCATTTGAAAAATAATGGGCTTATCAGTGATAAGCAACATGATTTTGTGTGGGGGAGATCGTGCCTTACCAACTTAATAGAGTTCTTTGAAGAAGTGACCAAGTTGGTAGATGGAGGAAAGGCTGTCGATGTCATATATAATAAGGCATTTGATAAGATTCCCCGTGGTAAACTAATGGAGAAAGTGAAGTCACATGGTGTGCAGGGTGTTCTCACTAGGTGGACAAAGAACTGGTTGAGCAACAGGAGATAGAGACTAGTAGTTGAAGGGAGATTCTCGAAATGGCGAAAGGTGACTGTTCTGTTCCACAGGGATCAGTGCTGGGCCACTGTTGATGGTGATTTACATAAATGATCTGGAAGAGGGCATTGTTGGTCTGTTCAATAAGTGTGCAGATGAAACGACGATTGGTGGAGTAGCAGAAAGCATAGGGGAATGTCAAAGAATACAGGAAAATATAGATAGACTGGAGAGTTGGGCAGAGAAGTGTCAGATGGTGTTCAATCCAGGCAAATATGAGGTGATGCATTTTGGGAAGTCTAATTCTAGGGCAAACTAGACTGTAAACAGAAGAGACTTGGGAAAAGATGATGTGCAGAGAGATCTGGGAGTTCAGGTCCATTGTACCATGAAAGTGGCTGCACAGATGGATAGAGTGGTCAAGAAGACATATGGTATGCTTGCCTTCATTGGACGGGGTATTGAGTATAAGAGCTAGCAGGACATTTTAAAATTGTACACGACTTTGTTTCGGTTGCATTTAGAATACTGTGTACAGTTCTGTTGGCCACATTACCAAAAGGATGTGGAAGCTTTGGAGAGGGTGCAGAGAGCGTTTACGAGGATGTTGCCTGGTATGGAAGGTGCTAGCTATGAAGTGAGGTTGAATAGGTTAGGTTTGTTTTCATTGGAAAAAAGAAGATTCAGCGGGGACCTGACTGAGGTTTACAAAATCCTGAAGGTTACAGACAGACATGGTGGATGCAGATAAATTTTTTCTCAGGGTGAGGGACTCAATGACGAGAGGTCATGTGTTCAAGTTGAGAGGTGAAATGTTTAAGGGGGATACACATGGAAAGTATTTTACACACAGGGAAGTAGGTGCCTGGAATGCGTTGCCAGCAGAGGTAGTAGAGGCAGGCACGATAGATTCATTTAAGATGTGTCTGGACAGATACATGAGGAAGTGGGGAGCAGAGGGATACAGATGCTTAGCAGTCGGTTGAGACAGTGGATTTGGATCGGCTCAGGCTTGGAGGGCCGAAGGGCCTGTTCCTGGGCTGTAAATTGTCTTTGTTCTTTGTTCATGTTCTTTGTTTGGGTGGCTTGTTCCTGTTGGTTTCTTTGTGTAGCAAGACCCACTTCCTTCCCCTCTCCCTACCTTCTTCTTTCACCATCCCCACTCTCTCCATTCCCCTCACACACTCTCCTCTCCTCTCACACTCTCCTTTCTTCCCCACTCCCCAATGTACGTTCCCCCCTCCCTACACTCTCTTTTTCCCCTCCCCACCCTCTCCTTTCCCCTCCCCACACTCTCCTTTCCCCCTCCCCACACTCTCCTTACTCCTCCCCACACTCTCCTTCCCCCTCCCCACGCTGTCCTTTCTCCCCCTCTTTGCGCACTCTTTCTCAGCTTCCCCTGCCCTCCTCTCCCCCACTCACACACTCTTCCCCCTCCCAGCTTGCTCTCTCTTCCCCACAATGTCCCCTCCCTGTGATCTCCTTTGCCCCCTCCCCCTGCTGTCTGTCTCCCCTCCCCCATGTTCTCTTTATCCCATCATCCCTGTGTTCCCTCTCTCACCCAAGTTTCCTTCCCCCGTGATCTGTTTCTGCAATCCCCGCAGCCTCGTAATGCCCTGCTTCCCCCGAAAATGTTTACTCCCTCCCTCAGATTTATGCCCCCTCCTTCCCTCCCTCTCTAACTAAAGCATATAAGGAGTGGGGGGAGAGAGCTGTGCTGTTGGACAATGCGTGGGCAGCAGTGTGAGCAGTAAGGCTTTGTTTCGGGAGGTTTCAGAGAGCAGCGGCTCAGTAAAAAATTCAGGGATGCTCCGGTAACGTCCTTTTAACATTCCGTTTCAGTCTGACAGCAGCTGAGATGGCAGTTAGGGCAGGAATCCCCTGTGGCCATTCTCCTCGCAAACAAGTATCCCGTTTGGGAACCTGTTGGGGGCGGGTGGGGTCGGTTTGTTACCGTTCAGGGGAAAGCAGCAGTATCCTGGTCGGTGGCAATCCCACTGGCTCTGGGGCAGAGCGGGAAACGGGAAAGGGAAACAGGACCTTAGTGATAGCACACTCGATAGTTAGGGGGACAGAGAGAGGGGATTCTGTGGGTGCTGATGGGAATCCAGGATGGTGTGTTGTCTCCCAGGCACCAGGGTCCAGGATGTCTCAGAGCGGCTGCAGAATGTTCTCAAGGGGTAAGGTGTGCAGCCAGAAGTTATTGTTCACGTTGGCACAAATAACAGAAGTAGAAGTAGGGATGGGTCCTGCAGAATGATTATAGAGCGCAAGGAAGAGCGTTAAAAACCAAGAGCTCATTGGTGATAATCTCCTGATTACTTCCAATGCCACGTGCTAGTGAGGGGAAGGACAGGAGGATACGGCAGATGGATGTGTTGCTAAAGAATTGGTGCAAGGGGCAGGGTTTCCAAGTTAGAGATCATTAGGATCTTTTCTGGGGCAGTGGTGACCTGTCTAAGAGGGACGGGTTACACCTGAACTGGAAGGGGACCAATATCTTGGCAGCCAGGTTTGCTCATGCCCCAAGGGAGGGTATAAACTAGATTGGCAGGGGTGTGGGATCCTCAACAGCAGGGAGGCAAATGTGAGGTTCAAGGAGATACAGTAATCAGAAAGAGGAATTTGAAGAGACAGGTCAGACTGGAACATGACAGGGAGCGAGGAATACCTATTGGATTAAATTGCATCTACTTCAATGTAAGAGGGCTGACCGGGAAGGCTGATGAACTCAGGGAGTGGATAGGTACGTGAGGCTGGTAGCTTGTACCCGTTACAGAAACATGGCTAAGGGAGGGACAGGACTGGCAGATTAACGTACCAGGGTACAGGAGCTTCAGGTGGGACAGAGGGGGTGTATGGACGGGAGGGGAGATACCTTTTAGATTAAGCCGAGTGTCACAGCAGTAATCAGAGATGAAATAACTGACGGGTCATCCAGTGAGGCTTTGTGGGTGGTGCTATGAAATCAGAAGGGGATGGTGACGTTATTGGGGTTGCACTATAGGACCCCAAACAGTCAACGGGAATTGAAGGAACAAATATGCAGGGAGACTGGGGAGACTTGCAGGAGCAATAAGGTTGATATAGATTTTAATTTTCCATCATGGACTGAGAATGCCATAGCGTTGAGAGCTCAGATGGGGTGGAATTTGTTAAGTACATTCAGGAACGTTTCCCCAAGCAGTATATCGAGGGTTCTACTCAGGAAGGTACAAACCTCGATCTCCTCTTGGGAAATGGAGCAGGACAGGTCACAGAGGGGACACAGAACATAGAACAGTGGGGAAACACTTTGTGACCAGTGGCCATGGTTCTATTCATTTCACAATAGTTATGCAGAGGGACCAAACTGATCCACAGGTTCAAGTTCTGAATTGGGCGAAGGTGAAGTTTGATGGAATTAGACAAGAGCTTACAGGGGTTGGTTGGAGCAGTTTGTTTGCAGGTTCAGGAAACTCCGGCAAGTGGGAGGCCTTTAAAAGGGAGATTGCTGGAGTACAAGGTGTGTATGTTCCTGGGAGGGTGAAAGGATTGGGTGGCAGGAATAGGGAATCCTGGATGCCAAGAGATATTGAGGCTTTCACATGAACAAATGTCGGCATGGACCAGATACAGGCAGCTGGGATCTCGAGAACCCCTGGAGGTACATGGAGGATATAGGAATTTACTGGAGAAGGTGGATAACTCTCCTGGTCCTGACAAATATATATATAAACACTGCGAGAGGCAAGAGAAGAAACTGCAGGGGCTGTGGCTGATATTTTTGCATCATCGTAAGCTATGGGTGAGGTCCTTGAAAACTGGAGGGTAGCGAATATTGTGCCATTATTCAAGAACGGCTACAAAGATGAACATGTGAGCTACCAACCAGTAAATCTAACATCTGTGGTGGGTTAGTTACTTGAGAAGACTCTGAGAGATAAGAAATACATGCGTTTGGGAAATCAGGGTTTGATTTGGAGTAGTGAGCACGGCTTTGTGAATGGGAGACCGTACCTCACAGATTTGTTAGAGTTCTTTGATGAAGTGACCAGGAAAGTTGACAAGGGCAGGGAAGAAGACGTAGTCCATGTGGATTTCAGTAAGGCCTTTGATAAGGTTCCACAAGGGAGGGTGCTCTGGAAGATTAGATCGTATCGAATGCGGGGGAGCTGGATACACAATTGGCTTGATGGCAGGAAGCAGAGAGGAATCGTGGAAGGATACTTGTCAGACTGGAGTGCCTCAGGGGTCGGAGCTGGGCCCATTGCTGTTTGTTATTGATATCAATATTTTGGATGAGAATGTACAAGGGCATGATTAGTAAGTTTACTGATGACACTAATATACAACCCAGGCTGGCCCATTAAAATTAGAATGAGGCACTAGCCACACCCAAAGGGGCCCTGGGAGCAGGTTCAATTGGATTTTATGGGACCTCTTCCCCAATCCCATGGGAAGACGGATTACCTTGTGATTATTGACCAATTTACCAGGTGGGTCGGTACCTACCCTACCCAGAACTGATCAGCTAACGCTGTGGCAAGGGTTGTAGCTGAGGAGGGGATGCCCAGGTGGGGGAGTTGGGTGTTGTCGCAGATATTCTCCGACCGGGGAGCCATTTCACTGTAAGAGTTGTAAAAACCACATGTCAGCTGATGGGCATTAAACTGACATTTCACACACCCGACCATCCACAAAGTTCAGGCATGGTGGAGTGAATGAACAGAACTCTTAAACCCTCCCTTGCTAAGGCCATGCAGGACTCTGACAAACGCTGGCCTGAGATCCTGCCTGCTAAACTCGTGACTCCAGTCCACCACAAGCTGGTCGAATGATTTAACCCCTTACGAGTCAATGACAGGTCGGGCAATGTAACTGCCCGATTCCATCATCATGGGAGGGTTCCGTTGCTGATCCTCGCTGCGATAGAATACATCACTATGTGCTCGAACTGAGCACCCAGCTGAAGGAGATGTAGAGAACAGTTCGGGACAAACAGGAAGGTGAGGGAGGGATGAACAGTGGCAATTAGAGGATTGTGCGGAGGTCCCATCGGTGGGTAGGAATGTTATGGTTAAGACTCTCACCGTTAAATCAGGCTTCGCCCCTCAGTAGAATGTTCCCTCTGAGGTTATCATTAGCGGTGTCACACCCACCTGTATTGACATGTGAGGGAAGGGGGAGTCTGGAAACACTGGTCACAACTGAAGAAATATCCAGGCACTGGTTGATCATCCTCACTCTCTGCTTTCTTTTCAGACAGACTTCTCTCGAGACCTGGGCAGAGGAGGTGCCAGCAGGCTAAGATAAAAGCTAGGGAGGAGGGACTTGGGGAAGGGGCGTTGGAAACGCCACAAGAGGAAAGAGGTCATGGTGATGGTGATAGGCCAGAGTGGGGGTGGGGGCGGAGAAGTCAAGAAGAAGATTGCAGGTTAGCAAGGCGGTGCTGAGTTCGAGGGATTTGACTGAGACAAGGTGGGGGGAGGGGAAATGAGGAAACTGTAGAAATCTAGATTCATCCCTTGTGGTTGGAGGGTTCCTAGGTGGAAGATGAGGCTCTCTTTCTCCAGCTTTCATGTTGCTATGGTCTGGCGGTGGAGGAGTCCAAGGACCTGCATGTTCTTGGTCAGGTGGGAGGGGGTATTGAAGCGTTGAGCCATGGGGTGGTTGGGTTGGTTGGTCCAGGTGTCCCAGAGGTGTTCCCTGAAACGTTCCACAAGTAGCCGGCCTGACTCCCCAATATAGAGGACGCCACTTCAGGTGCAGTGGATGCAGTAAATGATGTGTGTGGAGGTGCAGGTGAATTTGTGGCGGATATGGAGGGATCCCTTGGGGCCTTGGAGGGTAGTTAGGGGGGAGGTGTTGGCTCAAGTTTTGCATTTCTTGCGGTTGCAGGGGAAAGTGCCGGGAGTGGAGGTTCGGTTGGTGGGGGGTGTGGACCTGACGAGGGAGTCGCGGAGGGAGTGGTCTTTTTGGTACGCTGATCAGGGAGGAGAGGGAAATATATCTCTGGTGGTGGGGTCCGTTTGGAGGTGGCGGAAACGACGATGGATGATACGATGTATGTGGAGGTTGGTGGGGTGGTAGGTGAGGACCAGTGGGGTTCTGTCCTGGCGGCGATTGGAGGGGTGGGGCTCAAGGGCGGAGGAGCGGGAAGTGGAGGAGATGCATTGGAGGGCATCGTTGATCACGTCTGGGTGGAAATTGCGGTCTTTGAAGAAGGAGGCCATTTGGGTTAGACGGTATTGGAACAGGTCCTCTTGGGAGCAGATGCGGCAGAGACAACGGAATTGGGAGTATGGGATGGCGTTTTTACAGGGGGCAGGGTGGGAGGAGGTAGTCTAGGTAGCTGTGGGAGTTGGTCGGTTTGTTGTAAATGTCCATGTTGATTCGGTCGCTTGAGATAGAACTGAAAAGGTCTAGGAAAGGGAGGGAGGAGTCTGAGACGGTCCAAGTAAATTTGAGGTCAGGGTGGAAGGTGTTGGTAAAGTGGATGAACTGTTCAACCTCCTCGTGGGAGCACAAGGCAGCGCCGATACAGTCATCGATGTAGCGGAGCAAAAGGTGTGGGGTGGTGGCAGTGTCTCTGCGGAAGATGGACTGTTCCACATCTCCAACGAAGAGGCAGGCATAGCTGGGGCTCATGCGGATGCCCATGGCTTGACATTTGGTTTGGAGATTCTCCTGTTCCTGGGGTGCAATCGGTTCTCCTGTTCCTCCGATGCTGCGTGACCTTTTGCGCTTTTCCAGCAACACATTTTTCAGCTCCTCTCGAGACGTGCTGACGATATTCGTGGACCTGCTGACGATGTCCGTGTATGCGCAGTTGTTGTGAATGGCCCGAGAGTGTGGGCTGTTGTGTGTGGGCGGTACAGCCTTTGAACCATTGTATAACTCCGTTCGGGAAGCTCCGGGATGTTCCTGTTTATTGTTGACTTCACCCTTTGCCTGGTAGCCAGTGGGGGGCAGCACCAAATGAATTGTGCCACCCTCAGTCCTGCTCCCCGGAGTAGGCGCGGGGTTCCATGTTAATACATACCTAACCATGTTCTATCAGCACACACAACAAAATAGCATCTCGAAATGCTGGGTGTGTACTCGAATCCCTGCACACTCTATTGGGGGGATTCCCCTGATTCCCATTCCGTTTATTAAATCCAAAGCGGTGGAATGGTGATTGGACCAGAACAGATCCTCACATTTATCCATTTGGGGGATGGGCGGGGGTTCGGTCTGACAGAGAATCTCCCCGGTCATTCATGTGAGGCCCTGACCAGACCATTTCTGCTGCCAATGATGAGGTCACCTGGGAGACCACGGGTTATAACATGCAAAACTATAAAGGTTGGTTCCGGCCTCACTACATCCTTTAACATACACCCCTCTGGCTCTGACCCTCACAAACACCGCGGGTGAAGGAACGCCCACGGGGGCGATTTGTTTTAATTCCACATCAGGGTGGAATGACGGAACCAGCAAATGTTCCCATTCCCTGCTCCTTATCCCGTCCGCCCGCCGATTGTTCCTTTCTGGAAGATTCTGAGCCTTGAGGTTGTCAACATGACGATAGGGAAAACGTACAAAACCATTTGGACTTCAATTCCAACTGATTACCTGAGGCCGTACAATGAGAATTACTCTGACCGTGCTGTCAAGGCCTACCCTTGTCTCCCTCCATATTGGTCTGGATCTTGCTCCCTTGCCTATGTGCTACCTTTTGTCCACCATTACAGTTTCCTCCGCGTTCATCCCAAACTGCATCCACCTCCATCCAAACGGTCCATCACTGAGACCGAGCGATTCTGTATGTTCGCCTTCCCCGCCTATGGGAGTGCTAAGGCTGCTCGGGAACTGATCAATATGGCCTCCACCTTGGAAAGGCTGGCTAATGAGACTGCCGATGGCTTTGCAGCGGTAAGCATGGCCATCTCCGAGGTGTCAGCTGAGGTCATTGCCACCCGTATTGTTGTGTTGTCGTGCGAGTGGAGCTGAAAATGTTGCTGGAAAAGTGCAGCAGGTCAGGCAGCATCCAAGGAGCAGGAGAATCAATGTTTCGAGCATGAGCCCTTTTTCCTGTAGAAGGGCTCATGCCCGAAATGTCGATTCTCCTGCTCCTTGGATGCTGCCTGACCTGCTGCGCTTTTCCAGCAACACATTTTCAGATCTGATCTCCAGTATCTGCACTCCTCACTTTCTCCTATTTGCGAGTGGCACATGGTGGCCCCTGTGCTGTTATTGGGGCCTAGTGCAGCACATACATTCCGAATACCTCAGACAATATAACTGACCAAGCGGATCACATCCACCTGGAGGCTGATAATATCCAGCAGGAAGGGAAACAGTTTCATGATTATAATCCTACCCCACTGATTATTACTGGATGGTGCTGATCTGTTCATCATGCTTCTACATGTCTAAGACCACAAGGGGGAAACTGAAAACAGGAACGAAATACACAAGAAATACTTACAGAACACAATGGCGATCTCCGTGTGTGCATGTACAGAACACAAGAAACCATCTTTCGCGGTCTTTTGTTGTACGAACCATCCAGACGAGAAAAACTGCTGTCCCTGATGTTCAAGGAGGGACGGCCTGGTCAAGTTCCACGGTTAGGGGCACAATCACGCTGCCCCTCCCAATAGGTTTGGATTTCATAAATTTGATGAACTGACTTCTAAATGTGAATTTTTTAAATTTTGGCACAACACTACCCAATCAATTAACACCCTTGTAAAATGTTCCCCAAATGCGGGAATTGATATTAAAGTTGCTGGCTTTGTCACTGCCTGAAAGTTTCCAATTTCATGACACATATGAAATGACACAAATGAATTTGGAAATTTCCTTTCCAAATCCCACCGGGAATACAACTTGATAAACTGCTGCCCATTTCCCATCCGCCTGAATGTGTGATGGTCTCCATTTCCTCAGGAAGGCCTCATTTATAAGATCGCAACATTCTGGGGTCTCTTCAGATTCTGTGTTCTATATTCGATATTCTAATCACTGGTTAATGAAGACTAGCATCCCGTACGCCTTCTTAACCAACCTGTCTACCTGTGCTAGCAGCTTCAGGGATCTATGGACTTGTACACCAAGCTCCCTTTTATCCTCAGTTCTCCACTAGGACCTGCCATTTATTTGGCCCCTCCAGCCTGTTCCACCATTCATGGGAACGTGGCTGATCCGACATTCCTCACAGCCACTTTCCTGCCTTTTCCCTGTAATCCTTCATTCCCTGACTGATCATCGATCTATCTCTGGTGGCGATAAACTCAAAGCATTAGCCTGCCCTGTCTCCATGGATGCTGCCTGACTGCTGTGATTTCCAGCATTGTTTGTTTTCAGTACAGATCCCAGCTTCTGCAGTAATTAGCTCCCACAAGGATCTCTCTCCCACTGTCTTAAATATACACAGGAACTCTGCTACCACAGCTCTCCCTGTGGCTGTCCAATCTTACTTATCCCAGATAAAACAAATCTTAATTTCTCATTTATTACCTCAGCTCAGTGTACACAACGTACATTTGCAATTTTGGGACAGAATTAGTCCTTGTCTTATTCCCATTACCCGATGTGCATCGTGACCAACCTTTTACATCAGCTGCCAATCTATTATCATTATCTATTCTTTGACACTCTTATTGACCTGGTGCTCAATTTCAATTTTTTGATGATGTTCCTAATCCTAAATTTTACTGTCAAACTCAATTATTATTACTTTGTACATGAGATGTGTGGATCTCTGACTAAAATAGCATTTCTGGCCCATCCCTAACATCCCCAGTGAAGACGGTGGTGTGCTGATCAGAGTCACTGCTGTTTCTGCGTTTACCTGCATGCACTTTGTCTTATTCACTCGCGGGACATGAGCATCGCTGGTCCAGACCTGGCTGGGAACGCTGCCTGTTCCCAGTTGTTCCTCCATAATGTGTGGGGGTGAGATGCCTTGTTGAACCACTGCAGTCCGTGTGGTATAGGTAGACCCACAATGCTGTTAGGGAGGGAGCTCCAGGATTCTGACCCAGTGAAGGGACGGTGATATATTTCCAAGTCAGGATGGTGAGTGGCTTCGAGGTGTATGTGCAGGGATTTCTGTTCTCATCTATCTGCTGCTCATGTCCTTCTGGATGGTAGAGTTTGTGGGTTAGGAAGATGCTGTCTGAGGACATTTGGTGAATTTCTGCAGTTCATGTTGGAGATGGTCCACACTGCTGCTGCTGAGAAACAGTGGTGGAGGGAGTGGGTGTTTGTGAATGTGGTGCCAACTAAGCAGCTGCTTTGTTCTGGTTTCTGCAAACAGAAAAAAACCATCCAGGATGAAGCAGCCGCTTGGTTGGCATCACATCCCCAGACATCCCCTCCCTCCATCACTGACACTCAGTAGTAGCAGTGTTTACCAACTACACTGTGCTCTGCAGAATTTCATCAAAGATCCTCACACAGCACCTTCCAAACACACGAGCACTTCCACCTCGAAGGACAAGGGCAGCAGATCGATGGGAACATCACCCCCTTCAAATTCCCCTCTGAGTCACTCACCATCCTGATTTAGAAATATATTGTGATTCCATCAGTGTTAAAGGCAGCTCAGCAGTACCTTCTCAGGGGCAATTCGGCATGGGGAATAACTACAGACTCAGGCAGTGATACCCACCTCCCACGAGTGAATAAAACAAAATCATTTCATGGTTTGGAAACAGTGGGACCCTCCTGTGGGCGTCACGGAGAAGTTTTATTTATTCACAACACAAGGAATCCGTGTAACCAGGTATTTTACTGCATTACAGATCTTCGCTCTGAACTGAGACAATGTTGCTGCATAAATAAATGTGTTTGTGCAACAGCTTAGGTTCCGCAGCATGAAACCAACTCTTCTGAAATGATATTGAAGAGGTGGGTAATCGTCAGGATTGATTCCTTGAATGACATAATATAAGAAATCTACAACAATGATTAACCACAGGAGGATGAAGCTCCCAGAGATGGTGAAGAGTAAAATCGCAGCCTTCCTTCTGCTCTCCATCTCTGGGTCTCTGTGATTCTCTCCTTTGCTCTCACCCTTCAGCCTCTTCCGGACTCGACTGGTCACTAAAATGTGTCTGACTGTCAGAGCATTGAGCAACAGAATTAAAGCGAATGGCAGTAAAGGGGTTAAAACTGTATCAAGCCAATCTAATACCACCCACCAAGTCTCAGTAAAGTAGCTTAACTTTGTTTCACAGTAGAATGGCACATTGTTGATGATCCTGAGAGGTTCATATTGAAAATAGAAGGGGATGTTTTTCAGACAGAACAGGGTGCAGGTTGTTGCCAGAACCACAGTCGCAGCTTTCTCAGTGCAATATTTTGTTCTCAGCTTCTGACAACAAATGGTCACAAATCGGTCAAAGGAGAAAGTGACGGTGAACCAGACAGAGCAGTCCATGGCAGCATGACACAGTGCCCCAATAACACTGCACACAGGAGTGATGTTCAGGAAAGTGTGCGGGTCATAATAGAAATAATACGAAGGTAATCTCCTCAGTATAACCTCAGTAATAATGACCATCAGATCGGCAGCTGCCATAACCACCAGGTAACGGGTAGTGCAAGGGGAAACACCACAGTTTTGCCTGGAAAGGACTGTAACTGCTAGCAAATTTACTGTGGGAGACAAATGGGAAAAGAAACAACAAATTATTGATCAGAAATATGCCCTACCCATTCCAGAGAGCAACAACAAGGTTTTACCAACAAATTCCCATCCACTGTGTGACTGGGAGTGGTTGCGTGTGAGTGAGTTTGAGTATCAACTTTTACATTCACTCCAGATTGTCCTCCAGCCCAGTCAGTCTCGAGATTCGAGAGGTTAGACAGATATTGAGTTCATAACTCTTCCTAGGAGAGCAGAAGGAAGTCTATGATTTTGTTTGGTTGTGTGGTAAGGTACAGAACCCCATTAGAATCCTCAATCCCAATTCAGTTATAGAACTAGCAATTGGACTGTCAATAATCCAAACTCTCCCCTTCTCCAGAGAAACAGTTATCCCATGATCCTGTCATTGGACTTAATCCTGATCGGAGCCATGGCAGGATTATAAAACAGGTCACCAGAACCTGTGTGAGATTTCAAACACAACTACACCATATATCTTAAACAAGGGCAGTACAGCAGAGCATGCAGGACTCCCTTAATGACAATGTGGGAGTTTTAGGTTTACTGTAATATTTACACTGTAAACCTACCCACCAACATCTCGATGTGGAGGGACCAGGAGGGCAATCTGTCAAAATGTCAATCTCCTGACCAAAGAGTTTGAGGAGAGAATTTCGGGAAGCGATGGTAGATAAAGCTTTACAAATCAGAACAAGGCGCAAATTCTTCAATTCCTTTGCTTTGCCAAAAAAACGAATAATCTGAGATTGAAAATTCCCAACTGATGCAGCATCCATGACTGTGTGTGTGTAAGAGAGTTCCAAACCTTTCCCACCCACTGTGCACAGAAGAGCTTTCTGACATCTCTCCTGAACGCTCTCAGCCCCATTCACAGACTGTGATCCTTTGTTCTCAATCTGCAACCAGTAGAAATAGTTCATGTTTTCCTTTTAATATTTTGTTGGACTTCACTCAGATCATCCCTTAACCTTCAAAATTCTCCATCAACCTGGCTTCATTTACGGAATGAAATCAGAAGAAGTGCAGCAGGTTTAGAGCATCTGTGGGAGAGAGCACAGAGTTCGGGTCGAGTGACCCTTCTTCAGAACTAACCTGCCTGATCTCTCCTCATACCTTGAAGCCATATCAAACTGGAACAGATGACACAACACTGAGAACAGAAAATGCTGCAGCAGCAGTGAGGTTGGGAGTCTCTGTCAGTGTAGGATTGTACCGAGAATGCTGCTCAGTCAATTGCTGGCACTGTCCCGGTGCCTGGATAAGGGTGACCAGTCAGTGAGCTGGAGACGTTATTGTTCAAACGGTGAAACCAGAGAGCAGATCAGCAGCAAATTAAAACAAGTTCAATTGTCATAGCGCCATACCTGGGAGGCCAGTAAAAGCAAGGATGGTGTAGAACACTTTCTGCACGTGATCAATTGGTCGAAGCATTTTTCTGTGTGAGGTGAGCTGTCCCTTCAGGCAGCTGACAAGCTCCTTGTTTGAGACTCTGAGCTGATGCATTCCCAGAGACGCTGCCTTATACTGTGTGGGAGCTCCTTGGGGAGATCGAGGTGACAGCATTGCTCAGCTTTGTTGCTGTTTTACACATTTCTGGAATTGACAAACCCATTACAGTAACAAGTGTAATCCTGATTACAGAGGGGGATTACGTGATAATGAAATAACAAAAGCAGAATCTAGAATCTACCAGCAATAACGCTGTCCACTCAAACACCATGAGCCCCATCCCGAGATCACACCCTATTTCATGATGTGAAGGTGCTGGTGTGGGATTGGGGTGGACACGATCAACCTGTTAGACTGGAACCTGGTGTTGTGTGATTTTTGACAATTATTTCAACTGATGTTGCATCGAGGCAGTTCATTCCAAGTGTGAAAATATGTCTCCGAGCTGTCCTTCTGTCCTCTCGGGTAGGAGCTGCCCACTTTAAACAAGAACATTGCACTCACTGATTCTTCTCACACATTGAAGGTGTACATTACTGCGAGGTCAGCATTTATTCCCCATTCCCAATTTTCCAGGATCTGGAGTCATATGAAGGGCCAAGTGAGGACAGCATACTGCCTTTCCTGAGAGAAGAGGTCTCAGTGAACAAGATGGACCTCCAACAATGGGGACATCACTGACCTCCCCATTACTGTCACTGTCCATCCAGATACTTCACTGACCTCCCTCTGATCATTGCATCTACTTTCGGCCAACAAGGAAGGCAAATGGAGTTTTGACATTTATTATAAACAGAATAGAGTATAAAGGTCGGGGAGTGTTGCTGCAAGTGTAGAAGGCAGGACAACAATCTCAGCTGGAGTTTTGCAAACAATTTTGGGATATAATTGCTTTGGAGACAGCTCAGTGGAAGTTCATGAGATAATTCCGGAGATGAAGATGTTGTCCAATTCCTTTTTCAAACAAGTTCGACAACTCCAATGGGAATGTGCCCAGGTGTCACCAATACCGAAACGGTCAAATCAGTACAAACATGAGCCAATCCCAATATACACAGTCCCTTCTTTATCAGGAATCATGTTACAATACCCTTTAATTACAGCCATGCTATCTGTAACCCTACTGGCACTTTAACTCCTGAGTCGCTTGGAAATATACGCAGTCTCTCTATCTCTCTGCCTCTCATTCTTTCTGTCTCTCTCTCTTTCTGTCTCTCTCATTTTGTCTCTGTCTGGCTGGCCCTCTCTCTCTCTCTCACTCTGTCTCTCTCACTCTCTCTCTGTCTCTCTCTCTCCTTCTCTGTCTCTCTGACTCTCTCCCTCTCCCTCTCTCTATGTCTCTCTCTCTCTCTCTCTCTCTGTTTCTGAGTCTGTGAAGCTGGTTTCTCTCTCCCTCACTCTCTCTCTCTGGGTGATCAGCTGGTCTCTGGTTGGTCAGCTGGTCTCTGACCCTTGCCGTGCTGGTCTCCTCAGAACGCCTCCAGGAGATTTAAGAAAACCGTCTGCAGGTGAACCCTGTTTTTGTGCCTTGGTCGATGGTTTTTCATAACGTTCAAAAGTTCGGACCAATCCGGACAATCCGTTAATTGTCTGAAGCACTGTCAATCATAGACATAGATGAGAGTGGTCCTGAGGGAAATGTACGAAACCGGGCCTAGGCCGATTACATCAAAATTTGACAGGAGCTGGGAAATGAGGATTGGAAGCAGCTATTTGAAGGGAAGTCCACATTTGCTGTGTGGGAGGCTTTCAAAGATAGGTTGAAGATAGTGTCGGATAGGCATGCCCCTTTGAAAACAAAGGATAGAAAAGGCAAGATTCGTGAACTGTGGATGACAGGAGAAATCGTGCGACTAGCCAAGAGGGAAAGGAAAGCATCCATAAGGTCCAGGCAGTGAAGAACAGAATGGGTCTTGGGGGAATATCAGGAGGGTGGAAACAATCTATAACGAGGAATCAAGTGGGCTAAAAGGGCTCATGAAATAACTTTAGCGAGCAGAATTAAGGAGATTCCCAAGGCCTTTTCTTCATGTATAAGAAGCAAGAGGGTATCGAGAGAAAGAGTTGGTCCACTAAAGCATAAGGAAGGAAGGTTGTGTGTCGAACCTGAGAAAATGGGTGAGATTCTCCATGATTACTTTGCATCAGTATTCAATGAGGAGAGGGACATGATGAATTTTGAGATTAAAGGTAGAAGTTTATTTATCCTGGATCACGTTGACGTTAGGATGGAAAAAGTGTTGGTTAGGCTCTAGGATATTAAGGTGGACAAATCCCAAAGGACCGGATGAGATCTATCCCAGGTTGCTGAGTGAGGTGAGAGAGGAAATAGCTGGGGCCCTAACAGATAGCTTTATTGCATCCTTAACACAGGAGAAGTGCCGGAGGACTGGAGAGTGCTCATGTTGTCCCCCTGTGCATGAAGTGTAGTAGGGATATTCCAGATAACTACAGACCAGTGAGCCTGACGTCAGAGGTGCGGAAGTTACTGGAGAAGGTACTGAGGGATAAAATCTATTTATATTTGAAAAATAATGGGCTTATCAGTGATAAGCAACATGATTTTGTGTGGGGGAGATCGTGCCTTACCAACTTAATAGAGTTCTTTGAAGAAGTGACCAAGTTGGTAGATGAAGGAAAGGCTGTCGATGTCATATATAATAAGGCATTTGATAAGGTTCCCTGTGGTAAACTAATGGAGAAAGTGAAGTCACATGGTGTGCAGGGTGTTCTCACTAGGTGGACAAAGAACTGGTTGAGCAACAGGAGATAGAGACTAGTAGGTGAAGGGAGATTCTCGAAATGGAGAAAGGTGATTGTTCTGTTCCACAGGGATCAGTGCTGGGCAACTGTTGATGGTAAGATACATAAATGATCTGGAAGAGGGCATTGTTGGTCTGTTCGATCAGTTTGCAGATGAAATGACGATTGGTGGAGTAGCAGAAAGCATAGGGGAATGTCAAAGAATACAGGAAAATATAGATAGACTGGAGAGTTGGGTGGAGAAGTGTCAGATGGTGTTCAATCCAGGCAAATATGAGGTGATGCATTTTGGGAAATCTAATTCTAGAGCAAACTAGACTGTAAACAGAAGAGCCTTGGGAAAAGATGATGAGCAGAGAGATCTGGGAGTTCAGGTCCATTGTACCATGAAAGTGGCTGCTCATGTGGATAGAGTGGTCAAGAAGGCATATGGTATGCTTGCCTTCATTCGACGGGGTGTTGAGTATAAGAGCTAGCAGGTCATTTTAAAATTGTACAAGACTTTGTTTTGGCTGCATTTAGAATACTGTGTACAGTTCTGGTCGCCACATTACCAAAAGGATGTGGACGCTTTGGAGAGGGTGCAGAGAGGGTTTACGAGGATGTTGCCTGGTATGGAAGGTGCTAGCTATGAAGAGCGGTTGAGTAGGTTCGGTTTATTTTCATTAGAAAAAAGGAGATTGAGGGGGGACCTGATTGAGGTTTACAAAATCATGAAGGTTACAGACATGGCGGATATCGATAAACGTTTTCTCAGGGTGAGGGAACTCAATGACGAGAGGTCATGTGTTCAAGGTGAGAGGTGAAATGTTTAAGGGGGATACACATGGAAAGTATTTTACACACAGGTAAGTAGGTGCCTGGAATGCATTACAAGCAGAGGGAGTAGAGGCAGGCACGATAGATTCATTTAAGATGTGTCTGGACAGATACATGAGTAGGTGGGGAGCAGAGGGATACAGATGCTTAGGAGTCGGTTTAGACAGTGGATTTGGATCGGCTCAGGCTTGGAGGGCCGAAGGGTCTGTTCCTGGGCTGTAAATTGTCTTTGTTCTTTGTTCTTGTTCTTTGTTTGGGTGGCTTGTTCCCGTTGGTTTCTTTGTGTAGCAAGACCCACTGCCTTTCTGTCTGGGCTCTCCTTTGTTTGATGGGGAAGTTGTTGGGGATATAGCTGTCCATGACCACCAATGTTTTAGCATCAAGGGGGCTGCTACATTTCCCCTTCGCACACTGTCCTTCCCCTCTCCCTACCTTCTTCTTTCACCATCCCCCCTCTCTCCATTCCCCCCACACACTCTCCTCTCCTCCCACACTCTCCTTTCTCCTCCACTCCACACTGTATTTTCCCCCCACCCCACACTCTCCTTTCCCCCCACCCCATAATCTGCTTTCCTGACAATCTCATTTCCCCCCTCCCCATACTCTCCTTTCCACCCTCCACTCACTCTTCTTTCCTCCCTCTGCATGCTCTCCATTCTCCCCTCCCCACGCTCTCCTTTCCATCCTCCCCACGCTTTCCTTTGCCCCCTCCTCACACACTCCTTTCCCCCGCCCCACACTCTACTTTCCCTCCCCCTGCTGTCTGTCTCCCCACCCCCATGTTCTCTTTATCCCATCATCCCTGTGTTCCCTCTCTCACCCAAGTTTCCTTCCCCCGTGATCTGTTTCTGCAATCCCCGCAGCCTCGTAATGCCCTGCTTCCCCCGAAAATGTTTACTCCCTCCCTCAAATTTATGCCCCCTCCTTCCCTCCCTCTCTAACTAAAGCATATAAGGAGTGGGGGGAGAGAGCTGTGCTGTTGGACAATGTGTAGGCAGCAGTGTGAGCAGTAAGGCTTTGTTTCGGGAGGTTTCAGAGAGCAGCGGCTCAGTAAAAAATCCAGGGAAGCTCCGGTAACGTCCTTTTAACATTCCGTTTCAGTCTGACAGCAGCTGAGATTGCAGTTAGGGCAGGAATCCCCTGTGGCCATTCCCCTCACAAACAAGTATCCGTTTGGGAACCTGTTGGGGGCGGGTGGGGTAGGTGTGTTACCGTTCAGGGGAAAGCAGCAGTATCCTGGTCGGTGGCAATCCCACTGGCTCTGGGGCAGAGCGGGAAACGGGAAAGGGAAACAGGACCTTAGTGATAGCACACTCGATAGTTAGGGGGACAGAGACAGGGGATTCTGTGGGTGCTGATGGGAATCCAGGATGGTGTGTTGTCTCCCAGGCACCAGGGTCCAGGATGTCTCAGAGCGGCTGCAGAATGTTCTCAAGGGGTAAGGTGTGCAGCCAGAAGTTATTGTTCACGTTGGCACAAATAACAGAAGTAGAAGTAGGGATGAGGTCCTGCAGAATGATTATAGAGCGCAAGGAAGAGCGTTAAAAACCAAGAGCTCATTGGTGATAATCTCCTGATTACTTCCAATGCCACGTGCTAGTGAGGGGAAGGACAGGAGGATACGGCAGATGGATGTGTAGCTAAAGAATTGGTGCAAGGGGCAGGGATTCCGAGTTGGAGATCATTAGGATCTTTTCTGGGGCAGGGGTGACCTGTCTAAGAGGGACGGGTTACACCTGAACTGGAAGGGGACCAATATCTTGGCAGCCAGGTTTGCTCATGCTCCAAGAGAGAGTTTAAACTAGATTTAAACTAGGTTTAAACTAGAGGTGGGATCCTCAGCAGCAGGGAGGTAAATGTGAGGCTCAAGGAGATACAGTAATCAGAAAGAGGAATTTGAAGACAGATCAGACTGGAACATGACAGGGAGCGAGGAATACCTATTGGATTAAACTGCATCTACTTCCATGCAAGAGGGCTGACCGGGAAGGCTGATGAACTCAGGGAGTGGATAGGTACTTGAGACTGGTAGTTTGTACCCGTTACAGAAACATGGCTAAGGGAGGGACAGGACTGGCAGATTAATGTACCAGGGTACAGGAGCTTCAGGTGGGACAGAGAGAGTGGATGGAGGGGAGGGGAGATACATTTTTGATGAAGCCGAGTATCACAGCAGTAATCAGAGATGAAATAACTGAAGGGTCATCCAATGAGGCTTTGTAGGTGGAGCTATGAAATCAGAAGGGGATGGTGATGTTATTGGGGTTGCACTATAGGACCCCAAACAGTCAATGGGAATTGAAGGAACAAATATGCAGGGAGACTGGGGAGACTTGCAGGAGCAATAGGGTTGACATAGATTTTAATTTTCCATCATAGACTGGGAATGCCATAGTGTTAAGGGCTGAGATGGGGAGGAATTTGTTAAGTACATTCAGGAAGGTTTCCCCAAGCAGGATATCGTGGGTTCTACTCAGGAAGGGACAAATCTCGATCTCCTTTTGGGAAATGGGGCAGGACAGGTCACAGAGGGGACACAGAGCATAGAACAGTGGGGGAACACTTTGTGACCAGTGGCCATGGTTCTATTCATTTCACAATAGTTATGCAGAGGGACCAAACTGATCCACAGGTTCAAGTTCTGAATTGGGCGAAGGTGAAGTTTGATGGAATTAGACAAGAGCTTACAGGGGTTGGTTGGAGCAGTTTGTTTGCAGGTTCAGGAAACTCCGGCAAGTGGGAGGCCTTTAAAAGGGAGATTGCTGGAGTACAAGGTGTGTATGTTCCTGTGAGGGTGAAAGGATTGGGTGGCAGGAATAGGGAATCCCGGATGACAAGAGATATTGAGGCTTTCACCTGGAAAAATGTCGACATGGCTCAGATACAGGCAGCTGGGATCTCGAGAACCCCTGGAGGTACATGGAGGATATAGGAATTTACTGGAGAAGGTGGATAAATCTCCTGGTCCTGACAAATATAGATATAAACACTGTGAGAGGCGGGAGTAGAAACTGCAGGGGCCATGGCTGATATTTTTGCATCATCGTGACCAGGAAAGTTGACAAGGGCAGGGCAGATGACGTAGTCTATATGGATTTCAGTATGACCTTTGATAAGGTTCCACAAGGGAGGGTGCTCTGGAAGATTAGATCATATCGAATCCGGGGCAGCTGGATACACAATTGGCTTGATGGCAGGAAGCAGAGAGTAATAGTGGAAGGATGCTTGTCAGATTGGAGTGCCTCAGGGGTCAGAGCTGGGCCCATTGCTGTTTGTTATTGATATCAATGTTTTGGATGAGAATGTACAAGGGCATGATTAGTAAGTTTACTGATGACAATAAAATACAACGCAGGTTGGCCCATTAAAATTAGAATGGGGCCCCAGTCACACCCAAAGGGACTCTGGGAGCAGGTACAATTGGATTTTATGGGACCTCTTCCCAAATCCCATGGGAAGATGGATTACCTTGTGATTATTGACGATTTTACAAGGTGGGTCGGGGCCTACCCTACCCAGAACTGATCAGCTAACGCTGTGGCAACGGTTGTAGCTGAGGAGGGGATGCCCAGGTGGGGGAGTTGGGTGCCGTCCCAGATTGACTCCGACCGGGGAGCCATTTCACTGTAAGAGTTGTAAAAACTCTTGTCAGCTGATGGGCATTAAACTGAAATTTCACACACCCGACCATCCACAAAGTTCAGGCATGGTGGAGTGAATGAACACAACTCTTAAACCCTCCCTTGCTAAGGCCATGCAGGACTCTGACAAACTCCAGTCCACCACAAGCCGATCGGATGCTTTGACCCCTTATGAGTCGATGACAGGTCGGGCAATGTAACTGCCCGATTCCATCATCATGGGAGGGTTCTAATGCTGGCCCTCGCTGCGATAGAATACATCGCTATGTGCTCGAACTGAGCACCCAGCTGAAGGAGATGTGGAAAACAGTTCGGGACAAACAGGAAGGTGAGGGAGGGATGAACAGAGGCAATTAGAGGATTGTGCGGAGGTCCCATCGGTGGGTAGGAAGGTTATGGTTAAGACTCTCCCCGTTAAACCAGGCTTCGCCCCTCAGTAGAATGGTCCCTCTGAGGTTATCATTAGCGGTGACACACCCACCTGTATTGACATGTGAGGGAAGGGGGAGTCTGGAAACACTGGTCACAACTGAAGAAATATCCAGACACTGGTTGATCATCCTCACCCTCTGCTTTCTTTTCAGACTGACTCCTCTCGAGACCTGCTGATGATGGTCGTGTGTGCACAGTCATTCCCACATCTTTCTCTCTCACCCACCGTGGGACTTGTCAATGAACCTGTAGACATCACATAGAAACAATAGACAATAGGTGATAGAAGATAGGAGCAGGAGTAGGCTATTCGGCCCCTCAAGCATGCTCTGGCAATCAACATCATCAAGGCAGATGGTGGATTTGAATTCCCTAATCCCATTCTCCACTCATGTCCCTTGTTTCATTTCGACACAAGAACGAAACCAACATAGTGTACGTGAGAGAGAGAGAGAGAGAGAGATTGGGTGTGGGAAAGAACAATAGTGAGATGGTGTATGGGAGAGAGAGAGAGCGGGATATGGAGTATGAGAGAGATGGCATATGTCTTTGAGTCTGTCTGTGTGTTGGGGTGTATGTTGGAGAAGTTGAAACTGAGTTTAACTTTATGTCTCTGCTTGGGGAATACTTGTCCTTCAGATATTTGACTGCAACATCAGAGAGAGCTCTCCCTGTGCTGCACCATACATGGGGTCATCAATGCGGACAGTGGAAAGAGACCTTTACTTTATACCTCCCTCCATTGAACAGGACACATGATCAGAATGTGCCGATGATACACAAGTTGCCAATGGAGTAAACAGAGAAGAGCAGGCGACGTCAGGATGATACAAGCAGACACTGTTTACTGTCGTTGGGAAGGTGTCTGAGGATGAAAGTAGTCCACATGATTGCTGATGTCATCTCAGTAAAACACTCACAGACAAACTTCCTTCCCGCCAATTAATATGATTTACAGAATTCCAGTGAAATAGGACTGTGAGGGCTGAGGGCTTTCTGTTTGTCATAAAGAGCAAAATAGTCACCCAATGTCCTTGCGGGAAGGGGCCTGGCCTGGAAAGTAACTGAGTGATGGACATTTATAAAACACATTTCATGTCTTCAGTGTCACCTCAAACTGGGTTACAGGGAATGGAGCAGTTTTGTAATGTCCTCAGTGTGAATGACGGAATGGGGAAGCTCATTTCAGAGACAGGGCGAGAGAGTTACAGACACAGATACAGAGTCAGAGACAGGCAGAGAGAGGATGGGAGTGTCCTGGAGATGTTTCAGAGCTGACTCTGAGACAGACACGAGCTGTACAGCAGAAGATGGGAGGGAATCATTCTCTGTTACCTACAGTGCACTGGACACAGTCTCTCTGAATGTCTGAGGTGATGGGATCCTGTGTTCTGTTTGCTGAGAACACAAAGCGATGTGGGACAGTAAGATGCAAGGAGGGGACAGAAAGACTGGGAAGGGGGTTGAAAGGTTCAGTGAGTGAGGCAGTCAGGCATAATCTGTGCAATATCACACAGAGAAATGGGAGGCTTTGTTACTTCATTTTAATCTTGAAACGATTTCAGAGTATTGTTAGAGTTTTGGACGTTGATTCTAATCCTAGACCCAGAAGCAGCAAGAAGCCTTTCTCATTCTCCATCCCAGCAGTTTCCAATATTGTCCCAAAAACTTTCATTCCTTCTGATCCTTCTAAATCCCAGGGAGACAACCCTGGGTTTGGGTCATTTCCTACCCTTCCCAGTGACCCCTTTCTGTCCAGCTATCATTCTGGTGAATCTATATTGCACTCAGATACACATGCACTCCCCATGTCCCCACTCTTTCCAGCCTCTCCCTGATAATAAAGTCAATGTCAGCGCTGAGCTCACATGAAATGGCTGCCATCAACATACCTAAGATGGTTGACATCTTCGAAATCTTGTGTCCTGGTATTGTGGATTAAAACAGCCCCCTCACAGTTTGTCCGTGATCATCTCTCAGCCTCCTGCAGATGGGATACAGTGAGATGGGCAGTGATGGTCTTTGAATCTCAGACTGAGGAGGGACAATCCAGACTAAAAGGTACGATGCTAGTCTGGGGGCAGGAACAGGGAAGGATTCAGTTATGGATCAGGAAATCTGTCAGCACAAGAGAAGGGAACATGTCTCAAAAACTCTTCTACAATTGGGTGACATCATCACATTGGCTTTCTGCGACTTGTGTACAAGGATCTGGAAAATATTGTTGAATGTTTAATAAGTCCTGGTTTAAAGACATATTTCATCCAATAATGCAAGGCCCTGGTGAGAACACACACACACACACACACACACACACACACAAACATAAACACACACACACACACACACACACACACAAACATAAACACACACACACACGCACACACACATACACCTGCCACACAGTTTACGCAGGAACATTGAATGAGCAAATATATTGGGATTTCCAAATATGAAAGCTCCACAATGTCAGATGAACACAGGACATTCACACAATTCAGTCAGGCTCAAGACTCACCTCCCTCCGACACTGAGAGGCTCCTGTATCACACTCCGGATTGGAATTAGACACGGTGTTTTGGAGCAGGACATGGCACATGAGATTAGGACGACTGTCCGTGTGGATGTTCAGAGCCAGCAATTGAACAGTGAATCAGAACAGAACAGAGCGTCAAACAAAGACATTGGTGTTGAATATGTGGAGTTCTTCCATTTTTGTTTTGTGTGTGTGTAAGATGGGGAGAGGCGGGCCCAAGTTTCAATCAGCATCTCTCATCAGGTTATACCTGCCGTTAAATGTTTTGATTGTGATCTCATCGAGGGAGCTTTACTCTGTATCAAACTCAATGCTTTACCTAACCAGGGAGGGAATGATGGGGGCAGGGGAGAAGGAGATTTATTCTGTTTGTAACTCCTTCCCTGGAAGTGTTTGATGGGGATACACTAAAGGGAGCTTTACTGCTGAGGGGTGGCAGGGTGGCTCAGTGTTTGGCACTGCTGCCTCACAGCACCAGGGACCCGGGTTCGATTCCAACCTCTGGCGACTGTCTGTGTGGAGTTTGCACATTCTCCCTGTGTCTGCGTGGGTTTCCTCCTGGTGGTCCGGTTTCCTCCTACACTCCAAATATCCGCAGGTCAGGGTGAAATGGTCATGCTGAATTGCCCGCAGTGTTGAGGGATGTTTAGATTAGGTGCATAAGTCAGGGATAATTCCGGATGATAGGGTAGGGGAATGGGTCTGGGTGGGTTACTTTTCGGAGGGTCGGTGTGGACTTGTTGGGCCGGAGTGCCTGTTTCCACACTGTACGGAATTTTTGGAGTCTACCTATACCACACACAGTCCCTGTCCTGAGAGTGTTGATGGGAACAGTGTGTCAGATTTAACCTGAACAACTGATCCATCATCCACTGCTGTTTGTGGAAGAGAGTTCCACACCTCTCCCACCCTTTGTTTGTCAAAGTGCTTCCTAACATCCCTCCTGAACGCTCTGGGCCCACATTCCCAGACTCTGTTCCCTCTCCTTCTAGAATCTCCAACCAGTGGGAATCATTGATCTTGATCGACCCTGTCTGGTACTGTTCATATCTTGAAGATATTGATCAGATCATCCCTTAACCTTCTCAGTGCGACAGGAAACCCGCCTCAATCTCTCCTCAGAATGTAATCCCAAGCCCCAAGATCATTCTTGTAACTCTCCATTCTGCTCCCTCTATGTACTCCAACCTGATAACCACATGATTGCACTGAACTCCATCTAACACAGTTTGCCCATTCTCCCAGTCCATCAATCTCCCTGTGTAATTGATGGGACTATCTGGGTGGATCAAGATCTCCCGCGCACACAAACCCCTTTGTACCTAACCCCATGTTTTTGATGAAGTCCCACATAGGAGGTTAGTGAGCAAAATTAGGGCACATGGTATTGGGGGCAAAGTACTAACTTGGATTGAAAGCTGATAGGAAACAAAGAGTAGTGATAAACGGCTCCATTTCAGAATGGCAGGCAGTGACCAGTGGGGTACCGCAGGGATCAGTACTGGGACCGCAGCTTTTTACAATATATGTTAATGATATAGAAGTTGGTATTAGGAATAACATTAGCAAATTTGCTGATGATACGAAGCTGGGTGGCAGGGTAAAATGTGATGAGGTTGTTCGGAGATTACAGGGTGACCAGGACAAGTTAGGTGAGTGGTCAGTTGCATGGCAGATCCAGTTTAATGTGGATAAATGTATGGTTATCCACTTCGGTGGCAAGAACAGGAAGGCAGATTACTACCTAAATGGAATCAATCTCGGTAAAGGGGCAGTACAGAGAGATCTGGGTGTTCTTGTACACCAGTCAATGAAGGTAAGCATGCAGGTACAGCAGGTAGTGAAGAAGGCTAATAGCATGTTGGCCTCCATAACAAGAGGGATTGAGTATAGAAGCAAAGAGGTTCTTCTGCAGCTGTACAGGGCCCTGGTGAGACCACACCTGGAGTACTGTGTGCAGTTCTGGTCTCCAAATTTGAGGAAAGACATTCTGGCTATTGAGGGAGTGCAGCATAGGTTCACGAGGTCAATTCCTGGAATGGCGGGATTACCTTACACTGAAAGACTGGAGCGACTGGGCTTGTATACCCATGCGTTTAGAAGACTGAGCGGGGATCTGATTGAGACATATAAGATTATTAAAGGATTGAACACTCTGGAGGCAGGAAAAATGTTTCCGCTGATGGGTGAGTGCCGAACCAGAGGACACAGCTTAAAAATACGGGGTAGCCCATTTAGGACAGAGATGAGGAGAAACTTCTTCACCCAGAGAGTGGTGGCTGTGTGGAATGCTCTGCCCCAGAGGGCAGTGGAGGCCCAGTCTCTGGATTCATTTAAGAAAGAGTTGGATAGAGCTCTCAAGGATAGTGGAATCAAGGGTTATGGAGATAAGGCAGGAACAGGATACTGATTAAGGATGATCAGCCATGATCATATTGAATGGTGGTGCAGGCTCGAAGGGCAGAATGGCCTTCTCCTGCACCTATTATCTATTGTCTAATATTTGTCCCTGTCCTGGGAGTATTTGATGGGACAGTGGAGAGGGAGATTTACCCTGCATCTAACCACTTGTGTTCCCTGTCCTGGGAGTGTTTGATGGAGACCCTGCAGAGCAAATTATACTCTGTGTCTAAACCTGTGCTATTCATGTCCTGGGAGTGTTTGATAGGACAGTGTAGAGTGAGATTTCCTCTGTAGCTAACCCTATGCTGTCACTGAGCAAGGAATGTTTGATGGGTCAGTTGAGAGGGAGATTTGCTCTGTATCTTACACCGTGCTGCCCCTGACCTGGGAGTGTTTGATGGGACAGAAGAGAGGGAGATTTACTTTGTATCTAACACTGGCTGTCCCAGTCCTGGGAGTGTTTGATGGGGGAACAGTGCAGATGATGCTTTACTCTGTAACTAACCCCGTACTGTCCCTGTCCTGGGATTGTCTGATGGGGGAACAGTGTAGAGGGAAATTTACTCTGTATCTAACCCCGTACTGCCCCTGTCCTGGGAGTGTCTGATGGGGGAACAGCATCGAGGAATCTTTGCTCTGTGTCTACTCTCAGTGCTATCGCTGCCTGGGAGTGTTTGAATGCACAGTGCAGAGGGAATCGTATTCTGTATCTAACTCTATTCTACCCCCACTCTGGGAAATTCAGATGGAGAAAGTGTAGAGTGACACATACTCTCTGTCTAACCCAGTCATGGAGCTGCCCTGAGTGTTCTAACCCAGTCATGGAGCTGCCCTGAGTGTGTTTGATGAGGACAGGATGAGGGAAGTGGGTGACTTAATCAATATCTAATCCCACGCTGAATGTGGGCAGGAAATATGAATCATTTCAGGTAGTGGGAGCTTCACTCTGTATCTAACACCACTCTCTACCTTGGCCTGGAGATTTAGCTGGGGATGGTTTCGATGTGTGGAGTCTGGTGAAATGGCAGTAGAACTGAAATAATGGGAGATGTGAAGGAATGCTTGTTGGATAAGAGACTGAAGACAAGATAAACTAACCAGTCAAATGTTACATTGGGAGAGGAACAGAGAAAGCTGCTGGGTCAGTTCTGTTCTGTTACATCTCTCCAAGTTTCAGATTGGGGCTGAATTCCTGTCACAATGAGGAATGTCTCAAAAGCTGTTTTCTGTGCTGCATTAATGCATCATCAAAATGTTAATTCCCTTTGCAGAAAATAGAGACAGCTCATTGAAGGTGTGCGCGCTTGGGAGAGAAAGAAAGCACGAGCATGAAAGTGTGAGAGAGACAAAGGGTGTACGCAAGTGAGAAAGAGAGTGTGAGCACATGTGAAAGATAAAGAGTGTGTGAGAGTAAGAAAGATAATGTGTGAGACAGAGTGTGAACGTGTGTGAAGCTGTGAACGTGCACAAGAGAAAGAGTGTGAACGTGTGCGAGAAAAGAGTGTGCGCGCGTGTGAAACAGTGCACGCATGTTCAAGGGAAAGAGTGTCAGCATGTGCGAGAGAAAGTGTGCATGTGAGACAGAGAGAATTTATGTGCGACAGAGTTTGCATGTGTGCGAGGGAAAGGGTGTTTGTGAGAGTGTGTGTGTGAGAGAAAGTGTGTATGAGAGAGAACAAGAGTGTACACAAGTGAGAAAGAGTGTGTGCGCTTTGAGATGGTGTGCACATGTGAGAGACAAAGAGTGTCTGCAAGTGAGAAAGAGAATGTGCATGTGCGAGGGACAGAATGTAGGGTGAGAGAGAGAGAGTGTGTGCAATTGGGAGAGAAAGGGTGTGCACGTATTCGAGAGAATGAGAGTGTATGTGTGCGAGAGCGTGAGAATGTATGTGTGAGAGTATATGTGAGACAACGTGTGTGCGAGTATGTCAGTGTGTGCTTGTGAGCATGTGTGAGCACGAGTGTGTGAGAGTGAGTCAGTGAGTGTGAGAGACAGTGAGTCTGTGTATGTCTGTGTGTCAGTGAGTGTGTGCACATGAGGGACTGTGAGTGTGTGTGAGAGAGTGTATGTGTGATTGTCATAGTGTATGAGAAATTGTGCGAGTATGCATTTGTCTGTAAGAGTGGGAGTCTTGGATTGTGAGTGCCTGTGTGTGTAAGTGTGAACATCAGTGTGGATATCTGATGGGACATGTGTGTGTGTGAGAGAGAGAGTGTGTGTGTCAAGGACTGAGTGTAGTGTGCCAGGCTGTGTGTGTGTACACGTGTGAGAGTGTGGGTGAATGAGAGTGAGGGACGGTGTATGGTTTGTGGATCATTACTGGGACAGGGACATAAGACGTGGTTTACACACAGTCACATTATGGAGTGACAACATTGACACTGAAACTGTGCACTCAGATGGACAGACACACACATACACACACACACACACAGACATTTCAGTGATGTTACATGGACTCAGACCATCACTGACACTTCCCCCTTGACCAAACTTGCATATGGTCCCCCTATCTTCCCAGTACTGTGTGTGTGTGTGTGTGTGTGTGTGTGTGTGTGTGTGTGTGTGTGTGTGTGTGTGTGTGTGTGTGTGTGTTGGGGAGGGGTGTAGCAGAGAGGGGGAAATGTGGGTGTTGAGCGGCTGGCATGTGATTGATGTTTGAAATTCCCAAACTCTGCCGATATATTAGAGAAAAGGAAAGGAAATAAAAGATTGAAGATCAAGTTGGAAATGGCTGCATGTAGAGCAGAGCAGGGAGAGACAGATAGGGACAGAGAAGAGAGAGAGAGAGAGAGAGAGAGAGAAACAAACAGGCAGACAGGGATAGAGACAGTGAGTTCAAGTTTGGAAACTACAGGTACAGCAGGAAAGTTCCAAGGGATCCTCAGCAAATATCCCCCTCTCTTCCCAGACCTGTGTGTGTCAGGGGGTCTAAAGGCTCTTAGACGCTAGGTTGGTACCTATGTTATAAAGGTGGTAAAAACAATGACTGCAGATGCTGGAAACCAGATTCTGGATTAGTGGTGCTGGAAGAGCACAGCAGTTCAGGCAACATCCGAGGAGCAGCGAAATCGACGTTTCGGGCAAAAGCCCTTCATCAGGAAATGTTAGACATTTTCAAACTGCACTGGCACAACTAACAAGGCTTCAAACAGAGTTGAACAAACCAGGAACAGTAACACTTTACTGTCCCAGAATTAACATCTCAGTGGGCAGCAAGATCAAACAAGGCTCCTGTCCTGGGAATTAACATCTCAATGACACAGAGAGCACCCCAGGGAGCAGACTGACAGACGTTACAATGTGTCAGTGATTGCAGGGGTGGAGTCCACAAACCACTCAGTGAAAATAAATGTGGACAAGAATTATTTAGATTTATTCTTCAAATGAGCTGTTTTCTCTGTTGCTGTTGAGAACAAGCAGCTCTCCCTGTTTTGTGCATGTTTTGTTTTGGTTAATTGCTGTCTTCTGATTTGGTTGTATTTTGATGTTGTTGTGATAGTCTGCAATGTACTGGGGATGAGTTATGGGGGGGTGCAGGAGACGCTTTTATACCTGGGATCTTGCTGTGTAATTCTGCATCAAAGTGCTCTCGCTCTCCGCCCCGACCTCCCTAAATTATCTTTTCTCCCTTTTATCCCAAAGAACCTTTGTTGGGAAAGCTGGAAAGTGAAGATCCAAAATGCCTGGGACCAGGAAAGCCTTGGACAAGAGCAACCTCCAGAGGGGAGCATGGGCCAGAGGCCTGAGGCCTGGTTGCCAGGCTGCAGCCTGTGGGGCCCAGGTGAGAGGTGGCCTGTTTATAACCCTGAGGTTTATTCTCCACTGCGGGGGTGGGGGCAGTGTGGAGGCCTGGTTTGTAGGGCCCTCTGGTTAATTGGGTCCTGTCAGATTGTGGCCCTGTCGTTTTTAAAATGGGTTTGAAGCCTGGGTTTAAAGTAACCAGGGTTTTGGGATTGTGACACAAACAGGTTAACCTCCAGGATCTATGAGGCAGGACTCCCGAGGAGAGAAATAATACCCAAAATATCTGACAATCTGTAAAGTCTTGTCACAATGTCAGAGGAATGTGGGTCATAGAGAGGGTAGGATGATAAATGAGCCGTCGTTATTGAAAGTGGAGGGGAATAAAGATTACAGTGTACAGGATTAAATTAGAGAGAAACACACAAAGAGAGATCTCAGAGATGGAGAGAGAGGGGACAGAGAGAGCGAGAGGGAACAGAGAGATCTCAGAGATGGAGAGTAAGCTAGGAGGAACAGAGAGAAAGAGAAGGAACACAGTGTGGGGAGTAACAGATAGAGATATCAGAGATGGAGAGAGAGTGAGAGGGTTACAGAGAGGGGCGAACAGAGGGACAAGTGTTTGGAATTTGTTGAACAGTTGGGTTGGTCCCTCTGTTGTCCTGGAGACAGAATCGAACCCTTAGCCAACGCCAGTGACACACACGATCTGTCTGATGTCACACTGCTGCAGTGGGATCTTGCTGTGTGTATTTCTAGCCTCTGGTTAACTGGTCTATTGTGATTTCTTTGTGTTTCGATGTTGCTGTGATGTGATGCAATGCATTAATGATGCAATAATTAAACTGAACCAGTATCACAGTAAAGTGAGAGATTGTGGAAGGCCAAAGAACAGTGGGATCTTGCTGTGCTTTTAGTAGCACTGTTGGCTTTTATTTCAAATCAATTTTTATTTGTCTCTGTCAGTTCCCAGAGGAGGAGATTGGATCCAGGAGCTGAACCTCAGGACGGTGCAGAGACTGAGAGAATCAAATCATTTCTGCCGCCTGGAATCGTCAGACAAGAGCCAGAAACATTCAGAGAGAGAGAGAGAGAACAATCAGAAACTGGCCTGTCTCCTTGTTCATTTACACACACACACACACACACAGGCATTAGAATTGTGGGGTTCAGGCCGTCTCTGTAGGATATTTATCACAAGGGGCAAGTTCTGGGCTGGGGGCAAAGGGGCAGAAAGATGGTGAGGACGCTGCTGCACAGTCTGATCCCACAGATGTCACTGCCTCCCTCTTGCTGTCCAGCTCCCACCTCTCCCTTTGTGTCCCCAGCTCATTCTCTCTGACTCTGTCTGTCCCACATCTTTCCTTCAATCCCCATCCTTCCCATCTCCTCCCTGTTCACATTCCCCTGTAGATTCCCTTCCTACAACTCTCTGGATCCTCCCTCTTTCCTGGAACTGTTGAATTGTTCAATCTCCAACCTCCCTGCTAACCTCTCCCCACACCCCTCTCTGTGTCAGCCGTGTGGGATCTTGTTGTTCCTGCCTGAGGATCATTCTATCTGCTTCATACCATCAACCCCCCTCTCTTTCACTAGCTGTCTGTTGTATATCTCTCCTGTGGCTGCTCTTCCCTCATTCTCTCCCTCTCTCTGGCTGTCTCTCTCTCTCTCTCTCTCTCTCTCTCTCTTTCGCTCAACTTTGGATTTTTCTCCCTGGACTTTTGCGATCTCTCTCCCCCTCCCTCCCTGTGTTCAGCATTTCTTTCTCTGTCTCTCTCTCTCTGTCCTTTCTACCCCTCCCTAAGTGTTTTGTTCTCTCTGTCCTGTTCTCTCCCTGGGTTTTACACGCTCTCCTGTCTGTCCCCTATTTCTCTCCCTGGGAGTTTCATTCCCTGGGATCTTTCTCTGTCCTTTGTTCTCTCTGCCTGGGTGTTTCTCTCTCTCTTTCCCCGGTTTCACACTGTGCCTCTCTCTCTCCCCATCTCTGTCCTTCTGTCTCTCTCTGGGATCTTTCTCTGACCTTGGCTCGCTCTGTGTCCCTCCCTCAGTCTCTGTCCCTCATCTCACTCGCTTTCTCTCCCCCTCCCTATCTGTCCCTCCCTCCCTCTGTCCTGCTGTTCATGTCCCAGGGTAGATTTGAACTCAGTAGCACTTGGTGCTGCACATGCTGTTATCACAGTGGGATCTTGCTGTTCCCTGTCTCCCATTGCCATCCCAATGGTGAGTGGGGGTGGGGGTGGGGGAGAGAAAGCCCCTTTCTCACTGAGGAGAGTGGAGGGGGAGCATGGGATCTTGCTGTGCATGAAAAGCACACAGTTTATAGGCCAGTCAGTCAGTGTGCATCCTCCCCGTGCCCCACCCCTTCCAGCCCAGGGGCGAGGGCCCAGTGAAGGGGGGAGGGGAGGGGAGACGGTTATTGTACACGATGGAGACACAGAGGGGACTTTTATATCCAGTGGGGGGATGCAGGTAGGAATGGCAGTGGGGGCAGTATGGAGAAAGGGCAATTAGACCAGGACAAGGTGGTGGGGGGCAAAATGTTTGGGGGAAAGTGCAAGAGTTGGGTGGGGGTAATAACTCTGGGGATGGGCAAAAATGCCAGGGCAGAAAACCGGGGGTGGGGTCGGTGGGGGAGGAAGTTGCTCAATTGGGGCAGTTTCAAAAAACTGGCAGGAACAAAAAAAATAGAGTGGGACAAAATGAGAGAAAATATATCCCCCCACCCCCCATTTTTGACTCCCCCAGTTCTGGGCACAATTGGCAGGGGGCAAAATTGTTGGCGGTGGGATTGTGGAGGGCAAAAGTGAGAGACATAAAATAGTGGGCACTGCAAGATGGGGGCATAAAATATGAGGGGGTAAAGTCAGGGCCGGGGGGGTTGTTATTGCTGGAATTAATTTGGACAGGGAACAGGGCCTGCAGTTTACAGACAATGGAATGGACAGGGACAGGAGCAAATTGTCCCGATAGAAAAAAACCTGCTCTAGTGCAGTGGCAGAGGGAGGCCACCAGAGGGTGGCATTGCATCACTTTGAACACAATGGGGTCAGACACAGACACAGTGAGAGTCAGAGAGGGTGGGGTGAGCTGAAAGTGGGGATCAAAGGATCCTTCTCAGGATGTAATTACACATTGGCATTTCCCAGGTGGGGCCGTGATGCTATGATAACCAACATCGGGAAGCAATGGTGGTGGAAGGGCATGGGCAGAGATTTCACTCGATTCTGTCACCGCTGTGTGACGTGTGCCCAGTACAACCCAGGCTGGCCCATTAAAATTAGAATGGGGCCCCAGCCACGCCCAAAGGGACTCTGGGGGCAGTTACAGATGGATTTTATGGGACCTCTTCCCCAATCCCATGGGAAGACGGATTACCTTGTGATTATTGACCAATTTACCAGGTGTGTTGGGGTCTACCCTACCCAGAACTGATCAGCTAACGCTGCGGCAAGGGTTGTATCCGAGGAGGGGATGCCCAGGTGGGGGGTACGTGGGGAAGGGCCGGGTGCCGTCCCAGATGGGCTTCAACTGGGGACCCATTTCACTGTAAGTGTTGTTAAAACCACATGTCTGCCGTTGGGCATTAAACTGAAATTTCACACACCCGACCATCCACAAAGTTCGGGCATGGTGGAGTGAATGAACTGAACTCTTAAACCCTCCCTTGCTAAGGCCATGCAGGACTCTGACAAACTCCAGTCCACCACAAGCCGGTCGAATGGTTTGACCCCTTACGAGTCGATGACAGGTCGGGCAATGTAACTGCCCGATTCCATCATCATGGGAGGGTTCCGATTCTGGCCCTCGCTGCGATAGAATACATCGCTATGTGCTCGAACTGAGCACCCAGCTGAAGGAGATGTGGGAAACAGTTCGGGACAAACAGGAAGGTCAGGGAGGGATGAACAGAGGCAATTAGAGGATTGTGCGGAGGTCCCATCGGTGGGTAGGAAGGTTATGGTTCAGACTCTCCACAGCACCAAATGAATTGTGCCACCCTCAGTTCCATGTTAATACATACCTAACCATGTTCTATCAGCACACACAGCAAAATAACATCTCGAAATGCTGGGTGTGTACTCGAATCCCTGCACACTCTATTGGGGGGATTCCCCTGAGTCCCAGTCCGTTTAATAAATCCAAAACGGTGGAATGGTGATTAGACCAGAACAGATCCTCACATTTATCCATTTGGGGGATGGGCGGGGGTTAGGTCTGACAGAGAATCTCCCCGGTCATTCATGTGAGGCCCTGACCAGACCATTTCTGCTGCCAATGATGAGGTCACCTGGGAGACCACGGGTTATAACATGCAAAACTATAAAGGTTGGTTCCGGCCTCACTACATCCTTTAACATACCCCCCTCTGGCTCTGACCCTCACAAACACCGCGGGTGAAGGAACGCCCATGGGGGCGATTTGTTTTAATTCCACATCAGGGTGGAATGCCAGAACCAGCAAATGTTCCCATTCCCTGCTCCTTACCCCGTCCGCCCGCCGATCGTTTCTTTCTGGAATATTCTGAGCCATGAGGTTGTCAACATGATGACAGGGAAAACGTACAAAACCATTTGGACTTCAATTCCGACTGATTACCTGAGGCCTTACAATGAGAATTACTCTGACCGTGCTGTCAAGGCCTGCCCTTGGCTCCCTCCATATTGGTCTGGATCTTGCTCCCTTGCCGATGCGCAACATTTTGTTCACCATCACAGTTCCCTCTGCGTTCATCCCAAACTGCATCCACCTCAATCCAAACGGTCCATCACTGAGACCGAGCGATTCTGTATGTTCACCTTCCCCTGCCTATGGGAGTGCTAAGGCTGCTAGGGAACTGATCAATATGGCCTCCATCTTGGAAAGGCTGGCTAATGAGACTGCCGATGGCTTTGCAGCGGTAAGCATGGCCATCTCCGAGGTGTCGGCTGAGGTCATTGCCACCCGTACTGTTGTGTTGTCGTGCAATCCCATCTTATTCATCACCCATAAAACAAATCTTAATTTCTCATTTATTACCTCAGCTCGGTGTACACAACCTACATTTGCAATTTTGGGGCAGAATTAGTCCTTGTCTTATTCCCATTACCCGATGTGCACAGTGACCAACCTTTTACATCAGCTGCCAATCTATTATCATTATCTATTCTTTGACACTCTTATTTACCTGATGCTCAATTTCAAATTTTTTGATGATGTTTCTAATCCTAAATTCTAATGTTAAACTCAATTATTATCATTTTGTACATTAGATGTGGGGGATCTCTGACTAAAATAGCATTTCTGGCCCATCCCTAACATCCCCAGTGAAGACGGTGATGTGCTGATCAGATTCACTGCTGTTTCTGCATTTACCTGCATGCACTTTGTCTTATTCACTCTCGGGACGTGAGCATCGCTGGTCCAGACCTGGCTGGGGACGCTGCCTGTTCCCAGTTGCTCCTCCATAATGTGTGGGGGTGAGCTGCCTTGTTGAACCACTGCAGTCCGTGTGGTGTAGGTAGACCCACAATGCTGTTAGGGAGGGAGCTCCAGGATTCTGACCCAGTGAAGGGATGGTGATATATTTCCAAGTCAGGATGGTGAGTGGCTTTGAGGTGAATGTGCAGGGATTTCCATTCTCATCTATCTGCTGCTCTTGTCCTTCTGGATGGTAGAGTTTGTGGGTTAGGAAGATGCTGTCTGAGGACTTTGGTGAATTTCTGCAGTTCATGTTGGAGATGGTCCACACTGCTGCTGCTGAGAAACAGTGGTGGAGGGGAGTGGGTGTTTGTGGATGTGGTGCCAACTAAGCAGCTGCTTTGTCCTGGATGGTATCAAACTTACCAGCAGTTGTTGGAGATGCAGTCATCCAGACAAGTGAGGAGCATTCTGTCACACTCTTGACTTGCGCTCTGTAGATGGTGGACAGGCTTTGGGAAGTCAGGAGGTGAGTTACTTGCAGCAACATTCCAAACCTCAAACAAATGTGGCCTTGATATTAAAGGTAGTCAGTCCCACCTCACCTGTGGGAATCAATTCATTCGGGGGCAGCAGTTCTTTAACGCTGTTTTTGAGCAGCTGGAGTTGGGGGCACTTCCCACAGATGCAGTTCGCAGGGACACTAGTGGTGACCCTTACCTCCCACATTCTACAAGAGGGACATTCAACTGCCCGAACCTCCATTCCCACTGTTCTAAATCCCCGAGACTACTGAGAAACTAAAGGAAAATACTGAAACCAGTCAACTTCCCAATTGGGGCACAGAGCCCTTTTGTTTTGGTGAGAGGAGGAAGACGGTTTGGAGACATTCCCGAGCACTGTTTGGGGGAAAGCAACTGCCCAAATATAAAGCCTTCCTTAACCAGCAGTCCCGTGTCTGCTCGTGCTCAGTGTGCGCTCCGCCTTTACAAGAGGAAAACCTTTATATCCATTTAAATTGACCTTCCTGTCGGGCCTCTGGTCATCGCTGTCACTCCTCCCACTCCAACTGCCACCAGCAAAAAACCATCCAGGATGAAGCAGCCGCTTGGTTGGCATCACATCCCCAGACATCCCCTCCCTCCATCACTGACACTCAGTAGTAGCAGTGTTTACCAACTACATGGTGCACTGCAGAAATTCACCAAAGATCCTCAGACAACACCTTCCAAACCCACGAGCACTTCCACCTCGAAGGACAAGGGCAGCAGATCGATGGGAACATCACCCCCTTCAAATTCCACTCTGAGTCACTCACCATCCTGATTTAGAAATATATTGTGATTCCATCAGTGTTAAAGGCAGCTCAGCAGTACCTTCTCAGGGGCAATTTGGCATGGGGAGTAACTACAGACTCAGTCAGTGATACCCACATCCTACGAGTGAATAAAACAAAATAATTTCATGGTTTGGAAACAGTAGGACCCTCCTGTGGGTTTCACGGAGGAGTTTTATTTATTCACAACACAAGGAATCCGTGTAACCAGGTATTTTACTGCGTTACTGATCTTCGCTCTGAACTGAGACAATGTTGCTGCATAAATAAATGTGTTTGTGCAACAGCTTAGGTTCCGCAGCATGGAACCAACTGCACTGAAGTGATATAGAAAAGGCGAGTATTCATCAGGATTGATTCCTTGAATGATATAATATAAGAAAAAAGCAACAATAGTTAACCACAGGAGGATGAAGCTCCCAGAGATGGTGAAGAGCAAAATCACAGCCTTCCTTCTGCTCTCCATCTCTGGGTCTCTGTGATTCTCTCCTTTGCTCTCACCCTTCAGCCTCTTCCGGACTCGACTGGTCACTAAAATGTGTCTGACTGTCAGAGCATTGAGCAACAGAATTAAAGCGAATGGCAGTAAAGGGGTTAAAACTGTATCGAGCCAATCTAATACCACCCACCAAGTCTCAGTAAAGTAACTTAACTTCGTTATACAGTCATATGGCACATTGTTGATTATCCTCACAGGCTCATATTCAAAATAGAAGGGGATGTTTTTCAGACAGAACAGGGTGCAGGTTGTTGCCAGAACTACAGTCGCAGCTTTCTCAGTGCAATATTTTGTTCTCAGCTTCTGACAACAAATGGTCACAAATCGGTCAAAGGAGAAATTGACGGTGAACCAGACAGAGCAGTCCGTGGCTGCACGATACAGTGCCCCAATAACACTGCACACAGGAGTGATGTCCAGGAAAGACTGTGGGGAATAATAGATAGGTAATCTCAACAGTATAATCTCAGTAATAATGATCATCAGATCGGCAGCTGCCATAAACACCAGGTAACGGGTAGTGCAAGGGGAAACACCACAGTTTTGCCTGGAAAGGACTGTAACTGCTAACAAATTTACTGTGGGAGACAAATGGGAAAAGAAACAACAAATTATTGATCAGAAATACCCCCTACCCATTCCAGAGAGCAACAACAAGGTTTTACAAACAAATCCCCATGCACTGTGTGACTGGGAGTGGTTGGGTGTGAGTGAGTTTGAGTATCAGACTTTAACACTCACTCCAGATTGTCCTCCAGCCCAGTCAGTCTCGAGATTCAACAGTTTAGACAGATATTGAGCTCACAGCCACTCCTAGGAGAGCAGAAGGAAGTCTATGATTTTCTTTGGTTGCATGGTAAGGTACAGAACCCCATTAGAATCCTCAATCCCAATTCAGTTATAGGACGAGCAATTGGACTGTCAATAATCCAAACTCTCCCCTTCTCCAGAGAAACAGTTATCCCCTGATCCTGTCATTGGACGAAATCTTGATCGGAGCCATGGCAGGATTATAAAACAGGTCACCAGAACCTGTGTGAGATTTCAAACACAACTACACCATATATCTTAAACAAGGGCAGTACAGCAGAGCATGCAGGACTCCCTTCATGACAATGTGGGAGTTTTAGGTTTACTGTAATATTCACACTGTAAATCTACCCACCAACATCTCAATGTGGAGGGACCAGGAGGGCAATCTGTCAAAATGTCAATCTCCTGACCAAAGAGTGTGAGGAGAGAATTTCGGGAAGCGATGGTAGATGAAGCTTTACAAATCAGAACAAGGCGCAAATTCTTCAATTCCTTTGCTTTGCCAAAAAAACGAATAATCTGAGATTGAAAATTCCCAACTGATGCAGCATCCATGACTGTGTGTGTGTAAGAGAGTTCCAAACCTTTCCCACCCTCTGTGCACAGAAGAGCTTTCTGACATCTCTCCTGAACGCTCTCAGCCCCATTCACAGACTATGATCCTTTGTTCTCAATCTGCAACCAGTAGAAATAGTTCATGTTTTCCTTTTAATATTTTGTTGGACTTCACTCAGATCATCCCTTAACCTTCAAAATTCTCCATCAACCTGGCTTCATTTACGGAATGAAATCCGAAGAAGCGCAGCAGGTCTAGAGCATCTGTGGGAGAGAGCACAGAGTTCGGGTCGAGTGACCCTTCTTCAGAACTAACCTGCCTGATCTCTCCTCATACCTTGAAGCCATATCAAACTGGAACAGATGACACAACACTGAGAACAGAAAATGCTGCAGCAGCAGTGAGGTTGGGAGTCTCTGTCAGTGTAGGATTGTACCGAGAATGCTGCTCAGTGAATTGCTGTCACTGTCCCGGTGCCTGGATAAGGGTGACCAGTCAGTGAGCTGGAGACGTTATTGTTCAAACGGTAAAACCAGAGAGCAGATCAGCAGCAAATTAAAACAAGTTCAATTGTCATAGCGCCATACCTGGGATGCCAGTAAAAGCAAGGATGGTGTAGAACACTTTCTGCACGTGATCAATTGGTTGAAGCATTTTTCTGTGTGAGGTGATCTGTCCCTTCAGGCAGCTGACAAGCTCCTTGTTTGAGACTCTGAGCTGATGCATTCCCAGAGACGCTGCCTTATACTGTGTGGGAGCTCCTTGGGGAGATCGAGGTGACAGCATTGCTCGGCTTTGTTGCTGTTTTACACATTTCTGGAATTGACAAACCCATTACAGTAACAAGTGAAATTTTGATTACAGAGTGGGGTTACGTGATAATGAAATAACAAAAGCAGAATCTAGAATCTACCAGCAATAACACTGTCCACTCAAACACCATGAGCCCCATCCTGAGATCACACCCTATTTCATGATGTGAAGGTGCTGGTGTGGGACTGGGGTGGACACGTTCAACCTGTTAGACTGGAACCTGGTGTTGTGTGATTTTTGACAATTATTTCAACTGATGTTGCATCGAGACAGTTCATTCCAAGTGTGAAAATATGTCTCCGAGCTGTCCTTCTGTCCTCTCGGGTAGGAGCTGCCCACTTTAAACAAGAACATTGCACTCACTGATTCTTTTCACACATTGAAGGTGTACATTACTGCGAGGTCAGCATTTATTCCCCATTCCCAATTTTCCAGGATCTGGAGTCATATGAAGGGCCAAGTGAGGACAGCATACTATCTTTCCTGAGAGAAGGGGTCTCAGTGAACAAGATGGACCTCCAACAGTGGGATCATCACTGACCTCCCCATTACTGTCACTGTCCATCCAGATACTTCACTGACCTCCCTCTGATCATTGCATCCACTGCGGCCAACAAGGAAGGCAAATTGAGTTTTGACATTTATTATAAACAGAATAGAGTATAAAGGTCGGGGAGTGTTGCTGCAAGTGTAGAAGGCAGGAGAACAATCTCAGCTGGAGTTTTGCAAACAATTTTGGGATATAATTGCTTTGGTGACAGCTCAGTGGAAGTTCATGAGATAATTCCAGAGATGAAGATATTGTCCAATTCCTTTTTCAAACAAGTTTGACAACTCCAATGGGAATGATCTGAATGAATGTGCCCAGGTGTCACCAATACTGAAATGGTCAAATCAGTACAAACATGAGCCAATCCCAATATACACAGTCCCTTCTTTATCAGGAAACATGTTACAATACCCTTTAATTACAGGCATGCTATCTGTAACCCTCCTGGCACTTTAACTCCTGAGTCACTTGGAAATATACGCAGTCTCTCTATCTCTCTGTCTCTCATTCTTTCTGTCTCTCTCTCTCTATCTTTCTGTCTCTCTCATTTTGTCTCTGTCTGGCTGGCCCTCTCTCTCTCTCTCACTCTGTCTCTCTCACTCTCTCTCTGTCTCTCTCTCTCCTTCTCTGTCTCTCTGACTCTCTCCCTCTCCCTCTCTCTATGTCTCTCTCTCTCTGTCTCTGGGTCTGTGAAGCTGGTTTCTCTCTCCCTCACTCTCTCTCTGGGTGATCAGCTGGTCTCTGGTTGGTCAGCTGGTCTCTGACCCTTGCCGTGCTGGTCTCCTCAGAACGCCTCCAGAAGATTTAAGAAAACCGTCTGCAGGTGAACCCTGTTTTTGTGCCTTGGTCGATGGTTTTTCATAACGTTCAAAAGTTCGGACCAATCCGGACAATCCGTTAATTGTCTGAAACTCTGTCAATCATAGACATAGATGAGAGTGGTCCTGAGGGAAAAGTACGAAACTGGGCCAAGGCCGATTACATCAAAATTTGACAGGAGCTGGGAAATGAGGATTGGGAGCAGCTATTTGAAGGGAAGTCCACATTTGCTGTGTGGGAGGCTTTCAAAGATAGGTTGAAGATAGTGTCGGATAGGCATGCCCCTTTGTAAACAAAGGATAGAAAAGGCAAGATTCGTGAACTGTGGATGACAGGAGAAATCGTGCAACTAGCCAAGAGGAAAAGGAAAGTATCCATAAGGTCCAGGCAGCGAAGAACAGAATGGGTCTTGGGGGAATATCAGGAGGGTGGGAACAATCTATAACGAGGAATCAAGTGGGCTAAAAGGGCTCATGAAATAACTTTAGCGAGCAGAATTAAGGAGATTCCCAAGGCCTTTTCTTCATGTATAAGAAGCAAGAGGGTATCGAGAGAAAGAGTTGGTCCACTAAAGCATAAGGAAGGAAGGTTGTGTGTCGAACCTGAGAAAATGGGTGAGATTCTCCATGATTACTTTGCATCAGTATTCAATGAGGAGAGGGACATGTGAATTTTGAGATTAAAGGTAGAAGTTTATTTATCCTGGATCACGTTGACGTTAGGATGGAAAAAGTGTTGGTTAGGCTCTAGGATATTAAGGTGGACAAATCCCAAAGGACTGGATGAGATCTATCCCAGGTTGCTGAGGGAGGTGAAAGAGGAAATAGCTGGGGCCCTAACAGATAGCTTTATTGCATCCTTAACACAGGAGAAGTGCCGGAGGACTGGAGAGTGCTCATGTTGTCCCCCTGTGCATGAAGTGTAGTAGGGATATTCCAGATAACTACAGACCAGTGAGCCTGACGTCAGAGGTGGGGAAGTTACTGGAGAAGGTACTGTGGGATAGAATCTATTTATATTTGAAAAATAATGGGCTTATCAGTGATAAGCAACATGATTTTGTGTGGGGGAGATCGTGCCTTACCAACTTAATAGAGTTCTTTGAAGAAGTGACCAAGTTGGTAGATGAAGGAAAGGCTGTCGATGTCATATATAATAAGGCATTTGATAAGGTTCCCCGTGGTAAACTAATGGAGAAAGTGAAGTCACATGGTGTGCAGGGTGTTCTCACTAGGTGGACAAAGAACTGGTTGAGCAACAGGAGATAGAGACTAGTAGTTGAAGGGAGATTCTCGAAATGGAGAAAGGTGACTGTTCTGTTCCACAGGGATCAGTGCTGGGCCACTGTTGATGGTGAGATACATAAATGATCTGGAAGAGGGCATTGTTGGTCTGTTCAATCAGTTTGCAGATGAAACGATGATTGATGGAGTAGCAGAAAGCACAGGGGACTGTCAAAGAATACAGGAAAATATAGATAGACTGGAGAGTTGGGCAGAGAAGTGTCAGATGGTGTTCAATCCAGGCAAATATGAGGTGATGCATTTTGGGAAGTCTAATTCTAGGGCAAACTAGACTGTAAACAGAAGAGCCTTGGGAAAAGATGATGAGCAGAGAGATCTGGGAGTTCAGGTCCATTGTACCATGAAAGTGGCTGCACAGGTGGATAGAGTGGTCAAGAAGGCATATGGTATGCTTGCCTTCATTGGACGGGGTATAGAGGATAAGAGCTAGCAGGTCATTTTAAAATTGTACAAGACTTTGTTTCGGCTGCATTTAGAATACTGTGTACAGTTCTGGTCGCCACATTACCAAAAGGATGTGGACGCTTTGGAGAGGGTGCAGAGAGGGTTTACGAGGATGTTGCCTGGTATGGAAGGTGCAAGCTATGAAGAGCGGTTGAGTAGGTTCGGTTTATTTTCATTAGCAAAAAGGAGATTGAGGGGGGACCTGATTGAGGTTTACAAAATCATGAAGGTTACAGACATGGTGGATATCGATAAACGTTTTCTCAGGGTGAGGGACTCAATGACGAGAGGTCATGTGTTCAAGGTGAGAGGTGAAATGTTTAAGGGGGATACACATGGAAAGTATTTTACACACAGGTAAGTAGGTGCCTGGAATGCATTACCAGCAGAGGGAGTAGAGGCAGGCACGATAGATTCATTTAAGATGTGTCTGGACAGATACATGAGTAGGTGGGGAGCAGAGGGATACAGATGCTTAGGAGTCGGTTTAGACAGTGGATTTGGATCGGCTCAGGCTTGGAGGGCCGAAGGGCCTGTTCCTGGGCTGTAAATTGTCTTTGTTCTTTGTTCTTGTTCTTTGTTTGGGTGGCTTGTTCCCGTTGGTTTCTTTGTGTAGCAAGACCCACTGCCTTTCTGTCTGGGCTCTCCTTTGTTTGATGGGGAAGTTGTTGGGGATATAGCTGTCCATGACCACCAATGTTTTAGCATCAAGGGGGCTGCTACATTTCCCCTTCGCACACTGTCCTTCCCCTCTCCCTACCTTCTTCTTTCACCATCCCCACTCTCTCCATTCCCCCCACACACTCTCCTCTCCTCCCACACTCTCCTTTCTCCTCCACTCCACACTGTATTTTACCCCCACCCCACACTCTCCTTTCCCCCCACCCCATAATCTGCTTTCCTGACAATCTCATTTCCCCCCTCCCCATACTCTCCTTTCCACCCTCCACTCACTCTTCTTTCCTCCCTCTGCATGCTCTCCATTCTCCCCTCCCCACGCTCTCCTTTCCATCCTCCCCACGCTTTCCTTTGCCCCCTCCTCACACACTCCTTTCCCCCGCCCCACACTCTACTTTCCCTCCCCCTGCTGTCTGTCTCCCCTCCCCCATGTTCTCTTTATCCCATCATCCCTGTGTTCCCTCTCTCACCCAAGTTTCCTTCCCCCGTGATCTGTTTCTGCAATCCCCGCAGCCTCGTAATGCCCTGCTTCCCCCGAAAATGTTTACTCCCTCCCTCAAATTTATGCCCCCTCCTTCCCTCCCTCTCTAACTAAAGCATATAAGGAGTGAGGGGAGAGAGCTGTGCTGTTGGACAATGTGTTGACAGCAGTGTGAGCAGTAAGGCTTTGTTTCGGGAGGTTTCAGAGAGCAGCGGCTCAGTAAAAAATCCAGGGAAGCTCCGGTAACGTCCTTTTAACATTCCGTTTCAGTCTGACAGCAGCTGAGATTGCAGTTAGGGCAGGAATCCCCTGTGGCCATTCCCCTCACAAACAAGTATCCGTTTGGGAACCTGTTGGGGGCGGGTGGGGTAGGTGTGTTACCGTTCAGGGGAAAGCAGCAGTATCCTGGTCGGTGGCAATCCCACTGGCTCTGGGGCAGAGCGGGAAACGGGAAAGGGAAACAGGACCTTAGTGATAGCACACTCGATAGTTAGGGGGACAGAGACAGGGGATTCTGTGGGTGCTGATGGGAATCCAGGATGGTGTGTTGTCTCCCAGGCACCAGGGTCCAGGATGTCTCAGAGCGGCTGCAGAATGTTCTCAAGGGGTAAGGTGTGCAGCCAGAAGTTATTGTTCACGTTGGCACAAATAACAGAAGTAGAAGTAGGGATGAGGTCCTGCAGAATGATTATAGAGCGCAAGGAAGAGCGTCAAAAACCAAGAGCTCATTGGTGATAATCTCCTGATTACTTCCAATGCCACGTGCTAGTGAGGGGAAGGACAGGAGGATACGGCAGTTGGATGTGTAGCTGAAGAATTGGTGCAAGGGGCAGGGATTCCGAGTTGGAGATCATTAGGATCTTTTCTGGGGCAGGGGTGACCTGTCTAAGAGGGACGGGTTACACCTGAACTGGAAGGGGACCAATATCTTGACAGCCAGGTTTGCTCATGTTCCAAGGGAGGGTATAAACTAGATTGGCAGGGGGGTGGGATCCTCAACAGCAGGGAGGCAAATGTGAGGCTCAAGGAGATACAGGAATCAGAAAGAGGGATTTGAAGAGACAGGTCAGACTGGAACATGACAGGGAGCGAGGAATACCTATTGGATTAAATTGCATCTACTTCCATGCAAGAGGGCTGACCGGGAAGGCTGATGAACTCAGGGAGTGGATAGGTACGTGAGGCTGGTAGATTGTACCCATTACAGAAACATGGCTAAGGGAGGGGCAGGACTGGCAGAGTAATGTACCAGGGTACAGGAGCTTCAGGTGGGACAGAGGGGGTCGGAGGAGGGGAGGGGAGATACATTTTTGATTAATGTGAGTATCACAGCAGTAATCAGAGATGAAATAACTGAAGGGTCATCCAGCGAGGTTATGTTGGTGGTGCTATGAAATCAGAAGGGGATGGTGACGTTATTGGGGTTGCACTGTAGGATCCCAAACAGTCAAAGGGAATTGAAGGAACAAATATGCAGGGAGACTGGGGAGACTTTCAGGAGCAATAGGGCTGACATAGATTTTAATTTTCCAACATAGACTGGGAATGCCAGAGCATTAAGGGCTGAGATGGGGAGGAATTTGTTCAGTACATTCAGGAAGGTTACCCCAAGCAGTATATCGTGGGTTCTACTCAGGAAGGGACGAACCTCGATCTCCTTTTGGGAAATGGGGCAGGACAGGTCACAGAGGGGACACAGAACATAGAACAGTGGGGGAAACACTTTGTGACCAGTGGCCATGGTTCTATTCATTTCACAATAGTTATGCAGAGGGACCAAACTGATCCACAGGTTCAAGTTCTGAATTGGGCGAAGGTGAAGTTTGATGGAATTAGACAAGAGCTTACAGGGGTTGGTTGGAGCAGTTTGTTTGCAGGTTCAGGAAACTCCGGCAAGTGGGAGGCCTTTAAAAGGGAGATTGCTGGAGTACAAGGTGTGTATGTTCCTGGGAGGGTGAAAGGATTGTGTGGCAGGAACAGGGAATCCTGGATGACAAGAGATATTGAGGCTTTCACCTGGAAACACTGCGAGCGGCGAGAAAAGAAACTGCAGGGGCCGTGGCTGATATTTTTGCATCATCGTTAGCTACGGGTGAGGACCTTGAAAACTGGAGGGTAGCGAATATTGTGCCATTATTCAAGAACAGCTACAAAGATGGACATGTGAACTACCAACCAGTAAATCTAACATCTGTGGTGGGTAAGTTACTTGAGAAGACTCTGAGAGATAAGAAATACATGTGTTTGGGAAATCAGGGTTTGATTTGGAGTAGTGAGCACGGCTTTGTGAATGGGAGACCCTGCCTCACAGATTTGTTAGAGTTCTTTGATGAAGTGACCAGGAAAGTTGACAAGGGCAGGGCAGAAGATGTAGTCCATATGGATTTCAGGAACGCCTTTGATAAGGTTCCACAAGGGAGGGTGCTCTGGAAGATTAGATCGAATCGAATCCGGGGGAGCTGGGTACACAATTGGCTTGATGGCAGGAAGCAGTGAGTAATAGTGGAAGGATACTTGTCAGACTGGAGTGCCTCAGGGGTCGGAGCTGGGCCCATTGCTGTTTGTTATTGATATCAATGTTTTGGATGAGAATGTCCAAGGGCATGATTAGTAAGTTTACTGATGACACTAAAATAGGCAGATTCATGGACAGTGAGGAAGGTGATCAGAAATTGCAGCAGGACCTTGATCAGCTGGGGAGGTGGGCTGAGAAATGGCAAATAGAGTTTAATATTGATAACTATGAGATCTTGCCTTTTAGAAAGTCAAATCATGGGAGGGGTTTCATAGTGGATGGTAGAGCCTTAAGGAGTGTAGTGGGAGAGAGGGACCTTGGAGTTGAGGTGCTCAATTCTCCCTAAGTGGGCGGCACGGTGGCACAGTGGTTAGCACTGCTGCCTCACAGCGCCTGTAGACCCGGGTTCAATTCCCGACTCAGGCGACTGACTGTGTGGAGTTTGCACGTTCTCCCCGTGTCTGCGTGGGTTTCCTCTGGGTGCTCCGGTTTCCTCCCACCCTCCAAAGATGTGCGGGTCAGGTGAATTGGCCAAGCTAAATTGCCCGTAGTGTTAGGTAAGGGGTAAATGTAGGGGTATGGGTGGGTTGCGCTTCGGCGGGTCGGTGTGGACTTGTTGGGCCGAAGGGCCTGTTTCCACACTGTAAGTCTAATCTAATCTAAGTGGAGTCCTAGTTAGACAGGGCAGGGAAGAAGGCTTTTTGCACACTGGCCTTCATCAGTCAGGGCACTGAGTATCGAGTTTCGGAAGTTATGTTGCAGTTATACAGGAGGTTGGTGAGGCCACACTTGGAGTGTTGTGTTCAGTTTTGCTATTGAAAGGATGTTATTAAACTCGAAAGAGTGCGGAAGAAATTTACAAGGATGTTGCCTGGACTCAACAGTCTGAGTTTTCAGGAGAGTTTGGACAGGCTAAAACTTTATTCTTTAAAGCATTGCAGACTGGTGTGGTGGGGGTGAACTTGTACAGATGTATAAGATCATGATCAGCATGGACTGGGTCAATGCACACAGTCTCGTTTACATCGAGTTGGGCAATTGAGGACTAGAGGGCATCAGTAAAAGGTTAGTGGGGAAAGAATAAAAGGGAACCTGAGGGATAACTTTTTTAAACAGAGCGTGGTACATATATAGAATGAGCTGCCAGCAGAGTGAGGCTGCACAGTGGCTCAGTGGTTAGCACTGCTGTCTGAGAGCGCCAGGGACTGGGCTCGATTCATGACTTGAGCGACTGGTCTGTGTGGAGTTTGGACATTCTCCCCGTGTCTGCATGAGCTTCCTCTCAGAGTCCAAAGATGTACAAGTCAGGTGAATTGGCCATGCTAAGTTGCCCATCGTGGTAGGTGCATTAGTCAGAGGGAGATGGGTCTGGGTGGGTTACTGTTCGGATGGTCGGCATGGATTGTCGGGCCGAAGGGCCTATTTGCACGCTGAAGAGAATCTAATTTTAAAAAGAAGTGCTGAGGCAGGTATGTTAACAACATTTGAAATGCATTTGCACAAATACATGGACAGGAAAGGATGGTTTGGAGACGCCAGTGTTGAACTGACGGGGGTGGGGGGAGGGGGATGTGAGTGCCTGAGAGAGAGTGTATATGTGAGTCGGTGAGTGTAAAGGGATACAAGTCTGTGAGAGAGTGCATGTGTGCGTGTGTGTGTGTAGGAGAGCGTGCCTGCGTGTATTTGTGTGTAGGAGTGTGTGTGTGTGTGTGTGTGTGTAGGAGTGTGTGTGTACGAGTGTGTGTGTAGGAGTGTTTGTGTGTGAGTGCGTGTGTGTTTGTGTACAACTGTGTGTGTGTACATAGGAGTGTGTGTGTGTTTGTTTGTGCGTGTGTGTGTAGGAGTGTCTGTGCATGTTCCGTTTAGTTCAGAAGAATATGAGCCAAGCGCAGGGTAGTGGGGTTAGAAGGGATGAACATTTTGATTGGCACGGACCAGTTTGGGACAAAGGCCCTGTCTCTGTGCTGTCGGACTCCATCATTCAATGTTTTGAATTTGAGAAAAAGAACCAATTAATTGGAACACATTAAGGCCAGCAGCATGAACCATCTCTCACAGCTGCAGCACACGGGCTGGAGGGTGACATATAGACACTGCCCTGGCTCGGGGGGAAGAGTCGTTGGATAATTTGCACCAAGAGGCTGTCGCAGCTTGGAGGGTTGGATTGTCTGATTTTGGTCAGTGCTCAGAGACAGGAGAGTGTGATTCCGAGTGAGGTATGGACAGGGACACAGACTGCCGCAGAACAGGAGGCTCATTCTTTGGCAAGAGTAACGACTGTAACACCAGAGGAACCGGAAGCCAATCAAGTGGGAGAAACTGAGAGCACTGGAATTGTAGTCGGGGCCTCACAGGGATCGTCACTGAACGTGAGTCCAGGAGGCTGTGTTGCCTTCCCATGCTGGGGTTCAGGGTCTATGGTCAGGGCTAAAGACAAGTCAGCAATGGGATCGGCAGGATCCACGTAGGGATAAGCAACATATACCAGGCAAGAAGCAAGGTTCAACCTGGTCACTGTCAGAAGCTCAGTGTCGAATAAAGAAGCTGAAACCTCAGACATCTGGATTAATCTCGATGCCAAGAGTTAATTGGCACAGAGCCAATCAGATTAGGGAGAGCCATTGATGGCTCAAAGACTGGTGTGGGAAAGTTGGTTTCTGGCTCTCTCATCACAGATGCTACCAGACCTACTGAGGTTATATTTCAAATTCCCAGTGACAGCAGTATCTACTCTGTAGTTTGATCGATGTTCCCTCTCTTTGGCCTATTACGCCAGACTCCATCACTCAATCGTTAGGTCTGTTCAATTCCATTCTCCACTTTCTGCTATTTCCTACTAATATTAATCATGGCCTGCCTGGGCCCCAATGCTGTTGGCTGGTATCAACCTCACTATCTCTGCCAAATCCAAAATTGTTTCAAAGAAAATGGTGACATTTTTTCTCGGTATTGAATGCCAAATGCATTTGTATATAAACATACATAAAACAAGAATAAAATGCTGAACCTTGCAATAAAAACAACATGGCTTCCGCTCTGCTGTCTGCCAGTTACATTGATTTATGATCACAGCACGTTTCTGTCCGAATACAGTCTTTCTCCATGGTGGCCTTCTGCAATTTATTACAATAGCTTCAGTTTTTAACCAGCCTCTCAGGTAATAATTTGTGAAACACTTGGCACAGCCGTACCTTCATCAATCATTTATTTTCTTTCATCAGACACAGTCACATTAGTTTAATTTGAAATCCACACTGACTCTCCTTAAACATATCCACCCTCCCCAGTTGGATTTGTGTTGATCTGCTCCAGGTTATTCCAAGTGTACACAGCCCTGGTGTTAAACTGACCTGCCTGTATTCTCTGGAATGTACTCTTGTACTATTGAGAAAGGTGTCCCATTCTCCAGTTTGTATGGTGGGGCAGGGGGACTGGGTTGAGCTGCAGTTTGTGGTTTTATGAAGCAGAAAAGAAAAATTCAAAATGTTTCTCTCTTAAAGAAGAAAGCATGGAATTGCCCAGAGTTTGCTAGCAATTTGGGAGATTGGAAAAGATATAAAGAAAACCAGCAAAGAAATATTGAGAGATTAATAGGAAGGGATACATTTCTAGAAGTATCAGAAGTTTTCGCAAGTGCATCTATAGATGGTTAAAAAAGGAGTCAAGAAAGTGAACAAGGTAAAAACAATGACTGCAGATGCTGGAAACCAGATTCTGGATTAGTGATGCTGGAAGAGCACAGCAGTTCAGGCAGCATCCAAAGTGCAGCGAAATCGAATATGCAGGAATATGAAGGGCTTTTGCCCGAAACATCGATTTCACTGCACTTTGGATGCTGCCTGAACTGCTGTGCTCTTCCAGCACCACTAATCCAGAATCAAGAAAGTGAACGTTCATGCATCAAAAAGTGAGGCTGGGGAAAGAAGGAGGTGGGAAGGGAATTGGACAATCATTTTGCCCTCAGCAAAAGCAACAATTGGTGGAAGAACTCAACAGGTCTGGCAGCATCTGTGGAGGGAAAGCAGAGTTAACAGTAGCGTGGAGAAGGTGGTATGTAAATGCTGGTCTTCATTTTAGGGAGAAATGTGAGACCCAGAAATAGTCACAAATCAGGAAATGTCATGTAGAGAGGAATTAAAGATATTTCCAATAAAGGCATTTGGAATTGTGGACTGAAAATCCCCAGGATCCAGATGGACGCCATTCTTTGGATCAAGTAGAAGTGAGGTAGTTGGCACATTGACTCTCATTTACCAACATTCCATTGATTCGGACCCAGTCCCATTAGACTGGAATGTAATAAATACAATGCTTACGGTGTGTGGAATCCCTACAGTGTGGAATCAGGCCATTCAGCCTACTGAGTCCACACCCACACTCTGAAGAGAATGCTATCTATACCCATCCCCCGCCTCGAACTCTGTATCCCTGCCTTTCCAATGGCTAATTCACCTGGACACTATGGGGCAATTTAGCATGGCCAATCCACCCGAACCTGCACATCTTTGGACTGTGAGAGGAAACCGGAACGCCCAGAGGAAACACACACAGACACGGGGAGAATATGCAAACTGCACACAGACGGTACGCAGAGAGTTGGAAATAATCCAGGGTCCCTGGCACTGCGAGGCAACAGTGCTAACCACCGAGCCACCGTATTACCTCAGAGTAGAGCTCTGAGGTGCAGAGGGATCTGGGTGTAGGAGTGTATGAATTACAGAAGGTTAATATTGCAGGTACAACAAGTAATCAGGGAAACTCATAGGATATTATTGTTTAGGGAACTGAATACAAAAGTAGAGAGGTTACCTTTCAATTATACAGGGGACTGGAGTAGAGTCATAGGGATCTGCAGCTCAGAAGTAGGCCCTTCGGCCCATCACATCTCCGCCAGTGAAATACAACCACCATTCTCATTCCTATTCTTATCCCATTTCCAATACCTGGCCCATAACTTTGTATGGCTGAGCATCACAAGTGCACCCCTCAATGCTGGTGGGGGTTTCTGCATCTCGGTGTCTCACAGGCAGCGAGTTTGAGATTCCCACCACCCTCATGTTTTGCTCACATCCCCTCGGAAACTTCTGTCCCTGATGTCATCAGAGAAAATGTCGGACAATCTGGGTCAGTGTCCACTGAGGTTCAGAACAATCCGAGGGAACATGATTGAAACACATAAAGTTCACGAGGATTCAGGATGGATGTGGAGAGGGTAGTATTTCCTCCTGGCGGAGAATTCAGAACTTGGGAGGTCATTGTTTCAAACTGAATCATTGACCCTTTAACATAGAGATAAGGAGTTTGTTTTTCTCTCAGTGGGATTGTTTGCCTTTGAAACTGTATTCCTCAAACTGTTGTCAAAACATAGAAACCTGGAATATAGCAACAGGAGTGGGCTATTCAGCCCTTCCATCCTGCTCTCCTATCCCATAAGATCATGGCTGATCATCCATAAGACCATAAGACCATAAGACATAGGAGTGGAAGTTTATAATGTGGGGAGCCAGGGCTCTCTTCCAGGACCTGTGGCTTTCCTGATGAATATCAGTGACACAGATCTGAATGTACGAGACACAGTTTCAACTTTTGTGGACGAGACGATTCTTTCAGAGGATTGTAAAGTGTTGATGGTGGGAGTGTTAACCGTCCAAAGGACAAAGGCAGAATGCATGGACACAAAAGGCAATGCTGAGAAGGGGGAATTAATCCATTTTGGCAGCAGGTGCGGGGATAGGCAATAAAAAGAAACGGCTGCGATTCCAAGGTGTCAGAGAACTCCGGGGATCTGAGCACAAATCATTGAAGGTGGCATGGCATGTTGGGAAAGCAGTGAATAAAGTTTGCAGCATCTTGTGCTTTGACGTTAAGTGCGTAGGGAACAGAAAGCAAGGACTTCACAAGTAACTTGTATCAAAAACCACCTTAACTGCAGTATTGTGTCTCAATCAGGGCAAAACATCTCGGGAACAATGTGAAGTGATTTGAGAGTGTATAATGAGGTTTTTATAAAAATTGGTTCCTGGATAGACTGGAGAAGATGGAGCTATTTTCCTGGGAGAGGAGAAGTCTGGAAGGAGTTTTGGTCAAGTTATTCCGAATTCAAGTGGGTTCAGGAACAGGGGAGAATAGTTGCGAACATGGTCCCCTGTAGCAGAGGAATGGAAAACAAGACCTGCCTGATATCAGAAGAGAAGGAAACTCAGTTCCACACAAGAGAACATTATTTCTACACAGTAACTGGATAGGGTGTAGATGCTGCTGCCTACAGCGTGGGATGGGCTGAGTTTACGTCTTCAGAAATGAAATGGATGCTGAACACATGTTTGTTTTGAACAAATGCAGATCACTGAGAAAAGGTGGAAATAAGGGAGATGATGAGTTGCTGCTGTAGAGAGGGGATAAAGTAGCAATGGATCTTCTGCTGTGTCAACAGGAAAAGACCCTTCAGCCCTTCAAGTCTGTGTTGGTCATAAACTGTCAGCTAACTGTTCTGATCCTATGTTCCACTACTTGGCCCATACACTTTAATACTTTGGCATTGCAAGTGTACGTCTCAATATGTCTTCAACATTATGGGAGCTCCTGCCTCTGCCCCCCTTACAGATAGTGAGTTCCAGATTCCCTCCCCATCTAGGGTGAAAAGAAAATCTTTCCTCAGATCCCTTCCCAAATCTCCTGCACCTCACCTTAAATCTTCACCCCAACCCATCCCCTCCTCTCCCTCGATCATTGATCTCTCCAAGTCTATGACTTGCTGAAAATAGAATTCAGCTTGTTGAAGGTTTTTGTCTTGTCATCAAGTCCATTGTCAAGAATACCAATTCAAGGGGAACACCAACAGTTATCCTGCATGTTCTTGTGAAGTCTACATGGTGGGTTTGCCCTATAATGGGATTCTTGCAAATGGTCCTGATGAGCCCAAGGTGAAAACCTTCAACAAACCATGACACTTTTCACCAACAAATGTAAACATCATCGAATAATGTCGAGCAAGGTGCAAAATAAATGCAGAAACTCTGCCCTGCTGCAAAGCTGAAGTGAGAAACAGAAATCCCAGAGAAACTCAGTGGGACTTGGAAGAAGAGTCATCCTGGACTCAAAACAATAATTCTGTCTCAAACTATTTCCAACCCACACTTACCAGGAACCCCAACAGCTGCGAGGAGTGGGGAATAAGAAACATAGATGTAGTCAAAAAAATATTTGTACATGCTCACAAAATGTCCCAGTGGCTGGCCGTGCCGAGCTCAGTGCACCCACCAAGACAACTTTGGTTTCACGGTCGGACAGAAATTACAGCAGGAACTCCCTCAACAGGCAATTAAGCTGCTTGTGTCTGACTGTAACGATAGAAATAGATTAGCAGAAAGTCTCAACGGACACGACTTGAAGTTAGCAAAAGCACCAATGTTTCCACATGACTAAGTTAATGAACTTAAATTTACATCTGTGCTCTTGGTGTTCCTTCATGTGTTTTAGCTGCAAACCAAACCAGCCACACTCAGTGATCAAACTCCATTTTAATTATTGTCTTTAAAAAATAAACCTGCTTTTTGGACATGTTCTGCTCCATTGCAGGTGGGTCTTGAACCTGAACATTCCAATGTATGACCACTGCCCTGAATCCCCTCGCTGGCAAAGTGGCTCATAGCCAGAAAGATCAGCCTCTCACCAGAAGCTTCGTCCTTTATGTTGGTGGGGGAGGGGAATGGAGAGACCTGGCTGAGTGTAACTGTACCTTAAGAGAAATCTTCCAAAAGGGGTCTATGTTAATTGTTTCCAGGGGCTGCTCTGTATTGGCAGCGTTCTAGGAGAAAGTGAGGACTGCTGATGCTGAAGATCCGAGTTGAGAGTGTGGTGCTGGAAAACCACAACAGATCAGGCAGCATCCGAAGAGCAGGAGAATCAACATTTCGGGCATAACCCCTGCTGCCTTTGCAGCATTCTCTCCTGTTCACCAGTGCTTTCACTCAATGACAGCAGCTGAACACTCTTTTAAGGGCGAAACAAGCAGACACTTGGAGCACAGCAAGCTCGCTCGCACAACAATGTGTTATTTACTGAGAGAATGGGTTTCACTTTCTTCATCTGGAGAAATACTTGTCTACTTCTGGAAGAGGTCTCTGCGTCTTTTCATCCAACCCCAGTAACTCCCACCAGCTCTCCCAACACTCTAAATCCCAGTACTTACCCCCAGCTCCCTCAACCCTCCCCATCCTAGTAACACCCACCAGCTTTCCCACCCCTCCCCATCCCAGTAACTCCCACCAGCTCTCCCACCCCTCCCCATCCCAGCAACATCCACCAGCTCTCGCACCACTCCCCAGTTGCTAAAGAGTCAATTTAAAGTGAACATTGAGGCTGAGTTTAAACTATCCTCTTGCCTCTTATTCCATTGTTAGCTCCCTCATGTTCACATTCACTCCTCCCCTCTCCCTCTCTCTGTCTTTCTCTCACACACACACTCCCTCTCTCACACTCCCTCTCTCACACTCCCTCTCTCACACACACACACACACACTCACACTCTCCCTCTCTCACACTCCCTCTCTCTCTCTCACACACACACACACACACTCCCTCTCTCTCACACACACACACACACACACACACTCCCTCTCTCTCACACACATACACACACACACACTCCCTCTTTCACACTCCCTCTCTCTCTCACACACACACACACACACACACACACACTCACACACACACTCCCTCTCTCACACTCTGGAGCCATCATCAAGGGATGCGAGTGCGGTGCTGTTCTGCTTGAATTCCTGGTCCAGGAGAGAAAGGTTTCTGCAGAAAATGGCCACAATCTGGTCAAAGATCTTTCTCCGAGTCTCTGGCACTGGGAAGAAGGTGAAGCCAAAGAAGCCGATCAACAGGAAGGTGAAGATAAGGAAAAAGATTGGAGCACAGAGCTCATGGCAATGGGAAAGAGGAAGAGAGAGACTTACATTGCAGTAGCACCTGTCACCACCCGAGAAACTTCTTCCTTTCCTTTTCCTCTGAGGCATCAAGGTGCACAAGCTGCAACAACTTCGAGATCCCCACAGCCTTCTGGAACCTTCCTCCCCTCCCGTTCCCTCTGACTCCATTCCCTAGCCCAGCCCCACCTCCCTGTCATGTATTCACCATCCGTCCTGACCTTCCACTCCCTGAGGCTGAACGGCCTCTACCCTGTAAAGCTCTCTGTTTTATCCCTGTGATGGGCTCATCCTCACCCTGAGCAACTTTTCCTTTGACTCCTCTCACTTTCTTCAGGTCAGACGGGTTGCCGGGGAACCCGCATTAGCCCCAGTTTCTTCTGCCGCTTTGTGGGTTCTGTGGAACATTGCTTGCTCCGCTCCTGTCCCTGACCCTACCCATTATTCTGTCTCAGTTATATCGACGGGATCATCGGCACTGCTTCCCTCCCCCGTCTGTGGGACAACAGAAGTTTAGTGTTCCTTGGTTTTATTGAGGAGAGCTCATAAAGGCGGAGGGGCTGAAGCGTGTAGTTTAATAATGGAAGGGGAGTGGCAAGTTCTCCCAGTTCAGGTTATTTCTAGTTTGTTTTAGCTGGAGCAATCACAAGATGTGAGAGTCCAGGGGAGTTACAAGCTTCAGGAAAGGATTCCTCTGTCTTTATCTGAAATCTCTCTCTGGGTGTGGTTCCCTCCAGCCTGGAAGAATCTGTGTTTGAATTGATCTTTTTGCCAAGGGGTATTTTATGGAATGCGACAGTCTCGGAACAGTTAATTAATAATAATTACTGTATCTGGTCGGATATAAGTTCTGAAGTCCATTGTCTTTTGCTCATGTTTCAACTGGAGTGTTTAAATAAATTCTGTTTAAAGCTGAGTGGTTTGAACAGCTGCATCACATCGATAACACACACTTCACATCTTCCTTTAAAATAGGAAAAAGTTAGGGTCTAGGCTACATTTTCAGATATTTTGAGGGGCTCTGGCCTAGTCCATGACAGCTTAGGACTGGAAACATTTATTGATTTTGCTTCCAATTTCCACCAGACTCTTCCCTTCACTTCATCCATCTCTGACTCCTCCCTTCCCTTCCTTGACATCTCTGTGCCCATTTCTGGGTGCAGTATTCCAAGCATCAGACTTGCTGTAGGCAGTATGTGTCCACCTACAGCACATGGACTGCAGGGATGAAGATAGCAGCCCATCCCCCACCTTCTGGAGAATAACTAGGGACAGGAAATAAATGCTGCTACACCCAGAGACACCTTCACCCCACCAGGTGCTAAAAAAGCCAGAGCATTAATTTCAAAAATATACTTTACTCATAAAATACTTTGATGATCTATACAAGTGGACATGCCATACATATATAAACATTCCATTTCTTTGCATACCGAAACAGAGTAATCGTTCCTATTTACAGGTCTGTACAATAACATTTTTTTAGCTGAGGCGTCAGCAGAGCCCAACTGCCTTTTGTTCTTCGTTAGGCAGGCAGACGTTACACGGTGGTCTTTCCCCACCGCGCCGAGGCATCGGCACATTCCAGAAGGAGGTGTGTGACAGTCTCTTCCCCTCCGCAGCCGCTTCGAGGGCAGCGTGCGGTGTGGCTGAGAGTCCGGGCATGCATAAAGGATCTCACAGGCAGAGCCCTTCTCATCACCAGCCAAGCCATGTCTTGGTGCTTGTTGGAAAGTTCTGGCGATGAGGAATTCTGCCAAGTGGCCCGGGTGACTGCATCGGCGCAGGTTCTGGGAATAGGCCAGACCTGTGCCACGTACAACAGCAATGACAGTACCTCACACCTGATGACCAGGTTTTTTCCCGTGATGGAGAGCGGCCGTAGCCTCCATCTGCCCAGTTTCTGCCTCACTTTACTGATACGCTCCTCCCAAGACTTGGCGCACGCCCCAGCCCCCCCGAACCAAATACCCAGCACCTTCAGGTGGTCGGTCCTGACGGTGAAGGGGATCGAGGATTGGTCGGCCCAGTTCCCGAAGAGCATGGCCTCCCTCTTGCCTCGGTTTACCTTGGCCCCCGAGGCCCGTTCGAACTGTCACATATGCACATGAGTGTGCGCACGGACAGCGGATCCGAGCAGAAAACAGCGACGTCATCCATGTACAGGGAGGCCTTATCCTGCAGGACCCCCTGCCGAGAGTAGTCATCCCTCTCAGGCTCGCATCCTTCCTGATGGACTCGGCAAATGGCTCTATGCAGCACACAAACAAGGCAGGAGAGAGTGGGCAGCCCTGCCTGACTCCAGATCTGACTGGGAAGCTATCTGATTCCCACCCTTTGATTGAGACTGCACTGACAATGTTGGTGTAGAGCAGTCTGATCCAATTGCAGATTCCCTCCCCAAAGCCCATTTTGGAGAGAACATCTCTCATATACCCGTGTGATATCCTGTCAAAGGCTTTCTCCTGGTCCAGGCTGATCAGGCAGGCATCCAACCCTCTGTCCTGCACGTAGGCGATCGTATCCCTGAGGAGTGCGAGACTCTCAGCGATCTTCCTGCCCGGCACAGCACAGGTTTGGTCAGGGTGAATCACCGACCCCAGAGCAGCCCTGACCCGGTTAGCGATTACCTTTGACAGGATTTTGTAATCCGCATTCAACAGTGTGATCGGTCTCCAATTTTTGAGTTCCTCCCTCTCCCCCTTCCGCTTGTAGATGAGGGTGATGATGCCTTTCCTCATGGATTTACTCATGGTTCCTGTCCGAAGCATACTGACATACAGCAGGTCCTGGCCAATCAAGTCCCACAGAGCGGAATAGAGCTCGACTGGTAAGCCGTCGCTTCCGGGAGTTTTATTCTTTTCGAGGGCCTTGGTCAGCTCATCCAGAGATAGCGGCTGGTCCAGCCTCTCGCGTGTTCTGTCGTCTAAGACCTCCGCGATAGACGACAGGAACGACTGGGAGGCCGCGCTGTCGGTCGGCTTCGCGTCATACAGACTGGCATAGAAGGATTTACTGATCCTCATGACATCAGCCTGAGATGACGTTATCGAGCCGTCTTCTTCCTTCAGGCTGCTGAGCACAGAGCTCTCTTTGTGCACCTTCTGGAAGAAGCGTGAGCACGTCTCGTCCTGCTCCACCGAGCGGACCCTGGACCGGAAGATTATCTTGGAAGCCTCCGAGGAAAAGAACGAGGCTTGCTGGCCCTTCACCTCCTTGAGGTCCTCCGTGACATCGACCCCCATCGTCTGCAGCAGGAGTAGGTTCTGCATACTTTCCTGGAGCTGGGACAGTTTTCCGCGCCTCTCTCTCGCCTCCTGAACACCTTTGAGGATGAAGAACCTCTTGATGTTCCCTTTAACTGTTCCCCACCAGTCTGCTGGAGACTCAAAGAGGGGCATCACGGTTCTCCAACCTGCGTAGTCCCTCTTGAGCTCCTCAATGTTTCCCGGGGTCAACAGCTTAGTGTTCAGCTTCCACGTTCCCTTACCCGCCTGCTGCTCGTCCTGTAGGTGACAGTCGGCCAGTAGGAGGCAGTGGTCAGAGAAGAACATCGGCTTGACGTCGGTGGTTCTAACCGAGAGCGTTCGGGACACAAACAGGTAATCTATCCTTGAGCAGATAGACCCGTCTGCCCGTGACCAGGTGTATCTACGCTGCACTCCATCTGCAGGGGTGCTGAAGACGTCGTGCAGCTTGGCATCTTTTACCGTGTCCATCAGGGCTCTGGACGTGGCGTCCAGTTTACTGTCCCCCCAGCCGGATCGTCCATCTGCATCAATGATACAGTTGAAGTCTCCGGCCAGAATGACCCTCCTGGACGTAGCCAGCAACAGTGGAAGCTGCTGCAGGACGGCCAACCGTTCACTCTTACCCACTGGGGCATACACATTGATCAGTCTCAGGGGAGCATTCTTGTACATAACGTCGGCGACGAGGAGGCGCCCGCCCACCACCTCCTTAACCTCGGAGATGGTGAAGTTGCTTCCTCGCAACAGGATACCCAGGCCGGAGGCGCGGCTATCGTTGCCCCCCGACCAAACTGACAGCCCATGGGCCCACAAACTCGACCATCTCCTGTAGCTGCTGAGGTGCGGTATCCCACACTCCTGCAGAAACAGGAGGTCGGCTTTAACACTGGCCAGGAAGGCCATCGTTGAAACACATCGCGTAGCCGATTTGATGCTACACACATTGATGCTGGCAATTTTAAACCCCATTTTAACAGTTTACAAGGTTAACAGTCCATTTGCTGCTGGTCTTGCTCCTCTGGGGTAGCTGTGTGCATCCCCGTGGTGACGGCAAACTGCTGGACCATCCCTGGGCTGAGGTAGCTGTCCGGCTCCACGCTGGAGCCATTTCCCCGCTCTGGTGTCTTTGTGTCGGGCCCGTGGTCCGCACTGAACAGTTCTCCATCTGACAGCGGGGCTGTCACAGGACCGCTGCTCCCAGTTACCTGGAGCTGTGGCCCGGTGGGTACCTCCTGGTTCCCACCGGGTAGTGGGAGGCCTTTACCCGTCCCCTCAGAGGGATCGTCCTTTCCTTCCTGGGTGGTGCTGCCCTCCTTTCTCCCCACAGCGCTCTGTCTCTTCCTCTGGGGAGGACCCTTCTTGCACCCATCCTCACCATCGGAAGAGCTGCCTGAGTCTTTGACTTGTAGGTGTCGCTTCCCCCTTCGCTGGGTGGATTTGGGGGCCCCCGGGAGGCTTCTTCTTCCTGTTTTTGACTGTGATCCAGTCCTCTGCCTCCTTTGATTCCACCTCTTCCATTTCCTCCGTCTGCCTTGATGGAGCTTGGATCGGCTGCTGCACCTCCCCGCTGTCTGCCCTCTGCTCCACTACCGCCTGCTCTTCCTTCTGGGTGCCTCTAGGCACCGTTTCCGTGCTGTTCGTGGTACCTTGCTGGTCTTAGTCGGTCCACGACTCGTGTTGCCACCTCTGGCCATCTGTGCGTAGGTGGCGGCTCCTCGTCTTGGACAGGCCTTGTACATGTGGTCCGCCTCTCCGCACAGGTTACAGTTCTTGGCCTCCTTACAATCCTTGGTCGGGTGGCCTTCCTGTTTGCAGTTTCGGCAGACGGTCACCTTACAGTCGGCCGCCATGTGGCCTGACCTCCCGCAGGTTCGGCACACCTACGGCTGCCCTGCGTACGTCAGGTAACCTCTGCTTCCTCCGATGGTGAAGCTGGAGGGTGGGTGGAGGATGTTCCCGCTGCCATCGACCCTCAGGGTTACCCTGACCTGACTTTTACTCGTCCAGATCCCGAAAGGATCGACCATATCGGTGCTTTCTCCTTCGACCTGGACATACCTCTTCAAGAAGGTCAGCACGTCTGCCGCTGGGACGTAAGGGTTGTACACATGGATTGTAACAACCCGACTCCTCTGCGCAGGAAGCACACACAACGGGACCGCCAACAAGATGGAGAACAGAGGCTCCCCTTCCTTCTCCTTGAAGACCTTCAGGAGCTGCTCGCACTGCTTCACACTCCTGAAGGTCACGTCGAAATACCCTGCCCCCAGGGAAATCCTGCAGGCAGTACACATCCTTTTTTTTAAATTTCAAAATATACTTTATTCATAAAATAAATCTTTGGTACCTGTACAATTTGTCATGTCATTCATAGACATATACACTGCAATAAATCTTTGATAACTGTCATGTTGTTCACATTGCATGTCTTAACCTTACAAATAAACAGATTGAATTAAACAAATTTACCATTATCCTATTGACAGTCCCTTTATTATTCATCCAGTCTCTTATTATTTAGCTGTGGCTTCAGCGGAACCCACCTACTGAGTGGGTGCCCTGTTATACAATAGCAAAGGAACCTTCTTTAACTCCCAGTTTATGGGGTTACCATTGTCCATTTGACTGTCCTGTCTCTGGGGGAGCTGTCTGCATCCCCAAGGTGAGCTCGAACTGCTGGACCTTTACTGGGCTGAGGTAGCTATCCAGCTCCTCACTGGGGTCATTTACCCGCTCTGGTGACATTGAGCCAAGGCAAGGCTCCGCACCGTCCAATTCTGTGTCTGATAACGGGACTGTCAGAGGATCACAGCTTCCAGTTACCTGTAGTTGTGGGGCAGTGGGTACCCCCTGGTTCTCACTGGGTGGAGGGTGGACTTCGGGGGGTCCGTTGTTTCCTGGTTGGGAGGAAATGCCCTCCTCATTATCTACGGTGCTCTGTCTCTTCTTCTGTTGGTGGTGACCTTCTTTGCGCCCGTCTTCCCCATCCAAAGCGCTGTCTGTCTCTCCCTCAGCAGCTGTCTTTTCCCCCTTTGCTGGGAGGCTTTGGGGGCCTGGCAGGATTTTCTCTTCCTGTTTTTAACAGGTATCCACTCCTCTGCCTTCTCGATTACCTCCTCCTCCATTGCTTCCATCTGCCCAGCTAGAGCTAGGATCAGCTGCTCTGTCTCCCCGCTGGCTGCTGCCTCCTCCACTCCAGCCTGTTCTTCTTTCTGGGTGCCACCAGTCTCTGTTTCCCTGCTGTCTGGGTGGACCTTGCTGGTCTTTGGGGGTCCACGGCTCACATTGCCACCTCCAGCCATCTGTGCGTAAGTGGGGCCCTCCCGTCTTGGGCAGGTCTTGTACATGTGGCCCGCCTCTCCACACAGGTTGCAGCTCTTTGTTTCCTGACAGTCCTTAGTCAGGTGACCCTCCTGTTCAGAAATGCTCCTGACAGCCAGACTGCTGCGACCACTAGGACTCATAACAGCACACAAACCAACAACCACTGTCAGACAACAACTCACCAGAACAAAGGACCCGATACCCAGCATGAGCAAAACCAACGTAGTGTACAAAATCCCATGCAAGGACTGCACAAAACACTACATAGGACAAACAGGAAGACAGCTAACAACCCGCATCCATGAACACCAACTAGCCACGAAACGACACGACCAGCTATCCCTAGTAGCCATACACTCAGATGACAAACAAACAACATGAATTCGATTGAGACAACATCACTATTATAGGGCAGGCCAAACAGAGAACAGCCGGGAATTCCTAGAGGCATGGCACTCATCCACAAATTCGATCAACAGACACATCGACCTAGACCCTATATACCAGCCACTACAGCGGACAGCAACTGACAACCGGAAGCGGCAGATTCAAACTACTATAAATGCTGCAGGAATCAGCACAGAAGCGCTTCACAGGAGGCGCCCAAGCACTGAAGATGTCACCTAGAAAGGGGACGAAACGTTTGCAACAAAAACTCCCAGCTCGGCGAATAGAACCACAACAACGAGCACCCGAGCTCCAAATCTTCTCACAAACTTTCTTCAGAAATTTCTCCACGAAGGACAGGTGATACGGAACGATCCAACTACGGCAGCGAGGCCAGGCCCATGCTTCGCAACACCGGGGACAGGTAGAACCTCAGTACGTAATGATACTTGGTGTTTGCGTACCGGGGATCCACGCACAGCTTGATGCAGCCACGCACAAAGGTGGCCATCAGGGTGAGGGTGGCATTGGGTGTATTTTTTCCCCCGTTGCCCAGGTGAGAGGTGGTCTGTTTATAATCCCAAGGTTTATTCTCCACTGCGGGGGTTGGGGGAGTGTAGAGGCCTGGTTTGTAGGTCCCTCTGGTTAATTGGGTCCTGTCAGATTGTGGCCCTGTCGTTTTTAAAATGGGTTTGAAGCCTGGGTTTAAAGTAACCAGGGTTTTGGGATTGTGACACAAACAGGTTAACCTCCAGGATCTGTGAGGCAGGACTCCCGAGGAGGGAAATAATGCCCAAAATATCTGACCCTCTGTAAAGTCTTGTCACAATGTCAGAGGAATGTGGGTCATAGAGAGGGTAGGATGATAAATGAGCCGTCGTTATTTAAAGTGGAGGGGAATAAAGATTACAGTGTACAGGATTAAATTAGAGAGAAACACACAAAGACAAATCACAGAGATAGAGAGAGAGGGGACAGAGAGAGAGCGAGAGGGAACAGAGAGATCTCAGAGATGGAGAGTAAGCTGGGAGGAACAGAGAGAGAGAGAGAGAAGGAACACGGGGTGGGGAGTAACAGATAGAGGTATCAGAGATGGAGAGAGAGTGAGGGGGTTACAGAGAGGGGGGAACAGAGGGACAAGTGTTTGGAATTTGTTGAACAGTCGGGTTGGTCCCTCTGTTGTCCTGGAGACAGAATCGAACCCTTAACCAACGCCAGTGACACACACGATCTGTCTGATGTCACACTGCTGCAGTGGGATCTTGCTGTGTGTATTTCTAGCCTCGGGTTAACTGGTCTATTGTGATTTCTTTGTGTTTCGATGTTGCTGTGATGTGATGCAATGCATTAATGATGCAATAATTAAACTGAACCAGTATCACAGTGAAGTGAGAGATTGTGGAAGGCCAAAGAGCACTGGGATCTTGCTGTGCTTTTAGTACCACTGTTGGATTTTATTTCAAATCAATTTTTATTTGTCTCTGTCAGTTCCCAGAGGAGGAGATTGGATCCGGGAGCTGAACCTCAGGACGGTGCAGAGACTGACAGAATCAAATCATTTCTGCCGCCTGGAATCGTCAGACAAGAGCCAGAAACATTCAGAGAGAGAGAGAGAAAACAATCAGAAACTGGCCTGTCTCCTTGTTCATTTACACACACACACACACAGGCATTAGTATTGTGGGGTTCAGGCCGTCTCTGTAGGATATTTATCACAAGGGGCAAGTTCTGGGCTGGGGGCAAAGGGGCAGAAAGATGGCGAGGGAGCTGCTGCACAATCTGATCCCACAGATGTCACTGCCTCCCTCTTGCTGTCCAGCTCCCACCTCTCCCATGGTGTCCCCAGCTCACTCTCTCTGTCTCTGTCTGTCCCACATCTTTCCTTCAATCCCCATCCTTCCCATCTCCTCCCTGTTCACATTCCCCTGTAGATTCACTTCCTACAACTCTCTGGATCCTCCCTCTTTCCTGGAACTGTTGAATTGTTCAATCTCCAACCTCCCTGCTAACCTCTCCCCACACCCCTCTCTGTGTCAACCCTGCGGGATCTTGTTGTTCCTGCCTGAGGATCATTCTATCTGCTTCATACCATCAACCCCCCTCTCTTTCACAAGCTGTCTGTTGTATCTCTCTCCTGTGGCTGCTCTTCCCTCATTCTCTCCCTCTCTCTGGCTGTCTCTCTCTCTCTCTCTCTGGCTGTCTCTCTGTCTGTCTGTCTCTCTCTCTGCCCTGTCTACCCCTCCCTAAGTGTTTTGTTCTCTCTGCCCTGTTCTCTCCCTGGGTTTTACACGCTCTCCTGTCTGTCCTCTGTTTCTCTCCCTTGGAGTTTCAATCCCTGGGATCTTTCTCTGTCCTTTGTTCTCTCTGCCTGGGTGTTTCTCTCTCTCTTTCCCTGGTTTCACACTGTGCCTCTCTCTCTCTCCCCATCTCTGTACTTCTGTCTCTCCCTCGGATCTCTCTCTGTCCTTGGCTCACTCTGTACCCCTCCCTCAGTCTCTGTTCCTCATCTCACTTGCTTTCTCTACTCCCTTTCTCTCTGTCCCTCATTTCACTCGCTTTCTCTCCCCCTCCCTATCTGTCCCTCCCTCCCTCTGTCCTGCTGTTACTATCCCAGGGTAGGTTTGAACTCAGTAGCATTTGGTGGTGCACATGCTGTTATCACAGTGGGATCTTGCTGTTCCCTGTGTCTCCCATTGCTGTACCAATGGGGGTCGGGTAGGAGAGAGAAAGCCCCTGTCTCACTGAGGAGGGTGGAGTGGGAGCATGGGATCTTGCTGTGCATGACAAAGCACGCAGTTTATAGGCCAGTCAGTCAGTGGGCATCCTCCCCGTGCCCCACCCCCTCCAGTCCCGGGGTGAGGGCCCAGTGAAGGGGGGAAGGGAGGGGAGACGGTTATTGTACACGATGGAGACACAGAGGGGGGGCTTTTATATCCAGTGGGGGGGGGTGCAGGTAGGAATGGCAGTGGGGGCAGTATTGAGAAAGGGCAATTAGACCAGGACAAGGTGGTGGGGGGCAAAATGTTTGGGGGAAAGTGCAAGAGTTGGGTGGGGGTAATAACTCTGGGGGTGGCAAAAATGCCAGGGCAGAAAACCGGGGGTGGGGTCGCTGGGGGAGGAAGTTGCTCAATTGGGGCAGTTTCAAAAAACTGGGGAGGAACAAAAAAAATGGAGCGGGACAAAATGAGAGAAAATATATTCCCCCCACCCCCCATTTTTGACTCCCCCAGCTCTGGGCACAATTGGCAGGGGGCAAAATTGTTGGCGGTGGGATTGTGGAGGGCAAAAGTGAGAGACGTAAAATAGTGGGCACTGCAAGATGGGGGCATAAAATATGAGGGGGTAAAGTCAGGGCTGGGGGTGTTGTTATTGCTGGAATTAATTTGGACAGGGAACAGGGCCTGCAGTTTACAGACAATGGAATGGACAGGGACAGGAGCAAATTGTCCCGATAGAAAAAAACCTGCCCTTGTGCAGTGGCAGAGGGAGGCCAACAGGGGGTGGCATTGTATCACTTTGAACACAATGGGGTCAGACACAGACACAGTGAGAGTCAGAGAGGCTGAGGGGAGCTAAAAGTGGGGATAAAAGGATCCTTCTCAGGATGTAATTACACATTGGCATTTCCCAGGTGGGGCCGTGATGCTATGATAACCAACATCGGGAAGCAATGGTGGTGGAAGGGCATGGGCAGAGATTTCACTCGATTCTGTCACCGCTGTGTGACGTGTGCCCAGTACAACCCAGGCTGGCCCATTAAAATTAGAATGGGGCCCCAGCCACGCCCAAAGGGACTCTGGGGGCAGTTACAGATGGATTTTATGGGACCTCTTCCCCAATCCCATGGGAAGACGGATTACCTTGTGATTATTGACCAATTTACCAGGTGGGTCGGGGCCTACCCTACCCAGAACTGATCAGCTAACGCTGTGGCAAGGGTTGTAGCTGAGGAGGGGATGCCCAGGTGGGGGAGTTGGGTGACGTTCCAGATTGACTCCGACCGGGGAGCCATTTCACTGTAAGAGTTGTAAAAACCACATGTCATCTGATGGGCATTAAACTGAAATTTCACACACCCGACCATCCACAAAGTTCAGGCATGGTGGGGTGAATGAACAGAACTCTTAAACCCTCCCTTGCTATGGCCATGCAGGACTCTGACAAACTCCAGTCCACCACAAGCCGGTCAAATGCTTTAACCCCTTACGAGTCGATGACAGGTCGGGCAATGTAACTGCTCGATTCCATCATCATGGGAGGGTTCCGATGCTGGCCCTCGCTGCGATAGAATACATCGCTATGTGCTCGAACTGAGCACCCAGCTGAAGGAGATGTGGGAAACAGTTCGGGACAAACAGGAAGGTGAGGGAGGGATGAACAGAGGCAATTAGAGGATTGTGTGGAGGTCCCATCGGTGGGTAGGAAGGTTATGGTTAAGACTCTCCCCGTTAAACCAGGCTTTGCCCCTCAGTAGAATGGTCCCTCTGAGGTTATCATTAGCGGTGACACACCCACCTGTATTGACATGTGAGGGAAGGGGGAGTCTGGAAACACTGGTCACAACTGAAGAAATATCCAGACACTGGTTGATCATCCTCACCCTCTGCTTTCTTTTCAGACTGACTCCTCTCGAGACCTGCTGACGATGTCCGTGTGTGCGCGGTTGTTGTGAACGGTCGGTGAGCGTGGGCTGTTGTGTGCGGGCGGTACAGCCTTTGGACCATTGTATAACTCCGTTCGGGAAGCTCCGGGATGTTCCTGTTGATTGTTGCCTTCACCCTTTGCCTGGTAGCCACTGGGGGGCAGCACCAAATGAATTGTGCCACCCTCAGTCCTGCTCCCCGGAGTAGGCGCGGGGTTCCATGTTAATACATACCTAACCATGTTCTATCAGCACACACAGCAAAATAACATCTCGAAATGCTGGGTGTGTACTTGAATCCCTGCACACTCTATTGGGGGGATTCCCCTGAGTCCCATTCCGTTTAATAAATCCAAAATGGTGGAATGATTATTGGACCAGAACAGATCTTCACATTTATCCATTTGAGAGGAGGAAGACGGTTTGGAGACATTCCCGAGTACTGTTTGGGGGAAAGCAACTGCCCAAATATAAAGCCTTACTTAACCAGCAGTCCCAAGTCTGCTCGTGCTCAGTGTACGCTCCGCCTACACAAGACATAAACCTTTATGTCTGTTTAAATTGACCTTCCTGTCGGGCCTCTGGTCATCGCTGTCACTCCTCCCACTCCAACTGCCACCAGAAAAAAACCATCCAGGATGAAGCAGCCGCTTGGTTGTCATCACATCCCCAGACATCCCCTCCCTCCATCACTGACACTCTATAGTAGCAGTGTTTACCATCTACATGGGGCACTGTAGAAATTCACCAAAGATCCTCAGACAGCACCTTCCAAACCCACGGGCACTTCCACCTCGAAGGACAAGGGCAGCAGATAGATGGGAACATCACCCCCTTCACATTCCCCTCTGAGTCACTCACCATCCTGATTTAGAAATATATTGTTATTCCATCAGTGTTAAAGGCAGCTCAGCAGTACCTTCTCAGGGGCAATTCGGCATGGGGAATAACTACAGACTCAGTCAGTGATACCCACATCCCACGAGTGAATAAAACAAAATCATTTCATGGTTTGGAAACAGTCGGACCCTCCTGTGGGCTTCACTGAGGAGTTTTATTTATTCACAACACAAGGAATCCGTGTAACCAGGTATTTTACTGCGTTACTGATCTTCGCTCTGAACTGAGACAATGTTGCTGCATAAATAAATGTGTTTGTGCAACAGCTTAGGTTCTGCAGCATGAAACCAACATCACTGAAGTGATCTAGAAAAGGCGAGTAATCATTAGGATTGATTCCTTGAATGATATAATATAAGAAAACCACAACAACAATTAACCACAGGAGGATGAAGCTCCCAGAGATGGTGAAGAGCAAAATCACAGCCTTCCTTCTGCTCTCCATCTCTGGGTCTCTGTGATTCTCTCCTTTGCTCTCACCCTTCAGCCTCTTCCGGACTCGACTGGTCACTAAAATGTGTCTGACTGTCAGAGCATTGAGCAACAGAATTAAAGCGAATGGCAGGAAAGGGGTTAAAACTGTATCGAGCCAATCTAATACCACCCACCAAGTCTCAGTGAAGTAGCTTAACTTTGTTATACAGTAGAATGGCACATTGTTGATTATCCTCACAGCCTCATATTCAAAATAGAAGGGGATGTTTTTCAGACAGAACAGGGTGCAGGTTGTTGCCAGAACCACAGTCGCAGCTTTCTCAGTGCAATATTTTGTTCTCAGCTTCGGAAAACAAATGGTCACAAATCGGTCAAAGGAGAAAGCGACGGTGAACCAGACAGAGCAGTCCATGGCAGCACGACACAGTGCCCCCATAACACTGCACACAGGAGTGATGTTCAGGAAAGACTGCGGGTCATAATAGAAAGGTAATCTCCTGAGTATAACCTCAGTAATAATGACCATCAGATCGGCAGCTGCCATAAACACCAGGTAACGGGTAGTGCAAGGGGAAACACCACAGTTTTGCCTGGAAAGGACTGTAACTGCTAGCAAATTTACTATGGGAGACAAATGGGAAAAGAAACAACAAATTATTGATCAGAAATATGCCCCACCCATTCCAGAGAGCAACAACAAGGTTTTACCAACAAATTCCCATGCACTGTGTGACTGGGAGTGGTTGGGTGTGAGTGAGTTTGAGTATCAGACTTTAACATTCACTCCAGATTGTCCTCCAGCCCAGTCAGTCTCGAGAGTCTAGAGTTTAGACAGATATTGAGCTCATAACTCGTCCTAGGAGAGCAGAAGGAAGTCTATGATTTTCTTTGGTTGCATGGTAAGGTACAGAACCCCATTAGAATCCTCAATCCCAAGTCAGTTATAGGACTAGCAATTGGACTGTCAAAAGTCCAAACTCTCCCCTTCTCCAGAGAAACAGTTGTGCCCTGATCCTGTCATCGGACTTCATCCTGATCGGAGCCATGGCAGGATTATAAAACAGGTCACCAGAACCTGTGTGAGATTTCAAACACAACTATACCATATATCTTAAACAAGGGCAGTACAGCAGAGCATGCAGGACTCCCTTAATGACAATGTGGGAGTTTTAGGTTTACTGTAATATTTACACTGTAAACCTACCCACCAACATCTCAATGTGGAGGGACCAGGAGGGCAATCTGTCAAAATGTCAATCTCCTGACCAAAGAGTGTGAGGAGAGAATTTCGGGAAGCGATGGTAGATGAAGCTTTACAAATCAGAACAAGGCGCAAATTCTTCAATTCCTTTGCTTTGCCAAAAAAAAGAATAATCTGAGATTGAAAATTCCCAACAGATGCAGCATCCATGACTGTGTGTGTGTAAGAGAGTTCCAAACCTTTCCCACCCTCTGTGCACAGAAGAGCTTTCTGACATCTCTCCTGAACGCTCTCAGCCCCATTCACAGACTATGATCCTTTATTCTAAATCTGCAACCAGTAGAAATAGTTCATGTTTTCCTTTTAATATTTTGTTGGACTTCACTCAGATCATCCCTTAACCTTCAAAATTCTCCATCAACCTGGCTTCATTTACGGAATGAAATCAGAAGAAGCGCAGCAGGCCCAGAGCATCTGTGGGAGAGAGCACAGAGTTCGGGTCGAGTGACCCTTCTTCAGAACTAACCTGCCTGATCTCTCCTCATACCTTGAAGCCATATCAAACTGGAACAGATGACACAACACTGAGAACAGAAAATGCTGCAGCAGCAGTGAGGTTGGGAGTCTCTGTCAGTGTAGGATTGTACCGAGAATGCTGCTCAGTCAATTGCTGTCACTGTCCTGGTGCCTGGATAAGGGTGACCAGTCAGTGAGCTGGAGACGTTATTGTTCAAACGGTAAAACCAGAGAGCAGATCAGCAGCAAATTAAAACAAGTTCAATTGTCATAGCGCCATACCTGGGGTGCCAGTAAAAGCAAGGATGGTGTAGAACACTTTCTCCATGTAATCAATTGATCGAACCATTTTCCTGTGTGAGGTGATCTGTCCCTTCAGGCAGCTGACAAGCTCCTTGTTTGAGACTCTGAGCTGATGCATTCCCAGAGACGCTGCCTTATACTGTGTGGGAGCTCCTTGGGGAGATCGAGGTGACAGCATTGCTCGGCTTTGTTGCTGTTTTACACATTTCTGGAAATGAACAAACCCATTACAATAACAAGTGTAATCCTGATTACAGAGCGGGGTTACGTGATAATGAAATAACAAAAGCAGAAACTGGAATCTACCAGCAATAACGCTGTCCACTCAAACACCATGAGCTCCATCCTGAGATCACACCCTATTTCATGATGTGAAGGTGCTGGTGTGGGACTGGGGTGGACACGTTCAACCTGTTAGACTGGAACCTGGTGTTGTGTGATTTTTGACAATTAATTCAACTGATGCTGCATCAAGACAGTTCATTCCAAGTGTGAAAATATGTCTCCGAGCTGTCCTTCTGTCCTCTCGGGTAGGAGCTGCCCTCTTTAAACAAGAACATTTCACTCACTGATACTTCTTACACACTGAATGTGTACATTACTGCGAGGTCAACATTTATTCCCCATTCCCAATTTTCCAGGATCTGGAGTCATATGAAGGTCCAAGTAAGGACAGCATACTGCCTTTCCTGAGGGAAGGGGTCTCAGTGAACAAGATGGACCTCCAACAATGGGGACATCACTGACCTCTCCATGACTGTCACAGTCCATCAGGTACATCACTGACCTCCCCTTACTGTCACTGTCCATCAGATACATCACTGACCTCCCTCTGATCATTGCATCTTCTGCGGCCAACAAGGAAGGCAAATGGAGTTTTGACATTTATTATAAACAGAAAAGAGTATGAAGGTCTGGGAGTGTTGCTGCAAGTGTAGAAGGCAGGACAACAATCTCAGCTGGAGTTTTGCAAACAATTTTGGGATATAATTGCTTTGGAGACAGCTCTGTGGAAGTTCATGAGTAAATTCTGGAGATGAAGATGTTGTCCAATTCCTCCTTAAAACAAGTTCGACAACTCCAACGGGAATGATCTGAATGAATGTGCCCAGGTGTCACCAATACTGAAACGGTCAAATCAGTACAAACATGAGCCAATCCCAATATACACAGTCCCTTCTTTATCAGGAAACATGTTACAATCCCCTTTAATTACAGGCATGCTATCTGTAATCCTAGTGGCACTTTAAGTCCTGAGTCGCTTGGAGATATTCGCAATCTCTCTCTCTGCCTCTCACTCTCTGTGTGTCTCTCTCTATCTTTCTGTCTCTCTGTCTCTCTCGCTCTATCTCTGTCTGTCTGACTCTCTCTCTCTCTCTCTCTCTCTCACTCTGTCTCTCTCACTGTCTCTCTATCTACCTGTCCCTCTCTCCTTCTCTGTCTCTCTGACTCTCTCCCCCTCTGTATGTGTCTCACCGTCTCTCTCTGTCTCTGGGTCTGTGAAGCTGGTTTCTCTCTCCCTCACTCTCTCTCTGGGTGATCAGCTGGTCTCTGGTTGGTCAGCTGGTCTCTGATCCTGGCCGTGCTGGTCTCCTCAGAACGCCTCCAGAAGATTTAAGAAAACCGTCTGCAGGTGAACCCTGTTTTTGTGCCTTGGTCGATGGTTTTTCATAACGTTCTATAGTTTGGACCAATCCGGAGAATCCGTTAATTGTCTGAAACACTGTCAATCATAGACATAGATGAGAGTGGTCCTGAGGGAAAAGTACGAAACTGCGCCTAGGCCAATATATCAAAATTTGACAGGAGCTGGGAAATGAGGATTGGGAGCAGCTATTTGAAGGGAAGTCCACATTTGCTGTGTGGGAGGCTTTCAAAGATAGGTTGAAGATAGTGTAGGATAGGCATGCCCCTTTGAAAACAAAGGATAGAAAAGGCAAGATTCGTGAACTGTGGATGACAGGAGAAATTGTGCGACTAGCCAAGAGGGGAAGGAAAGCATCCATAAGGTCCAGGCAGCGAAGAACAGAATGAGCCTTGGAGGAATATCAGGAGGGTGGGGCCAACCTTAAACGAGGAATCAAGTGAGTTAAAAGGGCTCATGAAATAACTTTAGCCAGCAGAATTAAGGAGTTTCGCAAGGCCTTTCCTTCATGTATAAGAAGCAAGAGGGTATCGAGAGAAAGAGTTGGTCCACTAAAGCATAAGGAAGGAAGGTTGTGTGTCGAACCTGAGAAAATGGGTGAGATTCTCCATGATTACTTTGCATCAGTATTCAATGAGGAGAGGGACATGATGAATTTTGAGATTCAAGGTAGAAGTTTATTTACTCTGGATCATGTTGATTTGAGGAGGGAACAAGTGTTGGGAAGGCTCAAGGATATTAAGGTGAACAAATCCCAAAGGACCGGATGGGATCTATCCCAGGTTGCTGAGGGAGGTGAGAGAGGAAATAGCTGGGGCCCTAACAGATAGCTTTGTCACATTCTTAACACAGGAGAAGTGCCAGAGGACTGGAGAGTGCTCATGTTGTCCCCCTGTGCATGAAGTGTAGTCGGGATATTCCAGATAACGACAGACCAGTGAGCCTGATGTCAGAGGTGGGGAAGTTACTGGAGAAGGTACTGAGGGATAAAATCTATTTATACTTGAAAAATAATGGGCTTATCAGTGAAAAGCAGCATGGTTTTGTGTGGGGGAGATCGTGCCTTACCAACCTAATAGAGTTATTTGAAGAAGTGGCCAAGTTGGTAGATGAAGGAAAGGTTGTCGATATCATATATAATAAGGCATTTGATAAGGTTCCCCGTGGTCAACTAATGTAGAAAGTGAAGTCACATGGTGTGCAGGGTGTTCTCACTCGGTGGACAAAGAACTGGTTGAGAACAGGAGATAGAGACTAGTAGTTGAAGGGAGATTGTCGAAATGGAGAAAGGTGACTGTTCTGTTCCACAGGGATCAGTGCCGGGCCACTGTTGATGGTGATTTACATAAATAATCTGGGAGAGGGCATTGTTGGTCTGTTCAATAAGTTTGCAGATGAAATGAAGATTGGTGGAGTCGCAGAAAGCATAGGGGACTGTCAAAGAATACAGGAAAATATAGATAGACTGGAGAGTTGGGCAGAGAAGTGTCAGATGGTGTTCAATCCAGGTAAATATGAGGTGATGCATTTTGGGAAGTCTAATTCTAGAGCAAACTAGACTGTAAACAGAAGAGCCTTGGGAAAAGATAGTGAGCAGAGAGATCTCGGAGTTCAGGTCCATTGTACCATGAAAGTGGCTGCACAGGTGGATTCAGTGGTCAAGAAGACATATGGTATGCTTGTCCCCCTGTGCATGAAGTGTAGTCGGGATATTCCAGATAACGACAGACCAGTGAGCCTGATGTCAGAGGTGGGGAAGTTACTGGAGAAGGTACTGAGGGATAAAATCTATTAATATTTGAAAAATAATGGCCTTATCAGTGATAAGCAACATGGTTTTGTGTGGGGGAGATCGTACCTCACCAACTTAATAGAGTTCTTTGAAGAAGTGACCAAGTTGGTAGATGAAGGAAAGGCTGTCGATGTCATATATAATAAGGCATTTGATAAGGTTCCCCGTGGTAAACTAACGGAGAAAGTGAAGTCACATGGTGTGGAGGGTGTTCTCACTAGGTGGACAAAGAACTGGTTGAGCAACAGGAGATAGAGACAAGTAGTTGAAGGGAGATTCGCGAAATGGAGGAAGATGACTGTTCTGTACCACAGGGATCAGTGCTGGGCCACTGTTGATGGTGATATACATAATTGATCTGGAAGAGGGCATTGTTGGTCTGTTCAATAAGTTTGCAGATGAAACGACGATTGGTGGAGTAGCAGAAAGCATAGGGGTCTGTCAAAGAATACAGGAAAATATAGATAGACTGGAGAGTTGGGCGGAGAAGTGTCAGATGGTGTTCAATCCAGGCAAATATGAGGTGATGCATTTTGGGAAGTCTAATTCTGGAGCAAACTAGACTGTAAACAGAAGAGCCTTGGGAAAAGATGATGAGCAGAGAGATCTGGGAGTTCAGGTCCCAGAAAGTGGCTGCACATGTGAATAGAGTGGTCAAGAAGGCATATGGTATGCTTGCCTTCATTGGACGGGGTATTGAGTATCAGAGCAGGTCATTTTAAAATTGTACAAGACTTTGTTTCGGCTGCATTTAGAATACTGTGTACAGTTCTGGTGTACATGACCAAAAGGATGTGGACGCTTTGGAGAGGGTGTAGAGAGGGTTTACGAGGATGTTGCCTGGTATGGAAGGTGCTAGCTATGAAGAGAGGTTGAGTAGATTAGGTTTATTTTCATTAGAAAAAAGGAGATTGAGGGGGGACCTGATTGAGGTTTACAAAATCATGAAGGTTACAGACATGGTGGATATAGATAAACTTTTTCTCAGGGTGAGGGACTCAGTGACGAGAGGTCATGTGTTCAAGGTGAGAGGTGAAATGTTTGAGGGGGATACACATGGAAAGTATTTTACACACAGGGAAGTAGGTGCCTGGAATGCGTTGCCAGCAGAGGGAGTAGAGGCAGGCACGATAGATTCATTTAAGATGTGTCTGGACAGATACATGAGTAGATGGGGAGCAGAGGAATACAGATGCTTAGGAGTCGGTTTAGACAGTGGATTTGGATCGGCTCAGGCTTGGAGGGCCGAAGGGCCTGATCCTGGGCTGTAAATTGTCTTTGTTCTTTGTTCTTGTTCTTTGTTTGGGTGGCTTGTTCCTGTTGGTTTCTTTGTGTAGCAAGAACCACTGCCTTTCTGTCTGGGCTCTCCTTTGTTTGATGGGGAAGTTGTTGGGGATATAGCTGTCCATGACCACCAATGTTTTAGCATCAAGGGGGCTGCTACATTTCCCCTTCGCACACTGTCCTTCCCCTCTCCCTACCTTCTTCTTTCACCATCCCCACTCTCTCCATTCCCCCCACACACTCTCCTCTCCTCCCACACTCTCCTTTCTCCCTCACTCCACACTGTACTTTCCCCCTCCCAACACTCTCTTTTCCCCCTCCCCACACTCTCCTTTGCCCCCCTCCCCACACTCTCCTTCTACCTCCTCCCCACACTCTCCTTTCCATCCTCCCCACTCTCTCCATTCTAGCCTCTCCACGCTCTCCTTCCTCCCCCTCCCCACGCTGTCCTATTTCCCCTCTTTGCGCGCTCTTTCTCAGCTTCCCCTGCCCTCCTCTCCCCCACTCACACACTCTTCCCCCTCCCAGCTTGCTCTCTCTTCCCCACAATGTCCCCTCCCTGTGATCTCCTTTGCCCCCTCCCCCTGCTGTCTGTCTCCCCTCCCCCATGTTCTCTTTATCCCATCATCCCTGTGTTCCCTCTCTCACCCAAGTTTCCTTCCCCGTGATCTGTTTCTGCAATCCCCGCAGCCTCGTAATGCCCTGCTTCCCCCGAAAATGTTTACTCCCTCCCTCAAATTTATGCCCCCTCCTTCCCTCCCTCTCTAACTAAAGCATATAAGGAGTGGGGGGAGAGAGCTGTGCTGTTGGACAATGTGTTGGCAGCAGTGTGAGCAGTAAGGCTTTGTTTCGGGAGGTTTCAGAGAGCAGCAGCTCAGTAAAAAATCCAGGGAAGCTCCGGTAACGTCCTTTTAACATTCCGTTTCAGTCTGACAGCAGCTGAGATGGCAGTTAGGGCAGGAATCCCCTGTGGCCATTCCCCTCGCAAACAAGTATCCCGTTTGGGAACCTGTTGGGGGTGGGTGGGGTAGGTGTGTTACCGTTCAGGGGAAAGCAGCAGTATCCTGGTCGGTGGCAATCCCACTGGCTCTGGGGCAGAGCGGGAAACGGGAAAGGGAAACAGGACCTTAGTGATAGCACACTCGATAGTTAGGGGGACAGAGACAGGGGATTCTGTGGGTGCTGATGGGAATCCAGGATGGTGTGTTGTCTCCCAGGCACCAGGGTCCAGGATGTCTCAGAGCGGCTGCAGAATGTTCTCAAGGGGTAAGGTGTGCAGCCAGAAGTTATTGTTCACGTAGGCACAAATAACAGAAGTAGAAGTCGGGATGAGGTCCTGCAGAATGATTATAGAGCGCAAGGAAGAGCGTTAAAAACCAAGTGCTCATTGGTGATAATCTCCTGATTACTTCCAATGCCACGTGCTAGTGAGGGGAAGGACAGGAGGATACGGCAGATGGATGTGTTGTTAAAGAATTGTTGCAAGGGGCAGGGATTCAGAGTTGGAGATCATTAGGATCTTTTCTGGGGCAGTGGTGACCTGTCTAAGAGGGACGGGTTACACCTGAACTGGAAGGGGACCAATATCTTGGCAGCCAGGTTTGCTCATGCTCCAAGGGAGGGTTTAAACTAGATTGGCAGGGGGGTGGGATCCTCAACAGCAGGGAGGCAAATGTGAGGCTCAAGGAGATACAGGAATCTGAAAGAGGGATTTGAAGAGACAGGTCAGACTGGAACATGACAGGGAGCGAGGAATACCTATTGGATTAAATTGCATCTACTTCCATGCAAGAGGGCTGACCGGGAAGGCTGATGAACCCTCAGGGAGTGGATAGGTACGTGAGGCTGGTAGATTGTACCCGTTACAGAAACATGGCTAAGGGAGGGACAGGACTGGCAGATTAACGTACCAGGGTACAGGAGCTTCAGGTGGGACAGAGAGGGTGGATGGAGGGGAGGGGAGATACATTTTTGATTAAGCCGAGTGTCACAGCAGTAATCAGAGATGAAATAACTGAAGGGTCCTCCAGTGAGGCTTTGTGGGTGGAGATATGAAATGAGAAGGTGATGGTGACGTGAATAGGGTTGCACTATAGGATCCCAAACAGTCAACGGGAATTGAAGGAACAAATATGCAGGGAGACTGGGGAGACCTCCAGGAGCAATAGGGTTGACATAGATTTTAATTTTCCATCATAGACTGGGAATGCCATAGCGTTAAGGGCTGAGATGGGGAGGAATTTGCTAAGTACATTCAGGAAGGTTTCCCCAAGCAGTATATCGTGGGTTCCACTCAGGAAGGGACAAACCTCGATCTCCTTTTGGGAAGTGGGCAGGACAGGTCACAGAGGGATCTCGAGAACCCCTGGAGGTACATGGAGGATATAGGAATTTACTGGAGAAGGTGGATAAATCTCCTGGTCCTGACACACATATATATGTAAACACTGCGAGAGGCGAGAGAAGAAACTGCAGGGGCCGTGGCTGATATTTTTGCATCATCGTTAGCTACGGGTGAGGTCCTTGAAAACTGGAGGGTGGCGAATATTGTGCCATTATTCAAGAATGGCTACAAAGATGGACATGTGAGCTACCAACCATTAAATCTAACATCTGTGGTGGGTAAGTTACTTGAGAAGACTCTGAGAGATAAGAAATACATGCGTTTGCGAAATCAGGGTTTGATTTGGAGTAGTGAGCACGGCTTTGTGAATGGGAGACCGTGCCTCACAGATTTGTTGGTGTTCTTTGATGAAGTGACCAGGAAAGTTGACAAGGGCAGGACAGAAGACGTAGTCCATATGGATTTCAGGAAAGCCTTTGATCAGATTCCACAAGGGAAGGTGCTCTGGAAGATTAGATCGTATCGAATCCAGGGGAGCTGGATACACAATTGGCTTAATGGCAGGAAGCAGTGAGTAACAGTGGAAGGATGCTTGTCAGACTGGAGTGCCTCAGGGGTCGGAGCTGGGCCCATTGCTGTTTGTTATTGATATCAATATTTGGGATGAGAATGTACAAGGGCATGATTAGTAAGTTTACTGATGACACTAAAATACAACCCAGGCTGGCCCATTAAAATTAGAATGGGGCACCAGCCACACCCAAAAGAGCCTTGGGAGCAGGTACAATTGGATTTTTTAGGACCTCTTCCCCAATCCCATGGGAAGACGGATTACCTTGTGATCAGTGACTAATTTACCAGGTGGGTCGGGGCCTATCCTTCCCAGAACTGATCAGCTAACGCTGTGGTAAGGGTTGTAGCTGAGGAGGGGATGCCCAGGTCGGGGAGTTGGGTGCCGTCCCAGATTGACTCCGACCGGGGAGCCATTTCACTGTAAGAGTTGTAAAAACCACATGTCAGCTGATGGGCATTAAACTGAAATTTCACACACCCGACCATCCACAAAATTCAGGCATGGTGGAGTGAATGAACAGAACTCTTAAACCCTCCCTTGCTAAGGCCATGCAGGGCTCTGACAAACTCCAGTCCACCACAAGCCGGTCGAATGGTTTGACCCCTTACGAGTCAATGACTGGTCGGGCAATGTAACTGCCCGATTCCATCATCATGGGAGGGTTCCGATGCTGGCCCTCGCTGCGATAGAATACATCGCTATGTGCTCGAACTGAGCACCCAGCTGAAGGAGATGTGGAAAACAGTTTGGGACAAACAGGAAGTTGAGGGCGGGATGAACAGAGGCAATTAGAGGATTGTGCGGAGGTCCCATCAGTGGGTAGGAAAGTTATGGTTCAGACTCTCCTCAGCACCAAATGAATTGTGCCACCCTCGCTCCTGCTCCCCGGAGTAGGCGCGGGGTTCCATGTGAATACATACCTAACCATGTTCTATCAGCACACACAGCAAAATAACATCTCGAAATGCTGGGTGTGGACTCGAATCCCTGCACACTCTATTGGGGGGATTCCCCTGAGTCCCATTCCGGTTAATAAATCCAAAATGGTGCAATGGTGATTGGACCAGAACAGATCCTCACATTTATCCATTTGGGGGATGGGCGGGGGTTCGGTCTGACAGAGAATCTCCCCGGTCATTCATGTGAGGCCCTGACCAGACCATTTCTGCTGGCAATGATAAGGTCACCTGGGAGACCACGGGTTATAACATGCAAAACTATAAAGGTTGTTTCCGGCCTCACTACATCCTTTAACATACACCCCTCTGGCTCTGACTCTCACAAACACCGCGGGTGAAGGAACGCCCACGGGGGCGATTTGTTTTAATTCCACATCAGGGTGGAATGCTGGAACCAGCAAATATTACCGTTCCCTGCTCCTTACCCTGTCCGCCCGCCGATTGTTTCTTTCTGGAATATTCTGAGCCTTGAGGTTGTCAACATGACGACAGGGAAAACGTACAAAACCATTTGGACTTCAATTCCGACTGATTACCTGAGGCCTTACAATGAGAATTACTCTGACTGTGCTGTCAAGGCCTACCCTTGGCTCCCTCCATATTGGTCTGGATCTTGCTCCCTTGCCGATGTGCTACCTTTTGTTCACCATCACAGTTCCCTCCGCGTTCATCCCAAACTGCATCCACCTCAATCCAAACGGTCCATCACTGAGACCGAGCGATTGTGTATGTCCATCTTCGCCGCCTATGGGAGTACTAAGGCTGCTAGGGAACTGATCAATATGGCCTCCTCCTTGGAAAAGTTGGCTCATGAGACTGCCGATGGCTTTGCAGCGGTAAGCATGGCCATCTCCGAGGTGTCGGCTGAGGTCATTGCCACCCGTACTGTTGTGTTGTCGTGCGAGTGGATCTGAAAATGTTGCTGGAAAAGCGCAGCAGGTCAGGCAGCATCCAAGGAGCGGGAGAATCGACATTTTGGACATGAGCCCTTTTTCCTGAAGAACAGCTCATGCCTGAAACGTCGATTCTCCTGCTACTTGGATGCTGCCTGACCTGCTGTGCTTTTCCAGCAACACATTTTCAGCTCTGATCTCCAGAATCTGCAGTCCTCACTTTCTCCTATTTGCGAGTGGCACAAGGTGGCACCTGTGCTGTTATTGGGGCCTAGTGCGGCAGATACATTCCGAATACCTCAGACAATATAACTGACCAAGCGGATCATATCCGCCTGAAGGCTGATAATATCCAGCAGGAAGGGAAACAGTTTCATGATTATAATCCTACCCCACTGATTATTACTGGATGGTGGTGGTCTGTTCATCATGCTCCTGCATGTCTCGGACCACAAGGGGGGAACTGAAAACAGGAACGATCTAAACAAGAAATACTTACAGAACACAATGGTGATCTCTGTGCGTGCATGTACAGAACACAAGAAACCATCTTTCGCGGTCTTTTGTTGCACGCGCCATCCAGACTATAAAAACTGCTGTCCCTGATGTTCAAGGAGGGACGGCCTGGTCAAGTTCCACGGTTAGGGGCACAATCACGCTGCCCCTCCCAATAGGTTTTGATTTAATAAATTTGATTTACTCACTTCTAAATTTGAATTTTCTTAATTTTGGGACAACACTACCCAATCAATTAACACCCTCGTAAAATGTTCCCCAAATGCGGGAATTGATATTAAAGTTGCTGGCTTTATCACTGCCTGAAAGTTTCCAATTTCCTGACACATATGAAATGTCCTCCAAAATTCGACTCCATCTTTATACTGTTCAGGCCAATAAAAATGCTCTTGGATTTTGACATGAGTTCTCCTTACTCCCAAATAACCTCCTCATGCTAATTTATATCCACAACATTTCCTTTCCACATCCCACTGGGAATACAACTTGACAAACTGCTGCCCATTTCTCATCTGCCTGAATGTGTGATGGTCTCATTTCCTCAGGAAGGCCACATTTATAAGATAGCAACATTCTGGGGTCTCTACAGATTCTGTGTTCTGTATTCGATATTCTAATCGCTGGCTAATGAAGACTAGCGTCCCGTACGCCTTCTTAACTATCCTGTCTACCTGTGCTAACAGCTTCAGCGATCCAAGCTCCCTTTGATCCTCAGTACTCCCATCGGACCTACTATTTATTTGGCTCCACCAGACTGTTCCACCATTCATGGGAACGTGGCTGATCCAACATTCCTCCAGGCTACGGTTATGCCTTTTCTCTTTAATCTTCGATTCCCCAACTGATCAAGGATCTATCTCTGATGGAGATAAACTGAAAGCATTAGCCTGCCCTCTCTCCATGGATGCTGCCTGACTGCTGTGATTTCCAGCATTTTTTGTTTTCAGTACAGATTCCAGCATCTGCAGTAAGTGGCTCCGACAAGGATCCAACTCTCTCATTCTTAAATATACACAGGGACTCTGCTCCCACAGCTCTCCCTGTGGCTGTCCCATCTTATTCACTTTCCTCATTCCTGAAGAAGGGCTCATGCCCGAAAAGTTGATTGTCCTGCTCCTTGGATGCTGCCTGACCTGCTGCATTTTTCCAGCAACACATTTTCAGCTCTCATCTCCAGCATCTGCAGTCCTCACTTTTTCCCATCTTATTCATCACCCATAAAACAAATCATAATTTCTCATTTATTACCTCAGCTCGGAGTGTACGATCTACGTTTGCAATTTTGGGACAGAATTAGTCCTTGTCTTATTACCATTATCTGATTTGCATAATGACCAAAGTTTTACATCAGCTGCCAATCTATTATCATTATCTATTCTTTGACACTCTTATTGACCTGATGCTCAATTTCAATTTTTTGATGATGTTCCTAATCCTAAATTCGACTGTCAATATCAACCATTATTACTTTGTACATGTGATGTGAGGGATCTCTGAGTAAAATAACATTTCTGGCCCATCCCTAACATCCCCAGTGAAGACGGTGGTGTGCTGATCAGATTCAGATTCACTGCTGTTTCTGCATTTATCTGCATGCACTTTGTCTTATTCACTCGCGGGACGTGAGCATCGCTGGTCCAGACCTGGCTGGGAACGCTGCCTGTTCCCAGTTGCTTCTCCATGATGTGTAGGGGTGAGCTGCCTTGTTGAACCACTGCAGTCCGTGTGGTGTAGGTAGACCCACAATGCTGTTAGGGAGGGAGCTCCAGGATTCTGACCCAGTGAAGGGACGGTGATATATTTCCAAGTCAGGATGGTGAGTGGATTTGAGGTGAATGTGCAGGGATTTCCGTTCTCATCTATCTGCTGCTCTTGTCCTTCTGGATGGTAGAGTTTGTGGGTTAGGAAGATGCTGTCCGAGGGCCTTTGGTGAACTTCTGTAGCACATCTTGCAGGTGGTCCACACTGCTGCTGCTGAGAAACAGTGGTAGAGGGAGTGGGTGTTTGTGGATGTGGTGCCAACTAAGCAGCTGCTTTGTTCTGGTTTCTGCCACCAGGAAAAAAAAACATCCAGTATGAAGCAGCCGCTTGGTTAGCATCACATCCCCAGACATCCCCTCCCTCCATCACTGACACTCAGTAGTAGCAGTGTTTACCAACTACACGGTGCACTGCAGGAATTCACCAAAGATCCTCAGACAGCACCTTCCAAACCCACGAGCACTTCCACCTCGAAGGATAAGGGCAGCAGATAGATGGGAACATCACCCCCTTCAAATTCCCCTCTGAGTCACTCACCATCCTGAGTTAGAAATATATTGTGATTCCATCAGTGTTAAAGGCAGCTCAGCAGTACCTTCTCAGGGGCAATTAGGGATGGGGAATAACTACAGACTCAGTCAGTGATAGCCACATCCCACGAGTGAATAAAACAAAATCATTTCATGGTTTGGAAAAAGTCGGACCCTCTTGTGGGATTCACTGAGGAGTTTTATTTATTCACAACACAAGGAATCCGTGTAACCAGGTATTTTACTGCGTTACTGATCTTCGCTCTGAACTGAGACAATGTTGCTGCATAAATAAATGTGTTTGTGCAACAGCTTAGGTTCCGCAGCATGTAACCAACATCACTGAAGTGATATAGAAAAGGCGAGTTGTCAGGATTGCTTCCTTGAATGATATAATATAAGAAAACCAGAACAACAGTTAACCAGAGGAAGATGAAGCTCCCAGAGATGGTGAAGAGCAAAATCACAGCCTTCCTTCTGCTCTCCATCTCTGGGTCTCTGTGATTCTCTCCTTTGCTCTCACCCTTCAGCCTCTTCCGGACTCGACTGGTCACTAAAATGTGTCTGACTGTCAGAGCATTCAGCAACAGAATTAAAGCGAATGGCAGTAAAGGGTTTAAAACTGTATCGAGCCAATCTAATACCACCCACCAAGTGTCAGTATAGTAGCTTAGCTTTGTTTTACAGTAGAATGGCACATTGTTGAATATCGTCACAGGCTCATATTGAAAATAGAAGCGGATGTTTTTCAGACAGTACAAGGTGCAGGTTGTTGCCAGAACCACAGTCGCAGCTTTCTCAGTGCAATATATTGTTCTTAGCTTCTGACAACAAATGGTCACAAATCGGTCAAAGGAGAAAGTGACGGTGAACCAGACAGAGCAGTCCTTGGCAGCACGACAAAGTGCCCCAATAACTCTGCACACAGGAGTAATGTCCAGTAAAGACTGCAGGTAATAATAGAAAGGTAATCTCCAAAGTATCATCTCAGTAATAATGACCATCAGATCGGCAGCTGCCATAAACACCAGGTAACGAGTAGTGCAACGGGAAACACCACAGTTTTGCCTGGAAAGGACTGTAACTGCCATCAAATTTACTGTGGGAGACAAATGGGAAAAGAAACAACAAATTATTGATCAGAAATACCCCCTACCCATTCCAGAGAGCAACAACAAGGTTTTACCAACAAATTCCCATGCACTGTGTGACTGGGAGTGGTTGGGTGTGAGTGAGTTTGAGTATCAGACTTTAACACTCACTCCAGATTGTCCTCCAGCCCAGTCAGTCTCGAGATTCTAGAGGTTAAACAGATATTGAGCTCATAACTCCTCCTAGGAGAGCAGAAGGAAGTCTATGACTTTCTTTGGTTGCATGGTAAGGTACAGAACCCCATTAGAATCCTCAATCCAAAATCAGTTGTAGGACTAGCAATTGGACTATCAATAATCCAAACTCACCACTTCTCCAGAGAAACAGTTATCCCCTGATCCTGTCATTGGACTTAATCCTGATCGGAGCCATGGCAGGATCATAAAACAGGTCACCACAACCTGTGTGAGATCTCAAACACAACTACACCATATATCTTAAAAATGGGCAGTCCAGCAGAGCATGCAGGACTCCCTTAATGACAATGTGGGAGTTTTAGGTTTACTGTAATATTTACACTGTAAACCTACCCACCAACATCTCAATGTGGAGGGACCAGGAGGGCAATCTGTCAAAATTTCAATCTCCTGACCAAAGAGTGTGAGGAGAGAATTTCGGGAAGCGATGGTAGATGAAGCTTTACAAATCAGAACAAGGCACAAATTCTTCAATTCCTTTGCTTTGCAAAAAAAAGAACAATCTGAGATTGAAAATACCCAACTGATGCAGCATCCATGACTGTGTGTGTGTAAGAGAGTTCCAAACCTTTCCCACCCTCTGTGCACAGAAGAGCTTTCTGACATCTCTCCTGAACGCTCTCAGCCCCATTCACAGACTATGATCCTTTGTTCTAAATCTGCAACCAGTAGAAATAGTTCATGTTTTCCTTTTAATATTTTGTTGGACTTCACTCAGATCATCCCTTAACCTTCAAAATTCTCCATCAACCTGGCTTCATTTACGTAATGAATTCAGAAGAAGCGCAGCAGGTCTAGAGCATCTGTGGGAGAGAGCACAGAGTTCGGGTCGAGTGACCCTTCTTCAGAACTAACCTGCCTGATCTCTCCTCATACCTTGAAGCCATATCAAACTGGAACAGATGACACAACACTGAGAACAGAAAATGCTGCAGCAGCAGTGAGGTTGGGAGTCTCTGTCAGTGTAGGATTGTACCGAGAATGCTGCTCAGTGAATTGCTGTCACTGTCCCGGTGCCTGGATAAGGGTGACCAGTCAGTGAGCTGGAGACGTTATTGTTCAAACGGGAAAACCAGAGAGCAGATCAGCAGCAAATTAAGACAAGTTCAATTGTCATAGCGCCATACCTGGGATGCCAGTAAAAGCAAGGATGGTGTAGAACACTTTCTGCACGTGATCAATTGGTCGATGCATTTTTCTGTGTGAGGTGATCTGTCCCTTCAGGCAGCTGACAAGCTCCTTGTTTGAGACTCTGAGCTGATGCATTCCCAGAGACGCTGCCTTATACTGTGTGGGAGCTCCTTGGGGAGATCGAGGTGACAGCATTGCTCGGCTTTGTTGCTGTTTTACACATTTCTGGAAATGAACAAACCCATTACAATAACAAGTGTAATCCTGATGACAGAGGGGGGTTACGTGATTATGAAATAACAAAAGCAGAATCTGGAATCTGCCAGCAATAACACTGCCCACTCAAACACCATGAGCCCCATCCTGAGATCACACCCTATTCCATGATGTGAAGGTGCTGGTGTGGGACTGGGGTGGACACGTTCAACCTGTTGGACTAGAACCTGGTGTTGTGTGAGTTTTGACAATTATTCCAACTGATGCTGCATCGAGACAGTTCATTCCAAGTGTGAAAATATGTCTCCGAGCTGTCCTTCTGTCCTCTCGGGTAGGACCTGTCCTCTTGAAACAAGAACATTTCACTCACTGATTCTTCTCACACATTGAATGTGTACATTACTGTGAGGTCAGCATTTATTCCCCATTCCCAATTTTCGAAGATCTGGAGTCATATGAAGGTCCAAGTAAGGACAGCATGCTGCCTTTCCAGAGGGAAGGGGTCTCAGTGAACAAGATGGACCTCCAACAATGGGGACATCACTGACCTCTCTCTTACTGTTACTCTCCAGCAGCTACATCACTGACCTTCCCCTGACTGTCACTGTCCATCATATATATCACTGACCTCCCTCTGATCATTGTATTTTCTGCGGCCAACAAGGAAGGTAAATGGGGTTTTGACATTTATTATAAACTGAATAGAGTATAAAGGTCTGGGAGTCTTGGTGCAAGTGTAGAAGGCAGGACAACAATCTCAGCTGGAGTTTTGCAAACAATTTTGGGATATAATTGCTTTGGAGACAGCTCAGTGGAAGTTCATGAGATAATTCCAGAGATGAAGATGTTGTCCAATTCCTCCTTAAAACATGTTCGAAAACTCCAACGGGAATGATCTGAATGAATGTGCCCAGGTGTCACCAATACTGAAACGGTCAAATCAGTACAAACATGAGCCAATCTCAATATACACAGCCCCTTCTTTATCAGGAAACATGTTACAATACCCTTTAATTACAGGCATGCTACCTGTAATCCTACTGGCGCTTTAAGTCCTGAGTCGCTTGGAGATATACGCAGTCTCTCTCTCTGCCTCTCACTCTATCTCTCTCTCTCTCTCTAACTTTCTGTCTCTCTGTCTCTCTCGCTCTGTCTCTGTCGGTCTGGCCCTCTCTCTCACTCACTCTGTCTGTCTCACTGTCTCTCTCTGTCTCTACCTGTCTCTCTCTCCTTCTCTCTCTCTCTGACTCTCTCTCTCTCTCCCTCTCTGTATGTGTGTCTCTCTGTCTCTGGGTCTGTGAAGCTGGTTTCTCTCTCCCTCACTCTCTCTCTGGGTGACCAGCTGGTCTCTGGTTGGTCAGCTGGTCTCTGACGCTTGCCGTGCTGGTCTCCTCAGAACGCCTCCAGGAGATTTAAGAAAACCGTCTGCAGGTGAACCCTGTTGTTGTGCCTTGCTCCATGGTTTTTCATAACGTTCTATAGTTCGGACCAATCCAGAGAATCCGTTAATTGTCTGAAACACTGTCAATCATAGACATAGATGAGAGTGGTCCTGAGGGAAAAGTACGAAACTGGGCCTAGGCTAATTATATCAAAATTTGACAGGAGCTGGGAAATGAGGATTGGGAGCAGCTATTTGAAGGGAAGTCCACATTTGCTGTGTGGGAGGCTTTCGAAGATAGATTGAAGATAGTGTAGGATAGGCATGTCCCTTTGGAAACAAAGGATAGAAAAGGCAAGATTCGTGAACTGTGGATGACAGGAGAAATCGTGCGACTAGCCAAGAGGAAAAGGAAAGCATCCATAAGGTCCAGGCAGCGAAGAACAGAATGGGCCTTGGGGGAATATCAGGAGGGTGGGACCAATCTTAAAAGAGGAATCAAGTGGGCTAAAAGGGCTCATGAAATAACTTTAGCGAGCAGAATTAAGGAGATTCCCAAGGCCTTTTCTTCATGTATAAGAAGCAAGAGGGTATCGAGAGAAAGAGTTGGTCCACTAAAGCATAAGGAAGGAAGGTTGTGTGTCGAACCTGAGAAAATGGGTGAGATTCTCCATGATTACTTTGCATCAGTATTCAATGAGGAGAGAGACATGATGAATTTTGAGATTAAAGGTAGAAATTTATTTACTCTGGATCATGTTGACATAAGGAAGGAAAAAGTGTTGGGTTGGGTCAAGGATATTAAGTGGACAAATGCAAAAGGGCCGGATGGGATCTATCCCAGGTTGCTGAGGGAGGCGAGAGAGGAAATAGTTGGGGCCCGAATAGACAGCTTTGTCACATTCTTAACACAGGAGAAGTGCCGGAGAACTGGAGAGTGCTCATGTTGTCCCCCTGTGCATGAAGTGTAGTAGGGATATTCGAGATAACTACAGACCAGTGAGCCTGACATCAGAGGTGGGGGAGTTACTGGAGAAGGTACTGAGGGATAAAATCTATTTATATTTGAAAAATAATGGTCTTATCAGTGATAAGCAACATGATTTTGTGTGGGGGAGATCGTGCCTTACCAACTTAATAGAGTTCTTTGAAGAAGTGACCAAGTTGGTAGATGAAGGAAAGGCTGTCGATGTCATATATAATAAGGCATTTGATAAGGTTCCCCGTGGTAAACTAATGGAGAAAGTGAAGTCACATGGTGTGCAGGGTGTTCTCACTAGGTGGACAAAGAACTGGTTGAGCAACAGGAGATAGAGACTAGTAGTTGAAGGGAGATTCTCGAAATGGAGAAAGGTGACTGTTCTGTTCCACAGGGATCAGTGCTGGGCCACTGTTGATGGTGATTTACATAAATGATCTGGAAGAGGGCATTGTTGATCTGTTCAATAAGTTTGCAGATGAAATGACGATTGGTGGAGTAGCAGAAAGCACAGGGGACTGTCAAAGAATACAGGAAAATATAGATAGACTGGAGAGTTGGGCAGAGAAGTGTCAGATGGTGTTCAATCCAGGCAAATATGAGGTGATGCATTTTGGGAAATCTAATTCTAGAGCAAACTAGACTGTAAACAAAAGTGCCTTGGGAAAAGATGATTAGCAGAGAGATCTGGGAGTTCAGGTCCATTGTACCATGAAAGTGGCTGCACAGGTGGATAGAATGGTCAAGAAGGCATATGATATGCTTACCTTCATTGGACGGGGTATTGAGTATAAGAGCTAGCAGGTCATTTTAAAATTGTACAAGACTTTGTTTCGGCTGCATTTAGAATACTGTGTACAGTTCTGGTCACCACATTACCAAAAGGATGTGGAAGCTTTGGAGAGGGTGCAGAGAGGGTTTACGAGGATGTTGCCTGGTATGGAAGGTGCTAGCTATGAAGAGCGGTTGAGGAGGTTAGGTTTATTTTCATTAGAAAAAACGAGATTGAGGGGGGACCTGATTGAGGTTTATAAAATCATGAAGGTGGATATAGATAAACTTTTTCTCAGGGTGAGGGACTCAATGACGAGAGGTCATGTGTTCAAGGTGAGAGGTGAAATGTTTAAGGGGGATACACATGGAAAGTATTTTACACACAGGGAAGTAGGTGCCTGGAATGCGTTGCCAGCAGAGGGAGTAGAGGCAGGCACGATAGATTCATTTAAGATGTTTCTGGACAGATACATGGGCGGCACGGTGGGTGGGCGGCACGGTGGGCGGCACGGTGGCACAGTGGTTAGCACTGCTGCCTCACAGCGCCTGAGACCCGGGTGCAATTCCTGACTCAGGCGACCGACTCTGTGGAGTTTGCACGTTGTCCCCGTGTCTGCGTGGGTTTCCTCCGGGTGCTCCGGTTTCCTCCCACAATCCAAAGATGTGCGGGTCAGGTGAATTGGCCAGGCTAAATTGCCCGTAGTGTTAGGTAAGGGGTAAATGTAGGGGTATGGGTGGGTTGCGCTTCAGTGGGTCGGTGTGGACTTGTTGGGCCAATGGGCCTGTTTCCACGCTGTAAGTAATCTAATCTAATCTAATGAGGAGGTGGGGAGCAGAGGGATACAGATGCTTAGCAGTCGGTTTAGACAGTGGATTTGGATCGGCTCAGGTTTGGAGGGCCGAAGGGCCTGTTCCTGGGCTGTAAATGTTCTTTGTTCTTTGTTCTTGTTCTTTGTTTGGGTGGCTTGTTCCTGTTGGTTTCTTTGTGTAGCAAGACCCACTGCCTTTCTGTCTGGGCTCTCCTTTGTTTGATGGGGAAATTGTTGGGGATATAGCTGTCCATGACCACCAACGTTTTAGCATCAAGGGGGCTGCTACATTTCCCCTTCGCACACTGTCCTTCCCCTCTCCCTAACTTCTTCTTTCACCATCCCCACTCTCTCCATTCCCCCCACACACTCTCCTCTCCTCCCACACTCTCCTTTCTCCCCCTCCCCACACTCTCCTTCCCCCTCCCCACACTCTCCTTCCCCCTCCCCACACTGTCCTTTCTCCCCCTCTTTACGCGCTCTTTCTCAGCTTCCCCTGCCCTCCTCTCCCCCACTCACACACTCTTCCCCCTCCCAGCTTGCTCTCTCTTCCCCACAATGTCCTCTCCCTGTGATCTCCTTTGCCCCCTCCCCCTGCTGTCTGTCCCCCCTCCCCCATGTTGGGGACGGGTGGGGTAGGTGTGTTACCGTTCAGGGGAAAGCAGCAGTATCCTGGTCGGTGGCAATCCCACTGGCTCTGGGGCAGAGCGGGAAACGGGAAAGGGAAACAGGACCTTAGTGATAGCACACTCGATAGTTAGGGGGACAGAGACAGGGGATTCTGTGGGTGCTGATGGGAATCCAGGATGGTGTGTTGTCTCCCAGGCACCAGGGTCCAGGATGTCTCAGAGCGGCTGCAGAATGTTCTCAAGGGGTAAGGTGTGCAGCCAGAAGTTATTGTTCACGTTGGCACAAATAACAGAAGTAGAAGTATGGATGAGGTCCTGCAGAATGATTATAGAGCGCAAGGAAGAGCGTTAAAAACCAAGAGCTCATTGGTGATAATCTCCTGATTACTTCCAATGCCACGTGCTAGTGAGGGGAAGGACAGGAGGATACGGCAGATGGATGTGTTGCTAAAGAATTGGTGCAAGGGACAGGGATTCAGAGTTGGAGATCATTAGGATCTTTTCTGGGGCAGTGGTGACCTGTCTAAGAGGGACGGGTTACACCTGAACTGGAAGGGGACCAATATCTTGGCAGCCAGGTTTGCTCATGCTCCAAGGGAGGGTTTAAACTAGATTGGCAGGGGGGTGGGATCCTCAACAGCAGGGAGGCAAATGTGAGGCTCAAGGAGATACAGGAATCAGAAAGAGGGATTTGAAGAGACAGGTCAGACTGGAACATGACAGGGAACGAGGAATACCTACTGGATTAAATTGCATCTACTTCAATGCAAGAGGGCTGACCGGGAACGCTGATGAACTCAGGGAGTGGATAGGTACGTGAGACTGGTAGATTGTACCCATTACAGAAACATGGCTAAGGGAGGGACAGGACTGGCAGATTAACGTACCAGGGTACAGGAGCTTCAGGTGGGACAGAGGGGGTGGATCGAGGGGAGGGAAGATACCTTTTTGATTAAGCCGATTATCACAGCAGTAATCAGAGATGAAATAACTGAAGGGTCATCCAGTGAGGCTTTGTGGGTGGAGCTATGAAATCAGAAGGGGATGGTGACGTTATTGGGGTTGTACTATAGGACCCCAAACAGTCAACGGGAATTGAAGGAACAAATATGCAGGGAGACTGGGGAGACTTGCAGGAGCAATAGGGCTGACATAGATTTTAAATTTCCATCATAGACTGGGAATGCCATAGCGTTAAGGGCTGAGATGGGGTGGAATTTGTTAAGTACATTCAGGAAGGTTTCGCCAAGCAGTATATCGAGGGTTCTACTCAGGAAGGGACTTGGTGATCAGTTCTATTCATTTCACAATAGTTATGGAGAGGGACCAAACTGATCCACAGGTTCAAGTTCTGAATTTGGCGAAGGTGAAGTTTGATGGAATTAGACAAGAGCTTACAGGGGTTGGTTGGAGCAGTTTGTTTGCAGGTTCAAGAAACTCCGGCAAGTTGGAGGCTTTTAAAAGGGAGATTGCTGGAGTACAAGGTATGTATGTTCCTGTGAGGGTGAAAGGATTGGGTGGCAGGAATAGAGAATCCTGGATGCCAAGAGATATTGAGGATTTCACCTGAAAAAATCTTGGCATGGCTAAGATACAGGCAGCTGGGATCTCGAGAATCCCTGGAGGTACATGGAGGATATAGGAATTTACTGGAGAAGGTGGATAAATCTCCTGGTCCTGACAAATATATATATAAACACTGCCAGAGGCGAGAGAAAAACTGCAGGGGCCGTGGCTGATATTTTTGCATCATCGTTAGCTACGGGTGAGGTCCTTGAGGGTAGCGAATATTGTGCCATTATTCAAGAACAGCTACAAAGATGAACATGTGAACTAACAACCAGTAAATCTCACATCTGTGGTTGGTAAGTTACTTGAGAAGACTCTGAGAGATAAGAAATACATGCGTTTGGGAAATCCGGGTTTGATTTGGAGTAGTGAGCACGGCTTTGTGAATGGGAGACCGTGCCTCACAGATTTGTTAGAGTTCTTTGATGATGTGACCAGGAAAGTTGACAAGGGCAGGGCAGAAGCCGTAGTCCATATGGATTTCAGGAAGGCCTTTGATAAGGTTCCACAAGGGAGGGTGCTCTGGAAGATTAGATCGAATCGAATCCGGGGGAGCTGGATACACAATTGGCTTGATGGCAGGAAGCAGAGAGTAATAGTGGAAGGATGCTTGTCAGACTGGAGTGCCTCAGGGGTCGGAGCTGGGCCCATTGCTGTTTGTTATTGATATCAATGTTTTGGATGAGAATGTCCAAGGGCATGATTAGTAAGTTTACTGATGACACTAAAATAGGCAGATTCATGGACAGTGAGGAAGGTGATCAGAAATTGCAGCAGGACGTTGATCAGCTGGGGAGGTGGGCTGAGAAATGGCAAATGGAGTTTAATATTGATAACTATGAGATCTTCCCTTTTGGAAAGTCAAATCATGGGAGGAGTTTCATAGTGGATGGTAGAGCCTTAAGGAGTGTAGTGGGAGAGAGGGACCTTGGAGTTGAGGTGCTCGTTCTCCCTAAGTGGAGTCCTAGTTAGACAGGGCAGGGAAGAAGGCTTTTTGCACACTGGCCTTCATCAGTCAGGGCACTGAGTATAGAATTTTGGAAGTTATGTTGTAGTTATACAGGACATTGGTGAGGCCACACTTGGAGTGTTGTGTTCAGTTTTGCTCATCTTGCTATTGGAAGGAAGTTATTAAACTCCAAAGAGTGCAGAAGAAATTTACAAGGATGTTGCCTGGACTCAACAGTCTGAGTTTTCAGGAGAGTTTGGACAGGCTAAAACTTTATTCTTTAAAGCATTGCAGACTGGTGTGGTGGGGGTGAACTTGTACAGATGTATAAGGTCATGATCAGCATGGACTGGGTCAATGCACACAGTCTCGTTTACATCGAGTTGGGCAATTGAGGACTAGAGGGCATCAGTAAAAGGTTAGTGGGGAAAGAATAAAAGGGAACCTGAGGGATAACTTTTTTTAAACAGAGGGTGGTACGTATATAGAATGATCTGCCAGCAGAGTGGGGCTGCACAGTGGCTCAGTGGTTAGCACTGCTGTCTGAGAGCGCCAGGGACTGAGCTCGATTCCCTCCCTGAGGCGACTGTCTGTGTGGAGTTTGCACATTCTCCCCGTGTCTGCAGGAGCTTCCTCTCACAGTCCAAAGAGGTGCAAGTCAGGTGAATTGGCCATGCTAAGTTGCCCATCGTAATAGGTGCGTTAGTCAGAGGGAGATGGGTCTGGGTGGGTTACTCTTCGGATGGTCGGCATGGAGTTGTCGGGCCGAAGGGCCTATTTGCACGCTGAAGGGAATTTAATTTGAAAAGGAAATGCTGAGGCAGGTATGTTAACAACATTTGAAATGCATTTGCACAAATACATGGATAGGAAAGGATGGTTTGGAGATGCCGGTGTTGAACTGACGGGGGCGGGGGGAGGGGGATGTGAGTGCGTGAGAGCGAGTGTATATGTGTGTCGGTGAGTGTAAAGGGATACAAGTCTGTGAGAGAGTGCATGTGTGAGTATGTGTGTGTGTGTGTGTGTAGGAGAGCGTGCCTGCGTGGATTTGTGTGTAGGCGTGTGTGTGTGTGAGTGCGCGTGTGTTTGTGTACAACTGTGTGTGTGTACATAGGAGTGTTTGTGTGTTTGTGTGTGCGTGTGCGTGTGTTTGTGTGTGCGTGTGTGTGTAGGTGTGTCTGTGCATGTTCAGTTTAGTTCAGAAGAATATGAGCCAAGTGCAGGGTAGTGGGTTTAGAGGGGATGAACATTTTGATTGACACGGACCAGTTTGGGACAAAGGCCCTGTCTCTGTGCTGTCGGACTCCATGATTCAATGTATTGAATTTGAGAAAAAGAACCAGTTAATTGGAACACATTAAGGCCAGCAGCATGAACCATCTGTCACAGCTGCAGCACATGGGCTGGAGGGTGACATATAGACACTGCCCTGGCTCGGGGGGAAGAGTCATAGAACATAGAACATAGAACATAGAAGGATACAGCGCAGTACAGGCCCTTCGGCCCTCGATGTTGCGCCGACCGAGTCCTACCTAACCTATACTAGCCCAATAACTTCCAAATGCCTATCCAATGCCCGCTTAAATGAACATAAAGAAGGAGAGTTCACCACTGATACGGGCAGGGCATTCCATGAACTCACAACCCGCTGTGTGAAGAATCTACCCCTAACATCTGTCCTATACCTACCACCCCTTAATTTAAAGCTATGTCCCCTAGTAACACCTGACTCCATTAGCGGTAAAAGGTTCTTAGTATCTACCCTATCTAAACCCCTAATCATCTTATACACTTCTATCAGATCTCCCCTAAACCTTCTCTTCTCCAATGAGAACAGCCCCAAGTGCCTCAGCCTTTCCTCATAAGATTTTCCTACCATTCCAGGCAACATCCTGGTAAACCTCCTCTGCACTCGTTCTAAAGCTTCCACATCCTTCCTATAGTATGGCGACCAAAACTGCACACAATACTCCAGATGAGGCCTCACCAGAGTCTTATACAACTGCAACATGACCTCAGGACTCCGGAACTCAATTCCTCTGCCAATAAAGCCCAGTACACCATATGCCTTCCTCACAGCACTATTTACCTGGGTGGCAACTTTCAGAGATCTGTGTACATAGACACCAAGATCCCTCTGCTCATCCACACTACCAAGTAGCCTACCATTAGCCCAGTAATCCAACATCTTGTTATTCCTACCAAAGTGAACGACTTCGCACTTAGCTACATTGAATTCCATTTGCCACATTTCCGCCCAGCTCTGCAACTTATCTATATCCCGCTGTAACCTACCACTTCCTTCCTCACTATCCACAACTCCACCGACTTTCGTGTCATCCGCAAACTTGCTTACCCAGCTTTCAAGTCCTTCCTCTAGATCATTTATAAAGATAACAAAAAGCAATGGTCCCAAAACAGATCCTTGTGGTACACCGCTAGTAACTGCGCTCCAAGATGAACATAATCCATCAACTACTACCCTCTGTCTCCTTCCAGCCAGCCAATTCCTAATCCAAACCTCTAATGTATCCTCAATGCCATACCTCCGAAGTTTTAGCATTAGCCTACCATGGGGAACCTTATCGAACGCCTTACTAAAATCCATATACACAACATCTACTGCTTTACCCTCATCCACTTCCATAGTCACCTTCTCAAAGAACTCAATAAGGTTTGTGAGGCACGACCTGCCCTTCACAAAACCATGCTGGCTATCCCTGATCACGTTATTCCTACCCAGATGTTCATAAATCTTATCCCTTACCATTCTCTCTAAGACTTTGCCCACCACTGAAGTCAGACTCACTGGCCTATAGTTACTAGGGCTATCCCTACTCCCTTTCTTGAACAATGGGACCACATTCGCTATCCTCCAGTCCTCTGGTACTATTCCCGTTGACAATGACGACATAAAAATCCAGGCCAATGGCTCTGCTATCTCCTCCCTAGCTTCCCATAGGATCCTGGGGTAAATGCCATCAGGCCCAGGAGACTTATCTATATTCATCGTTTCCAATATTCCCAAAACCTCTTCCCTGCATATTTCCAGGGCATCCATTCTAATTATTTGTGATTCCATATTCACATCAGCAACAGTGTCCTGTTCCTGAGTGAATACTGATGAAAAGTACTGATTTAATGTCTCTCCAATCTCCTCCGCCTCCACACACAACTTCCCACTACTATCCTTGACTGGACCGATACCTACCCTAGTCATCCTTTTATTCTTGACATACCTATAGTCGTTGGATAATTTACACCAAGAGGCCGTCGCTACTTGGAGGGTTGGATTGTCTGATTTTGGTCAGTGCTCAGAGACAGGAGAGTGTGATTACGAGTGAGGTATGGACAGGGACACAGACTGCCGCAGAACAGGAGGCTCATTCATTGGCAAGAGTAACGACTGTAACACCAGAGGAACCGGAAGCCAATCAAGTGGGAGAAACTGAGAGCACTGGAATTGTAGTCGGGGTCTCACAGGGATCGTCACTGAACGTGAGTCCAGGAGGCTGTGTTGCCTTCCCATGCTGGGGTTCAGGGTCTATGGTCAGGGCTAAAGACAAGTCTGCATTGGGATGGGCAGGATCCACGTAGGTGTAAGCAACATATACCAGGCAAGAAACAAGGTTCAACCTGGTCACTGTCAGGAGCTCAGTGTCGGATAAAGAAGCTGAAACCTCAGCCATCTGGATTAATATCGATGCCAAGTGTTAATTGGCACAGAGCCAATCAGATTTGGGAGACACATTGATGACTCAAAGACTGGTGTGGGAGAGTTGGTTTCTGGCTCTCTCATCACAGATGCTTGTAGACCTACTGAGGTTATATTTCAAATTCCCAGTGACAGCAGTATCTACTCTGCAGTTCGATCGATGTTCCCTCTCTTTGGTCTATTACGCCAGACTCCATCACTCAATCGTTAAGTCTGTTCAATTCCATCCTCCACTTTCTGCTATTTCCTACTAATATGAAGAATGGCCTGCCTGGGCCCCAATGCTGTTGGCTGGTATCAACCTCACTATCTCTGCCAAATCCAAAATTGTTTCAAAGAAAATGGTGACACTTTTTCTCGGTATTGAATGTCAAATGCATTCATATATAAATATATATAAAACAAGAATAAAATGCTGAGCCTTCCAATAAAAGCAACATGGCTTCCACTCTGCTGTCTGTCAGTTACAGTGATTTATGATCACAGCACGTTTCTGTCCGAATACAGTCTGTCTCCATGGTGGCCTTCTGCAATTTATTACAATAGCTTCAGTTTTTAACCAGCCTCTCAGGTAATAATTTGTGAAACACTTGGCACAGCCGTACCTTCATCAATCATTTATTTTCTTTCATCAGGCACAGTCACATTAGTTTAATTTGAAATCCACACTGACTCTCCTTAAACATATCCACCCTCCCCAATTGGATTTGTGTTGATCTGCTCCAGGTTATTCCAAGTGTACACTGCCCTGGCGTTAAACTGACCTGCCTGTATTCTCTGGAATGTACTCTTGTACTATTGAGAAAGGTGTCCCATTCTCCAGTTTGTATGGTGTGGCACGGGGACTGGGTTGAGCTGCAGTTTGTGGTTTTATGAAGCAGAAAAGAAAAATTCAAAATGTTTCTATCTTAAAGAGGAAAGCATGGAATTGTCCAGAGTTTGCTGGCAGTTTGGGAGATTGGAAAAGATATAATGAAAACCAGTAAAGAATTATTGAGAGATTAATAGGAAGGGATACATTTCTAGAAGTATCAGAAGTTTTCGCAAGTGCATCTATAGATGGTTAAAAAAGAAAGGAGTCAAGAAAGTGAACGAAGTAAAAACAATGACTGCAGATGCTGGAAACCAGATTCTGGATTAGTGGTGCTGGAAGAGCACAGCAGTTCAGGCAGCATCCAAAGTGCAGCGAAATCGACGTTTCGGCCAAAAACCCTTCATCAGGAATACGAATCAAGAAACATAGATGTAGTCAAACAATATTTGAACATGCTCACAAACCGTCCCAGTGGCTGGCCGTGCCGAGCTCAGTGCACCCACCAAGACAACTTTGGGTTCACGGTCAGACAGAAATTACAGCAGGAACTCCCTCAACAGGCAATTAAGCTGCTTGTGTCTTACTGTAACGATAGAAATAGATTCGCAGAAAGTCTCAACGGACACGACTTGAAGTTAGCAAAAGCATCAATGTTTCCACATGACTAAGTTAATGAACTTCAATTTACAGCTGTGCTCTTGGTGTTCCTTCATGTGTTTTAGCTGCAAACCAAACCAGCTACACTCAGTGATCAAACTCCATTTTAATTATTGTCTTTAAAAAATAAACCTGTTTTTTGGACATGTTCTGCTCCATTGCAGGTGGGTCTTGAACCTGAACATTCCAATGTATGACCACTGCCCTGAATCCCCTCGCTAGCAAAGTGGCTCATAGACAGAAATATCAGCCGCTCACAAGAACTTCGTCCTTTATGTTGATGGGGGAGGGGAATGGAGAGACCCCTCCCCATCCCAGTCATACCCCCCAGCTCTCCCACCCCTCCCCATCCCAGTAACAACCACCAGCTCTCCCACCCCTCCCCATTGGAGTAACGTCCACCAACTCTCCCACCCCTCCCCAACCCAGTAACTTCCACCAGGTCTCCCACCCGCCCCATCGCAGTAACACCCACCAGCTCTCCCACCCCTTCCCATCCCAGTAACTTCCACCAGGTCTCCCATCCCTACCCATCCCAGTAACTTCCACCAGCTCTTCCACCCCTCCCCATCCCAGTAACACCCACCAGCTCTCTCCTACACTCCTAACTTTGAAACTTCCTGTAATCCCCTGTAAACTTCCACAGCTCTGTAACCTCCTTGAATCCCCTACACACCTCCATATCTCTGTAACCTCCTCCATCCCCTACACCCATCCCTATCTCTGTCAGCCCCTCAGCCCCTACACCCCTCTCTATCTCTGTCGAGCACCTCTGCCCCTACACCACTCCCTATCTTTGTCATCCGCTCCAACCCCTAACCCCACAGTCACAGCAGAATGGCCATCTGTCTGTTTATTGTGACTATCCCTTTCCTTGTTTGATTTCGACTGGGCAGATGGAGCCAGATTCCTGGAATCCCTTTCACTCACTCTCTCACTCTCTCCTTCTCCATCTTTTCCCTCCTATGTCCCTTCAAATACTGTCATAGATTTTTAAAAAAGACACACAACACTTTTTTAATTTAACGCTGGAGAGCCATAACAGCTGCTAAAGAGTCAAGTTAAAGTGAACCGTGAGGCTGAGTTTAAACTGTAATCTCACCTCTTATTCCATTGTTGGATCCCTCATGTTCACATTCACTCCTCCCCTCTCCCTGTCTCTGTCTCACACACGCACACATACACACACACGCACACACACACACACACTCCCTCTCTCACACTCCCCCTCTCACACTCTGGAGCCATCATCAAGGGATGCGAGTGCGGTGCTGTTCTGCTTGAATTCCTGGTCCAGGAGAGAAGGGTTTCTGCAGAAAATGGCCACAATCTGGTCAAAGATCTTTCTCCGAGACTCCGACACTGGGAAGAAGGTGAAGACAAAGAAGCCGATCAACAGGAAGGTGAAGAAAAGGAAAAAGATTGGAGCACAGAGCTCATGGCAATGGGAAAGAGGAAGAGAGAGACTTACATTGCAGTGTCACCTGTCACCACCCGAGAAACTTCTTCCTTTCCTTTTCCTCCGAGGCATCAAGGTGCACAAGCTGCAACAACTTCGAGATCCCCACAGCCTTCTGGAACCTTCCTCCCCTCCCGTTCCCTCTGACTCCATTCCCTAGCCCAGCCCCACCTCCCTGTCATGTATTCACCATCCGTCCTGACCTTCCACTCCCTGAGGCTGAACGGCCTCTACCCTGTAAAGCTCTCTGTTTTATCCCTGTGATGGGCTCATCCTCACCCTGAGCAACTTTTCCTTTGACTCCTCTCACTTTCTTCTGGTCAGACGGGTTGCCAGGGGAACCCGCATTAGCCCCAGTTTCTTCTGCCGCTTTGTGGGTTATGTGGAACATTGCTTGTTCCGTTCCTGTTCCTGACCCGACCCATTATTCTGTCTCCGTTATATCGACGGTATCATCAGCACTGCTTCCCTCCCCCCGTCTGTGGGACAACAGAAGTTTAGTGTTCCTTGGTTTTATTGAGGAGAGCTCATAAAGGCGGAGGGGCTGAAGCGTGTAGTTTAATAATGGAAGGGGAGTGGCAAGGTCTCCCAGTTCAGGTTATTTCTAGTTTGTTTTAGCTGGAGCAATCACAAGATGTGAGAGTCCAGGGGAGTTACAAGCTTCAGGAAAGGATTCCTCTGTATTTATCTGAAATCTCTCTCTGGGTGTGGCTCCCTCCAGCCTGGAAGAATCTGTGTTTGAATTGATGGTTTTGCCAAGGGGTATTTTATGGAATGCGACAGTCTCGGAACAGTTAATTAATAATAATTACTGTATCTGGTCCGATATAAGTTCTGAAGTCCATTTTCTTTTGCTCATGTTTCAACTGGAGTGTTTAAATAAATCCTGTTTAAAGCCGAGTGGTTTGAACAGCTGCATCACATCGATAACACACACTTCACGTCTTCCTTTAAAATAGGAAACAGTTAGGGGCTAGGCTACATTTTCAGATATTTTGAGGGGCTCTGGCCTGGTCCATCCATCTCTGACTCCTCCCTTCCCTTCCTTGACATCTCTGTGTCCATTTCTGGGGATAGACTGGGCACCAATATACACTATAAACCCACCGCACAGCTGCCTGCACTATACATCCTCACATCCTGCTTCCTGTGAAGACTCCATCCCATTCTCCCAGTCCCTCCCTTTCCGTCACATTTGTTCCAAAGAGGCTGACTTCGACAAGGGAGTCTCCATAGTGTCCACCTTCTTCCTGAGCAGAGGATTCCCTGGCACTGTTGTTGACAGGATTCTCAGATGGATCCCATCCATCTCCCGCACTTCAGCCCTCATCCCCCTCTCCTCCCTCCCACGCGAGTGAGAGGATCCCCCTTGTTCTCATCGACCATCCCACCACCCTCCACATCCAGAGGATCAGTAGCTGGCATTTCCACCTCCTCCAGCAAGATGTCGCCACCAGACACGCAATCCCCACCCCTCCCTTGTCAGCCTTCCACAGGGACCGTTCCCTCTGGGACACCCTGGGCTTCTCTTCCTTCACTACCAACACCCCACCCCACAGCCTCACCACGCCTTCCCCCACCTAAGGTGTAATACCTGTCCATTTACCTCCTTTCTCCTCAGTATCCAAGGCCCCAAACACACCTTCTAGGTGAAGTACTTCACTCAGTCTAGTCTACTGTATTCGCTGCTCACTGTGTGGTCTCCTGTATATTGGGGAAACATAACGTAGACTGGGTGTCTCTTGGGAGAACACCTACGTTCTGCCAGACAAAAAGCCACTGAGCTTTCAATTGCCTGCCACGTCACCACCCCACCCTGTTCGCTGGCCAACATCTCTGTCTCAGGCTTGCTGCAGTGCTCCAGCGAAGCTCTGAGCAAGCTGGAACAACAGCGCTTCATCTTCCACCCAGGAACTCCACAGCTTTCTGAACTTGGTATTAATTTCAACAACTTTAGGGCTTGAGCTCTCCCAAGTCCTTACCCTCACCCCTCCACACCGGGCCGTGTTATCACATAGTCTACTAGTATACAGAACCCACTGTTACCAACTAACAGTCCCCATTAACAGCTATTCACCCTCCGAGCCAGATCGTTATCCATTCCTTTGATGCGAATACCTCACTTGCTCTACCCACCAACTTTGTTTGGATCATCAATATCCACATGGTCACCGGCCACTTCATTTGTTTAGCCACGTTCTCAAATGAATTGAAAAACACTTCTACATCTGTCTCATAGAATTTACACAATGCTTGGACATATTTAAACAGATACCCATCTGGCCTTTGGCTACAATGGGCTTGCTCATGATCACTATCCCGCTCACGCAACCTCCTTTCTAACTCCACCCCCATCCTTTTAAGTTGACTTGCCTCTCTAATTGATAACTTCTGATTTGAAATTCTCTCCCCCTTTTTCTTTTCTCTTCTTTTAATTGCAATTCACAATGTTGCATTTCCTTTTCATGTTCAAGCTGCATTTGAATTCGAACCATTTCCAAAGATTTCAGTGGCATTCCCAGCAATGTTAAATGTCGAGCGATTGCTGCAATTACCTCCCCTTTTCTCACAGACCCTGTCAACCCCAACTCCAACTTGTCTACAAACCCCAACTCCAACTTGTCTACAGACCCCAACTTTAACTTGTTGGCCAGGTCCAACAGCTTTGCTTTGCTCAGTTTTTTGGCAAATCCCCCAAAACTCACATCGTCCAACCCCAAAAATAGTTTTAAACATCCAAAACAATAGACACTAACACCTCCCGCTTGCTGCCTTCAAGTCCAACAATCCTAAACCCAACTTGGAATTAGACATTGTGATCCTGAAGCTGACTTCCATTGATAAGGGACTCTGTACATTATTCTGCATTTAAAAAACCCACACTGAATACCCTTGATTAGATCCCAACTTGTAACTCACTCCCATGTATATATGACTCTGTTAATAAAATACCCTAAAACCTTCAATTTTCTTCTACTTTGTGACTCACTCCCAGTTATCTGTTATTCTATGTATAAACCACCTCGACTACTTCGATATGATTCCAGTCTGTAACTTAACTGTCATGTTAAGATCATGTTCCGAACCCAATCATCTGATAAGAACATTCAATGTATCATTTGTCCTCCTATTTGTTGTCACTACCATCATGTTAACTTTCTGATGTTAACGTACAAGATCAGACAAAGCCCCTGGACAATAATATTTCAGAATTTCTCAACATTTTAAATACAAAAATTCTACTTTTTCTATTCTTCTTGCAAATCACATCCCACTACATTCTATTCCACCTGCCAACATTTTAAATATAATTCACAACACACAGACAGCAAAGTAAATGACATGATGGGATGTAGCAAACTCTGTTACACTCAGTATCTTCATGTTGCAATGTAATGATATCCAGACAGAAACCTGCCCTCCCTCAGGGACAAAACCTCCCTGGGTCAGGAAGTGTGGACTGGGCAGGGAATGAGGATTTTAATCTGTCACTGAGTGATTTGGAAATCTGTGCTGCACATGGACATTTCTCCACGTTATATTCCATCTGCCAATGACTTGCCCACTCAGTGAAGCTGCCATATCAGGTCACAGCCTCGTTGGTCATCCCCACATCTTTCTCTCTCACCCAACATGGGTCTTGTCAATGAACCTGTAGACATCACATAGAAACAATAGACAGTAGATGATAGAAGATAGGAGCAGGAGTAGACCATTCGGACCCTCAAGCATGCTCTGGCATGCAACATGATCAAGGCCGATGGTGGAGTTGAATTCCCTCATCCCATTCTCCACTCACGTCCCTTGTTTCATTGAGACACAAGAACGAAACCAACATCGTGTACGTGAGAGAGAGAGAGAGAGGGAGAGAGAGAGAGAGACGGGAGGGGAGAGAGAGAGACAGAGAAGGGGGAGAGAGAGAGAGAGAAAGGGGAGAGAGAGAGCTTGGGTGTGGGAAAGAACAATAGTGAGATGGTGTATGGGAGAGAGAGAGAGCGGGAGATGGTGTATGAGAGAGATGGCATATGACTTTGTGTCTGTCTGTGTGTGGGGGTGTGTGTTGGATACAGTTTAAACTGAGTTTAACTCGATGTCTCTGCTTGGGGAATACTTGTCCTTCAGATATTTGACTGCAACATCATAGAGAGCTCTCCCTGTGCTGCACCTGACACGGGGTCATTAATGCGGACAGTGGAAAGAGACCTTTACTTTGTCCCTCCCTCCATTGAACAGGACACATGATCAGAATGTGCCGATGATACACAAATTGCCAATGGAGTAAACAGGAAAGAGCAGGCGACGTCAGGATGATACAAGCAGACACTGTTTACTGTCGTTGGGAAGGTGTCTGAGGATGAAAGTAGTCCACATGATTGCTGATGTCATCTCAGTAAAACACTCACAGACAAACTTCCTGACCGCCAATTAATATGATTTACAGAATTCCAGTGAAATAGGACTGTGAGGGCTGAGGGCTTCCTGTTTGTCATAAAGAGCAAAATAGTCACCCAATGTCCTTGCGGGAAGGGGCCTGGCCTGGAAAGTAACTGAGTGATGGACATTTATAATGGACATTTCATGTCTTCAGTGTCACCTCAAACTGGGTTACAGGGAATGGAGCAGTTTTGTAATGTCCTCAGTGTGAACGACGGAATGGGGAAGCTAATTTCAGAGACAGGGCGAGAGAGTTACAGACACAGATACAGAGTCAGAGACAGGCAGAGAGAGGATGGGATTGTCCTGGAGATGTTTCAGAGCTGACTCTGTGACAGACACGAGCTGTACTGCAGAAGATGGGAGGGAATCATTCTCTGTTACCTACAGTGCACTGGACACTGGACACAGTCTCTCTCTCCTGTCCTCGCTAATTCGAAAACAAAAGCCCACAAAGTCCTTCCCATTTGCTTTCAGTTTGATCCCAAATGTTTCATTTAATTGTATCTCATAGGTTCCCCCCCCCCCCAAATTGCTTCGTGCCATGTGGTTTTCTTTATTGTCAGGTATATTGGGTTACACTCTTTATCGGGACAATCGCGAGCTGGTCGGAAGGGGGGTGTCCGGTGTACTGTGACGAGACCATTATACCAAGTACCATTCCCAAGGCCATCCCCATAGGACTTAAGATGTACCTCTGAGCTGCGGTACTATCTCTGATTATCTACATCCCCACAATTTACTAAGCCACATGCATCTGCGTCTATTACTTGTGGATTATCAGACTCAGGAACCATGAATAATACATATGAAAATGATATTTGACAAAATCCCAATACTAAGAGGGCTAGCATCATAACTCTAAGCATTCCCAGTACCTTAAACATCATGCTGAAGCACAAAACGACTTAATATACAATCCTACAGGAATAATCCCTGCGCTCGCGTCACCACTGTATAATCAGTTACTCAAAGTCTCTTTAGTCTGAGTTGCAGCGGGTCTTGCGTTGATTCGGCCGTGCAGATTTCTTCCTCAACTGGAGATTCCACTGGCCCTTTGATCCGAGTGTAGTGATCCCAGCCTTTCTCCACCGTCCTTATTGCTGTGTCAGTCGTTAAAAGAGCCTGGTACGTCCCTTCCCAGTCCGGCTGCAATTTAGTCTCTGTCCATGATTTTACTAAGACCCAATCTCCCGGCTGGATGGGATGAACGGTGAATTCTCGGGGTGGAGTCTGTGCCAATAAACCCTGTTTCCTGAGGAAAGACAAAGAGGAGGACAAGCCCAGTATATACTTCTTTAAGAACAAATCTTTAGTTTCAGGAATTGGCAATTCTCCGTTCGTTCCCACATAAGGTAATCCAAATAAGATTTCATCGGGGGATAGTCCCAAATCTTTCCGTGGAGCTGTTCGTACTCACAAGAGAGCTATAGGTAAACATTTGGTCCAAGGGAGTCTGGTTTCTATTATCAATTTAGAGAGCTGTCGTTTTGAGTGTTTGGTTCATTCTCTCAACCCTTCCTGATGATGGCGGTGCCATGGAGTATGGAATTCCCAGGAGATTCCCAACCCTTTCATTACCCCCGTCACACTTCAGAGGTAAAATGAGTTCCTTGGTCGGAATCTATACGGTGTACTAGCACATATCGGGGAATTCTGTGCTCCAATATTATTTTAGACACCCCACTCGCAGTGGCAGTAGCTAGGGGGTATGCCTCAACCCAACCGGATAAATGATCTACTACGACTAACATATATTTTAGTCTCCCTACTCTGAGTAATTCAGTATAATCTACTTGTATACTCTGGAAGGGTCTCAATCCTGCGTCCCTTCCTCCCGGGGTCTGTTTTCTCAAGACCTTTTTATTTACCTTTCTGTATATTATACATCCCTCACATATTTATTTAGCAATTGTATATATTCCTTTACATCCATATTCCCTAAGAACTAAATCACACATTGCTTGTACTCCCCAATGACTGCCTTGGTGTAGGACAGCCATAATCTCTCGCATCATCATTTTGTTCAATATTTCCCTTCCATCAGGTAACATCCAATGCCCATCTGCTGTTTTTGCCGCCCCTAAATCTTTCCTCCGCCAAGGGACAAGCCCAAAAGGCATCCTTTAAATCTATCACACAAAACCATTTGTGGTCATGAGGGATCTTCCTCAATCTCTAATCAGTCCCTCAATTACTGGCTGCAGTCCTCGTGTCCCTTCTATGGAAATGGGATATTGTCACTCACAGACAATGTCCCCTTTCCTTTTTAAATTTATTTCAAGGGTTCCTGGTGGGTCCCTGAAGGCAGGAACCACTGACACCCCTTTTCTTCATCAAAATTCATAAGCGGAATTGCTCTTTCTTCCCTTACAGATTTGTAGATCAGGACACTCCCACCTAAAATGCCCTATCTTTCCACAATAATAGCATCCTTCCTGTGGAGACCTCCATCTCTGCCCCTGTCGCTCGAACCCTCTATCAAATGCTCCCCCTTGTCCTCTCCCTCCCTGCCCTACACGCTGCCACCCACCGCTCCGGTTGCTCAATATTGGGTCCATTCTTTTCTTAACTACCTCATCAACCGTAGCTACCATCATTTTCACCTTCTGTTTTTGTCTCTCATCCTCTCTCTTTACAAACACTTTCTGTGCCTCTCTTAACAATTCATCTCATGGTTTTTCACTCCACCCTTCTATCTTCTGTATCTTTCTCAGTATGTCTGGCCATGCCTTTGTCACAAAATGTACTTCCAAAAGACCCTGTGCCACTGGCTCCTCAGGGTTCATTCCAGAATATTTCCGCATTGAGTCTCTTAATCTTTGCAAGAAAGCTGAAGGAGTCTCATTTTTCTCCTGTCTAACTTCAAAGGCTTTAGTCAGATTCTGCGACTTCGGAACTGCCTCTCTTATTCTATGCTCCGGGTTTTGATTTTCCCACTGGGGGTCTCTGAGGGAAAACTTCATCTCTCCCTGTCCAGCATCCCCATCTCCAATCGGGTGTTCCCTGTCCCATATTTTAATGGCTGCTCCCCGTATAAGTCCCCTTTCCTCCCCAGTAAATAGTATATTCAAAATAGTCATTAACTCAGCCCACGTATACAAATTGGGTCCAAAAAATTGACCAATTTGTTCAGACAATCCTACCGGATCCTCAACCAGGACCTTCATTTCCTTTTTAAATGTTCTGACCTCTCCACTGGTGAGGGGGGGCACTCACAAACCCAATCTCTTTGTCCCCTATTGGTACCTCCCAAAGGGGATAAGTCGTTACGTTCTTCCCCTTTTTCCTTCTTAAAGCAATATTTCTAGCTCCCCATAACTTCAAACACCAATTCATCAATTCACACTTGACTAACTTTAAAGCCTGTTCCTCGCTTGTAAATATATTTTTATATTTACGTTCATTTATTCAGTATTTAATATTTAAAATGTAAAATGCATACAGTTCCCAATTTTGAAATCCACTGGAATCACCCAGTTTTAGTCCCTTAATTTAAATCCAAAATTAGTTTTCTTATGTTGCCCTGACCAATCATTGCTCAATTACAATACTATAGGTCGTGAAATAATCAGAGCTGCCTTAAAAGAATTTGTCTGTTCAAGTTAAAAAAAAACTTCTAATGCATGAACAATGGCTGAATTCAAGTCACAGATATTAACCAAAGGAGTATCGTTTTTACTACAATCTAATGTTGAACTGAAACTTCAACTGTCCTCCATAAGTCGCTTTTATGTAAGGATAAAAGAGAATAGTTAGAAACTGATAGTAAGGCAGTCATGACCTGTAAAAGGAACAGGAGTTATCACCATTTTTTTTCATAATCTCTGTAGAATCCTTAACCTTCAAAGAAATCATGTTAAGTTCCCATAATAAAAATCAGATTCAAAACAGTCCTGGAACTCAAGCTCCAGGGAATAAAATGCAAACATTCAATCACCAACGAACAAATGTGCATTCAGACCAAATCACAAAGGGTTAAACTTTCTACCAGCTGTACAGCTCTTTTCATTCTCTCTCTCTCTCTCTCTCTCACACTCATTGACATATAAATTCAGATATTTACAAACCCAGTCTTCATCCGACCTGTACTTTGGCCAGAAGACAACGGGACGAAGAATGGATTCCTTAGTCCATACAAAGCAACGATATTTACTCAACTTTCTCCCTTGTACAAGTATTACTTGTCCAATTCCACAACATCCTGCCCAACGGACTTTCTGGAGGTATGTTGTAAGGGACTCCGCCTCCATTTCCATTGCCTTGTTCTTCTTTTGTTTTCATGGAGGCTTTTTCCTTACCCACGGCACAACCCATATTGAGTTCCTTCGTTAGTCCCTTATTAACTACTAAAACTCAATCCCGGACACCTAGGCAATACTTAAAAGTCAATTTTCTTACCTTGGTCTGTGCACAGAGTTGCCTGGTCCCTTTTTGCCGTATTTCCTATCGACCTCCCCACACTGTAGGATTCAGATGTTTCTCTTGTGGGATTCGTACCAGTCGCCCAAGGGACTGGACTAAACCGGGACACAAGACCGCTCCTCAATGGGGAATGGGACTCTTCTCCCCAATGTCCAGGGCCAGCCATTCCCCCCGGCGATGGAAGAACATCCCGGACGAGCCCCCAATTGTGAGAAGTAAAGCTCACTCACTTCAATAATTTCAGTCCAAGACAAGTTCTGAATCAGTAGTGCCCTTTATTTCACACTTGCAAGTGGGTGTGATGTCCACAAGGCAGGGACAAAACACACTGAATTCAACAAATACTCGATATTTATATAATTTGGTTCCTACATATTTTTTCTTACTTCATTGTTTCCCCCCCCTGTTTACATCCTCCACTTCCCTAAGACCGGTACCCATTACTCCTGTTTATCTTTTGTCTTATCCGGCCTTGTCTGTGACAAAATGCTTATTCCAGTTCTCACAAGGCCATTTGACCTCATCCTGCTGTGGGCACATCCTTGCCTTACCATTATCTACTCCCTCCATCTGTGCTGCCCCTCTCAGCATCTTATCACTAAGCCCTTTTAATTGGGGTTTGTTCCTGTGTTTCTGTCAAAGTGGGAAACTGATGTTTATACCGACTGTTGATACAGGCATATCTAATGTAACTGCCTCTCTTCACAGCATCTTATCGAGTGCCTGTATTTCTACCATTGCCTTACAGCCCCGTTTCTTTCTTGCATACATTTTTAGCTAATCCAAAAAAAAAACAATTATGCATTTCCTCTACATAGTTTCCATTCTTGTTGACTCAGCTCTTGGCTGAAACAATTACACACTGATGTGAGTTCACATATTTTGATATAATCAATTATAATTGCAGAAGTAACATTAATTTACCTATATCCCACACTCTGAATGTCTGAGATGATGGGATCCTGTGTTCTGTTTGCTGATAACACAAAGTGATGTGGGACAGTAAGATACAAGGAGGGGACAGAAAGACTGGGAAGGGGGTTGGAAGGTTCAGTGAGTGAGGCAGTCAGACATAATCTGTGCAATATCACAAATGGGAGGCTTTGTGACTTCATTTTAATCTTGAAATGATTTCAGAGTATTGTTAGAGTTTTGAACATTGATTCTAATCCTAGACCCAGAAGCAGCAAGAAGCCTTTCTCATTCTCCATCCCAGCAGTTTCCAATATTGTCTCAAAAACTTTCATTCCTTCTGATCCTTCTAAATCCCAGGGAGACAACCCTGGGTTTGGGTCATTTCCCACCCTTCCCAGTGACCCCTTTCTGCCCAGCTATCATTCTGGTGAATCTATACTGCACTCAGATACACATGCACTCCCCAAGTCCCCACTCTTTCCAGCCTCTCCCTGATAATAAAGTCAATGTCAGCGCTGAGCTCACATGAAATGGCTGCCATCAACATACCTAAGATGGTCGACACCTTCGAAATCTTGCGTCCTGGTATCGTGGATTAAAACAGCCCCCTCACAGTTTGTCCGTGATCATCTCTCAGCCTCCTGCAGATGGAATACAGTGAGATGGGCAGTGATGGTCTTTGAATCTCAGACTGAGGAGGGACAATCCAGACTAAAAGGTACGATGCTTGTCTGGGGGCAGGAACAGAGAAGGATTCAGTTATGGATCAGGAAATCTGTCAGCACAAGAGAAGGGAACATGTCTCAAAAACTCTTCTACAATTGGGTGACATCATCACATTGGCTTTCTGCGACTTGTGTACAAGGATCTGGAAAATATTGTTGAATGTTTAATAAGTCCTGGTTTAAAGACATATTTCATCCAATAATGCAAGGCCCTGGTGGGAACACACACACACACACACACACACACACACTCACCACACAGTTTACACAGGGACACGGAATGACCAAATATATTGGGATTCCCAAATATGAAAGCTCCAGTAAAGAATCCCTGGATGTCAGATGAACACAGGACATTCACACAACTGAGTCAGGCTCAAGACTCACCTCCCTCCGACACTGAGAGGCTCCTGTATCACACTCCGGATTGGAATTAGACGCGGTGTTTTGGAGCAGGACATGGCACATGAGATTAGGACGACTGTCCGTGTGGATGTTCAGAGCCAGCAATCTAACAGTGAATCAGAACAGAACAGAGCGTCAAACAAAGAAATTGGTGTTGAATATGTGGAGTTCTTCCATTTTTGTTTTGTGTGTGTGTAAGATGGGGAGAGGTGGGCCCAACTTTCAATCAGCATCTCTCATCAGATTATACCTGCCGTTAAATGTTTTGATTGTGATCTCATCGAGGGAGCTTTACTCTGTATCAAACTCAATGCTTTACCTAACCAGGGAGGGAATGATGGGGGCAGGGGAGAAGGAGATTTATTCTGTATGTAACTCCTTCCCTGGAAGTGTTGATGGGGATACACTAAAGGGAGCTTTACTGCTGAGGGGTGGCAGGGTGGCTCAGTGTTTGGCACTGCTGCCTCACAGCGACAGGGACCCGGGTTCGATTCCAACCTTTGGCGACTGTCTGTGTGGAGTTTGCACATTCTCCCTGTGTCTGCGTGGGTTTCCTCCCAGTGGTCCGGTTTCCTCCTACACTCCAAAGATGGGCAGGTCAGGGTGAAATGGTCATGCTAAATTGCCCACAGTATTGAGGGATGTTTAGGTTAGGTGCATAACTCAGGAATAATTCCAGATAATAGGATAGGGGAATGGGTCTGGGTGGGTTACTCTTTGGAGGGTCGGTGTGGACTTGTTGGGCCTGAGGGCCTGTTTCCACACTGTAGGGATTCTTGGAGTCTACCTATACCACACACAGTCCCTGTCCTGAGAGTGTTGATGGGAACAGTGTGTCAGATTTAACCTGAACAACTGATCCATTATCCACTGCTGTTTGTGGAAGAGAGTTCCACACCTCTCCCACCCTTTGTGTGTCAAAGTGTTTCCTAACATCCCTCCTGAACGCTCTGGGCCCGCATTCTCAGACTCTGTTCCCTCTCCTTCTAGAATCTCCAACCAGTGGGAATCATTGATCTTGATCGACCCTGTCTGGTACTGTTCATATCTTGAAGATATTGATCAGGAAACCGGCCTCAATCTCTCCTCAGAATGTAATCCCAAGGCCCAAGATCGTTCTTGTAACCCTCCATCCTGCTCCCTCTATGTACTCCAACCTGATAACCACATGATTGCACTGAACACCATCGAACACAGTTTGCCCATTCACCCAGTCCATCAATCTCCCTGTGTAATTGATGGGACTATCTGGGTGGATCAAGATCTCGCACGCACACAAAGCCCCTTTGTACCTAACCCCATGTTTTTGATAAAGTCCCACATAGGAGGTTAGTGAGCAAAATTAGGGCACATGGTATTGGGGGCAAAGTACTAACTTGGATTGAAAGGAAACAAAGAGTAGTGATAAACGGCTCCATTTCGGAATGGCAGGCAGTGACCAGTGGGGTACCGCAGGGATCAGTACTGGGACCGCAGCTTTTTACAATATATGGTAATGGCATAGAAGATGGTATTAGTAATAACATTAGCAAATTTGCTGATGATACTCAGCTGGGTGGCAGGGTGAAATGTGATGAGGATGTTCGGAGATTACAGGGTGACCAGGACAAGTTAGGTGAGTGGTCAGATGCATGGCAGATGCAGTTTAATGTGGATAAATGTATGGTTATGCACTTTGGTGGCAAGAACAGGAAGGCCGATTACTACCTAAATGGAATCAATTTAGGTAAAGGGGCAGTACAAAGAGATCTGGGTGTTCTTGTACACCAGTCAATGAAGGTAAGCATGCAGGTACAGCAGGTAGTGAAGAAGGCTAATAGCATGCTGGCCTTCATAACAAGAAGGGTTGAGTATAGAAGCAAAGAGGTGCTTCTGCAGCTGTGTAGGACCCTGGTGAGACTACACCTGGAGTACTATGTGCAGTTCTGGTCTCCAAATTTGAGGAAAGACATTCTGGCTATTGAGGGAGTGCAGCGTAGGTTCACGAGGTCAATTCCTGGAATGGCGGAATTACCTTACACTGAAAGGCTGGAGCGACTCGGCTTGTATACTTTTGAGTTTAGAAGACTGAGAGGGGACTGATTGAGACAGAAACGATTAATAAAGGATTGGACACTCTAGAGGCAGGAAACATGTTTCCGCTGATGGGTGAGTGCCAAACCAGAGGACACAGTTTAAAAATATGGGGTAGACCATTTAGGACAGAGATGAGGAGAAACTTCTTCACCCAGAGAGTGGTGGCTGTGTGGAATGCTCTGCCCCAGAGGGCAGTGAAGGCCCAGTCTCTGGATTCATTTAAGAAAGAGTTGGATAGAGCTCTCAAAGATAGTGGAATCAAGGGTTATGGAGATAAGGCAGGAACAGGATACTGATTAAGGATGATCAGCCATGATCATATTGAATGGTGATGCAGGCTCGAAAGGCAGAATGTCTATTTTCTAATGTTGTCCCTGTCCTGGGAGTATTTGATGGGACAGTGGAGAGGGAGATTTACCCTGCATCTAACCCCTTGTGTTCCCTGTCCTGGGAGTGTTTGATGGAGACTCTGCAGAGCAAAGTATACTCTGTGTCTAAACCTGTGGTATTCCTGTCCTGGGAGTGTTTGGTAGGACAGTGTAGAGTGAGATTTACTCTGTAGCTAACCCTGTGCTGTCACTGAGCGAGGAATATTTGATGTGTCAGTCAAGAGGGAGATTTACTCTGTATCTAACACGGGCTGTCCCAGCCCTGGGAGTGTTTGATGGGGGAACAGTGTAGATGGAGATTTACTCTGTATCTAACCCCGTGCTGTCCCTGTCCTGGGAGTGTTTGATGGGGGAGCAGTGTAGAGGGAGATTTGCTCTGTGTCTAATCTCAGTGCTGTCGCTGCCTGGGAGTGTTTGAATGCACGGTGTAGAGGGAATTTTACTCTGTATCTAACTCTATTCTACCCCAACTCTGGGAGATTCAGATGGAGCAAGTGTGGAGTGACACATACTCTCTATCTAACCCAGTCATGGAGCTGCCCTGAGTGTGTTTGATGAGGACAGGATGAGGGAAGTGGGTGACTTAATCAATATCTAACCCCATGCTGAATGTGGACAGGAAATATGAAACATTTCAGGTAGTGGGAGCTTTACTCTGTATCTAACACCACTCTCTACCTTGGCCTGGAGATTTCGATGGGGATGGTTTCGATGTGGGGAGTCTGGTGAAATGGCAGTAGAACTGAAATAATGGGAGATGTGAAGGGATGCTTGTTGGATAATAGACCGAAGACAAGATAAACTAACCAGTCAAATGTTACATTGGGAGAGGAACAGAGAAAGCTGCTGGGTCATTTCTGTTCTGTTACATCTCTCCAAGTTTCAGATTGGGGCTGAATTCCTGTCACAATGAGGAATGTCTCAAAAGCTGTTTTCTGTGCTGCATTAATGCATCATCAAAATGTGAATTCCCTTTGCAGAAAATAGAGACAGCTCATTGAAGGTGTGCGCGCTTGGGAGAGAAAGAAAGCATGAGCATGAAAGTGTGTGTGAGAGAGACAAAGGGTGTACGCAAGTGAGAAAGAGAGTGTGAGCACATGTGAAAGATAAAGAGTGTGTGAGAGTAAGAAAGATAATGTGTGAGACAGAGTGTGAACGTGTGTGAAACTGTGAACGTGCACAAGAGAAAGAGTGTGAACGTGTGCAAGAAAAAGAGAGTGCGCACGTGTGAAAAAGTGCACGCATGTTCAAGGGAAGAGTGTGTGCGTGTGCGAGAGAAAGTGTGCATGCGAGACGGAGAGAATTTATGTGTGACAGAGAGTTTGCATGTGTGCGAGGGAAAGGGTGTTTGTGAGAGTGTGTGTGTGAGAGAGAAAGTGTGTATGAGAGAGAACAAGAGTGTGCACAAGTGAGAAAGAGTGTGTGCTCTTTGAGATGGTGTGCACATGTGAGAGGCAAAGAGTGTCTGCAAGTGAGAAAGAGAATGTGCATGTGCGAGGGAAAGAATGTAGGGTGAGAGAGAGAGAGTGTGCAATTGGGAGAGAAAGGGTGTGCACGTATTCGAGAGAATGAGAGTGTATGTGTGCGAGAGCGTGAGAATGTATGTGTGAGAGTATATGTGAGACAACGTGTGTGCGAGTGAGTATGTAAGTGTGAGCATGTGTGAGCAAGAGTGTGTGAGAGTGTGTATCAGAGAGTGTGAGAGACAGTGAGTCTGTCTAAGTCAGTGTGTCAGTGAGTGTGAGAGACAGTGAGTCTGTGTATGTCTGTGTGTCAGTGAGTGTGTGCATATGAGAGACAGTAAGTGTGTGTGAGAGAGTGTATGTGTGATTGTCATAGTGTATGAGAAATTGTTTGAGTCTGCATTTGTCTGTGAGAGTGGGAGTCTTGGATTGTGAGTGCCTGTGTGTGTAAGTGTGCACATCAGTGTGGATATCTGATGGGACGTGTGTGTGTGAGAGAGAGTGTGTGTCAAGGACTGAATGTAGTGTGCCAGGCTGTGTGTGTGTACACGTGTGAGAGTGTGGGTGAATGAGAGTGAGGGACGGTGTATGGTTTGTGGATCATTACTGGGACAGGGACATAAGACGTGGTTTACACACAGTCACATGATGGAGTGACAACATTGACCCTGAAACTGTGCACTCAGATGGACAGACACACACATACACACACACACACCCAGACATTTCAGTGATGTTACATGGACTCAGACCATCACTGACACTTCCCCCTTGACCAAACTTGCATATGGTCCTCCTATCTACCCAGTTGTGTGTGTGTGTGTGTGTGTGTGTGTGTGTGTGTGTGTGTGTTGGGGAGAGAGGGGGAAATGTGGGAGTTGAGCAGCTGGCATGTGATTGATGTTTGAAATTCCCAAACTCTGCCGATATATTAGAGAAAAGGAAAGGGAATAAAAGATTGGAGGCCAAGTTGGAAATGGCTGCGTGTAGAGCAGAGCAGGGAGAGACAGACAGGGACAGAGAACAGAGAGAGAGAGAGAGAGAGAGAGAGAGAGAAACAAACAGGCAGACAGGGATAGAGACAGTGAGTTCGAGTTTGGAAACTACAGGTACAGCAGGAAAGTTCCGAGGGATCCTCAGCAAATATCCCCCTCTCTTCCCAGACCTGTGTGTGTCAGGGGGTCTAAAGGCTGGCTCTTAGACGCTAGGTTGGTACCAATGTTAGACATTTTCAAACTGCACTGGCACAACTAACAAGGCTTCAAACAGAGTTGAACAAACCAGAAACAGTAACACTTTACTGTCCCAGAATTAACATCTCAGTGGGCAGCAAGATCAAACAAGGCTCCTGTCCTGGGAATTAACATCTCAATGACACAGAGAGCACCCCAGGGAGCAGACTGACAGACGTTACAATGTGTCAGTGATTGCAGGGGTGGAGTGCACAAACTACTCTGTGAAGATTTTTTTATTTCAAAAATACACTTTATTCATAAAATAATTTGATGGTCTGTACAGTTGGTCATGCCATACCTATGTAAACATTTACATACAGAGATCAGAATTTATCATTTTTATACAGGTCTGTACATTTTTTAACCATATGCCCATATAATTAGCTGAGGCGTCAGCAGAGCCCAAATGACTGCATGGGCCCCCTGTTAGGCAGGCAGATGTTATACGGTGGTCTTTCCCCACCACGCCTTGGTGGCAGTTGCCCCAAGCTTCAGCGCGTCCCTCAACACGTAGTCCTGGACCTTGGAATGTGCCAGTCTGCAACACTCAGTCGGGGTCAACTCTTTCAGCTGGAAGATCAACAGGTTTCGGACCACCCAGAGAGCGTCCTTCACTGAGTTGATGATCCTCCAGGCACAGTTGATGTTCGTCTCGGTGAGCGTCCTGGGGAACCTCGACAAATACCACTGCATTCCTCTCCAGACTTCCTCTGCATAGGCACATTCCAGATGGAGGTGTGTGACAGTCTCGTCCCCCCCGCAGCCGCTTCAAGGGAAGCGTTCGGTGCAGCTGAGAGTCCGGGCATGCATAAAGGATCTCACAGGCAGAGCCCTTCTCACCACCAGCCAAGCCATGTCTTGGTGCTTGTTGGAAAGTTCTGGCAATGAGGCATTCTGCCAAATGGCTTTGACAGTCTCTCAGGGAACCACTCGATAGGATTCACCCCCTCCTTTTCCCGAAGGGTCTCGAGGACACTACGTGCTGACCACTTCCTGATGGACTTGTGGTCAAAGGTGTTTTTCTTCATAAACTTCTCCACGAAGGAAGATAAATGTGGACAAAAATTATTTAGATTTATTCTTCAAATGAGCTGTTTTCTCTGTCGCTGTTGAGAACAAGCAGCTCTCCCTGTTTGGTGCATGTGTTTGTTTTGGTTAATTGCTGTCTTCTGATTTGTTTGTATTTTGATGTTGTTGTGACAGTCTGCAATGTACTGGGTATGAGTTATGGGGGGGTGCAGGGGCCGCTTTTAAAACTGGGATCTTGCTGTGTAATTCTGCATCAAAGTGCTATCGCTCACCGCCCCCACCTCCCTAAATTATCTTTTCTCCCTTTTATCCCAAAGAATCTTTGTTGGGAAAGCTGGAAAGTGAAGATCCAAAATGCCTGGGACCAGGAAAGCCTTGGACAAGAGCAACCTCCAGAGGGGAGCACGGGCCAGAGGCCTGAGGCCTGGTTGCCAGGCTGCAGCCTGTGGGGCCCAGGTGAGAGGTGGTCTGTTTATAACCCCGAGGTTTATTCTTCATTGCGGGGGTTGGCGGGAGTGCGGAGGCCTGGTTTGTAGGGCCCGCTGGTTAATTGGATCCTGTCAGATTATGGCCCTGTCATTTTTAAAATGGGTTTGAAGCCTGGGTTTAAAGTCACCAGGGTTTTGGGATTGTGACACAAACAGGTTAACCTCCAGGATCTGTGAGGCAGGACTCCCGAGGAGGGAATAATACCCAAAATATCTGACCCTCTGTAAAGTCTTGTCACAATGTCAGAGGAATGTGGGTCATAGAGAGGGTCGGATGATAAATGAGCCGTCGTTATTTAAAGTGAAGGGGAATAAAGATTACAGTGTACAGGATTAAATTAGAGAGAAATACACAAAGAGAGATCTCAGAGATGGGAGAGAGAGGGGACAGAGAGAGAGAGCGAGAGGGAACAGAGAGATCTCAGAGATGGAGAGTAAGCAAGGAGGAACAGAGAGAGAGAGAGAGAGAAGGAACACAGGGTGGGGAGTAACAGATAGAGGTATCAGAGATGGAGAGAGAGTGAGGGAGTTGCAAGATGGGAGAACAGAGAGGCAAGTGTTTGGAATTTGTTGAACAGTCGAGTTGGTCCCTCTGTTGTCCTGGAGACAGAATCGAACCCTTAACCAACGCCAGTGACACACACGATCTGTCTGATGTCACACTGCTGCAGTGGGATCTTGCTGTGTGTATTTCTAGCCTCTGGTTAACTGGTCTATTGTGATTTCTTTGTGTTTCAATGTTGCTGTGATGTGATGCAATGCATTAATGATGCAGTAATTAAACTGAACCAGTATCACAGTAAAGTGAGAGATTGTGGAAGGCCAAAGAGCAGTGGGATCTTGCTGTGCTTTTAGTACTACTGTTGGATTTTATTTCAAATCAATTTTTATTTGTCTCTGTCCATTCCCAGAGGAGGAGATTGGATCCAGGAGCTAATCCTCAGGATGATTCAGAGACTGAGAGAATCAAATCATTTCTGCCGCCTGGAATCGTCAGACAAGAGCCAGAAACATTCAGAGAGAGAGAGAGAGAACAATCAGAAACTGGCCTGTCTCCTTGTTCATTTACACACACACAGGCATTAGAATTGTGGGGTTCAGGCCGTCTCTGTAGGATATTTATCACAAGGGGCAAGTTCTGGGCTGGGGGCAAAGGGGCAGAAAGATGGAGAGGGAGCTGCTGCACAGTCTGATCCCACAGATGTCACTGCCTCCCTCTTGCTCTCCAGCTCCCACCTCTCCCTTTGTGTCCCCAGCTCACTCTCTCTGTCTCTGTCTGTCCCACATCTTTCCTTCAATCCCCATCCTTCCCATCTCCTCCCTGTTCACATTCCCCTGTAGATTCCCTTCCTACAACTCTCTGGATCCTCCCTCTTTCCTGGAACTGTTGAATTGTTCAATCTCCAACCTCCCTGCTAACCTCTCCCCACACCCCTCTCTGTGTCAGCCCTGCGGGATCTTGTTGTTCCTGCCTGAGGATCATTCTATCTGCTTCATACCATCAACCCCCTCTCTTTCACTAGATGTCCGTTGTATCTCTCTCCTGTGGCTGCTAATCCCTCATTCTCTCTGTCTCTCTCTGTCTCTGTCTCTGTCTCTCTCTGTCCTGTCTACCCCTTCCTAAGTGTTTTGTTCTCTCTGTCCTGTTCTCTCCCTGGGTTTTACACGCTCTCCTGTCTGTCCCCTGTTTCTCTCCCTGGGAGTTTCATTCCCTGGGATCTTTCTCTGCCCTTTGTTCTCTCTGCCTGGGTGTTTCTCTCTCTCTTTCCCTAGTTTCACACTGTGCCTCTCTCTCTCTCCCCATCTCTGTCCTTCTGTCTCTCCCTGGGATCTTTCTCTGTCCTTGGCTGACTCTGTGCCCCTCCCTCAGTCTCTGTCCCTCATCTCACTCGGTTTCTCTCCCCCTCCCTATCTGTCCCTCCCTCCCTCTGTCCTGCTGTTCCTGTCCCGGGGTAGATTTGAACTCAGTAACACTTGTTGCTGCACATGCTGTTATCACAGTGGGATCCTCCTGTTCCCTGTGTATCCCATTGCTGTCCCAACGATGAGTGGGGGTAGGGGTGGGGGTGGGGGTGGGTGAGAGAAAGCCCCTTTCTCACTGAGGAGGGTGGAGGGGGAACATGGGATCTTGCTGTGCATGAAAAAGCACACAGTTTATAGGCCAGTCAGTCAGTGTGCATCCTCCCCGTGCCCCACCCCCTCCAGCCCCGGGGCGAGGGCCCAGTGAAGGGGGGAGGGGAGGGGAGACGGTTATTGTACACGATGGAGACACAGAGGGGGCTTTTATATCCAGTGGGGGGATGCAGGTAGGAATGGCAGTGGGGGCAGTATGGAGAAAGGGCAATTAGACCAGGACAAGGTGGTGGGGGGCAAAATGTTTGGGGGAAATTGCAAGATTTGGGTGGGGGTAATAACTCTGGGGATGGGCAAAAATGCCAGGGCAGAAAACCGGGGGTGGGGTCGGTGGGGGAGGAAGTTGCTCAATTGGGGCAGTTTCAAAAAACTGGGGAGGAACAAAAAAAAATGGAGCGGGACAAAATGAGAGAAAATATATTCCCCCCACCCCCCATTTTTGACTCCCCCAGCTCTGGGCACAATTGGCAGGGGGCAAAATTGTTGGCGGTGGGATTGTGGAGGGCAAAAGTGAGAGACGTAAAATAGTGGGCACTGCAAGATGGGGGCATAAAATATGAGAGGGTAAAGTCAGGGCCGGGGGTGTTGTTATTGCTGGAATTAATTTGGACAGGGAACAGGGCCTGCAATTTACAGACAATGGAATGGACAGGGACAGGAGCTAATTGTCCCGATAGAAAAAAAACCTGCTCTTGTGCAGTGGCAGAGGGAGGCCACCAGAGGGTGGCATTGTATCACTTTGAACACAATGGAGTCAGACACAGACACAGTGAGAGTCAGAGAGGCTGGGGTGAGCTGAAAGTGGGGATAAAAGGATCCTTCTCAGGATGTAATTACACATTGGCATTTCCCAGGTGGGGGCGTGATGCTGTTATAAGTGACTTCTGTCTAGGTATTCTAAATCTCCGGAGAATAGTCTGTCCCAGATTGACTCCGACCGGGGAGCCATTTCACTGTAAGAGTTGTAAAAACCACATGTCAGCTGATGGGCATTAAACTGAAATTTCACACACCCGACCATCCACAAAGTTCAGGCATGGTGGAGTGAATGAACAGAACTCTTAAACCCTCCCTTGCTAAGGCCATGCAGGACTCTGACAAACGCTGGCCTGAGGTCCTTCCTGCTAAACACGTGACTCCAGTCCACCACAAGCAGGTCGAATGGTTTGACCCCTTACAAGTCGATGACAGGTCGGTCAATGTAACTGCCCGATTCCATCATCATGGGAGGGTTCCGATGCTGGCCCTCGCTGCGATAGAATACATCGCTATGTGCTCGAACTGAGCACCCAGCTGAAGGAGATGTGGAAAACAGTTCGGGATAAACAGGAAGGTGAGGGAGGGATGAACAGAGGCAATTAGAGGATTGTGCGGAGGTCCCATCGGTGGGTAGGAAGGTTATGGTTAAGACTCTCCCCGTTAAACCAGGCTTTGCCCCTCAGTAGAATGGTCCCTCTGAGGTTATCATTAGCGGTGACACACCCACCTGTATTGACATGTGAGGGAAGGGGGAGTCTGGAAACACTGGTCACAACTGAAGAAATATCCAGACACTGGTTGATCATCCTCACCCTCTGCTTTCTTTTCAGACTGACTCCTCTCGAGACCTGCTGACGATGTCCGTGTGTGCGCGGTTGTTGTGAACGGTCCGAGAGCGTGGGCTGTTGTGTGCGGGCGGTACAGCCTTTGGACCATTGTATAACTCCGTTCGGGAAGCTCCGGGATGTTCCTGTTTGTTGTTGCCTTCACCCTTTGCCTGGTAGCCACTGGGGGGCAGCACCAAATGAATTGTGCCACCCTCAGTCCTGCTCCCCGGAGTAGGCACGGGGTTCCATGTTAATACATACCTAACCATGTTCTATCAGCACACACAGCAAAATAACATCTCGAAATGCTGGGTGTGTACTCGAATCCCTGCACACTCTATTGGGGGGATTCCCCTGAGTCCCATTCCGTTTAATAAATCCAAAACGGTGGAATGGTGGTTGGATCAGAACAGATCCTCACATTTATCCATTTGGGGGATGGGCGGGGGTTCGGTCTGACAGAGAATCTCCCCGGTCATTCATGTGAGGCCCTGACCAGACCATTTCTGCTGCCAATGATGAGGTCACCTGGGAGACCACGGGTTATAACATGCAAAACTATGAAGGTTGTTTCCGGCCTCACTACATCCTTTGACATTCACCCCTCTGGCTCTAACCCTCACAAACACCGCGGGTGACGGAACGTCCACGGGGGCGATTTGTTTCAATTCCACATCAGGGTGGAATGTCGGAACCAGCAAATGTCCCCATTCCCGGCTCCTTCCCCCATCCGCCCACCGATTGTTTCTTTCTGGAATATTCTGAGCCTTGAGGTTGTCAACATGACGACAGGGAAAACGTACAAAACCATTTGGACTTCAATTCCGACTGATTACCTGAGGCCTTACAATGAGAATTACTCTGACCGTGCTGTGAAGGCCTACCCTTGGCTCCCTCCATATTGGTCTGTATCTTGCTCCCTTGCCTATGTGCTCCCTTTTGTTTACCATTCCAGTTCCCTCCGCGTTCATACCAAACTGCATCCACCTCAATCCAAACGGTCCATCACTGAGACCGAGCGATTCTGTATGTTCGCCTTCCCCACCTATGGGAGTGCTAAGGCTGCTAGGGAACTGATCAATATGGCCTCCACCTTGGAAAGGCTGGCTAATGAGACTGCCGATGGCTTTGCAGCGGTAAGCATGGCCATCTCCGAGGTATCGGCTGAGGTCATTGCCCCCCGTACTGTTGTGTTGTCATGCGAGTGGAGCTGAAAATGTTGCTGAAAACATTTTCCTGAAGAAGGGCTCATGCCTGACACGTCGATTCTCCTGCTCCTTGGATGCTGCCTGACCTGCTGCGCTTTTCCAGCAACACATTTTCAGCTCTGATCTCCAGCATCTGTAGTCCTCACTTTTTCCTATTTGTGAGTGGCACAAGGTGGGCCCTGTGCTGTTATTGGGGCCTAGTGCAGCAGATACATTCCGAATACCTCAGACAATATAACTGGCCAAGTGGATCACATCTGCCTGGAGGCTGATAATATCCAGCAGGAAGGGAAACAGCTTCATGTTTATAATCCTACCCCACTGATTATTACTGGATGGTGGTGTTCTGTTCATCATGCTCCTGCATGTCTCAGACCACAAGGTGGGAACTGAACTTTTGTTGTACGCGCCATCCAGACTATAAAAACTGCTGTCCCTGATGTTCAAGGAGGGATGGCCTGGTCAAGTTCCACGGTTAGGGACACAATCACGCTGCCCCTCTCAATAGGTTTTGATTTAATAAATTTGATTTACTTACTTCTAAATGTGAATTTTATTAATTTTGGTACAACACTACCCAATCAATTAACACCCTTGTAAAATGTTCCCCAAATGCGGGAATTGATATTAAAGTTGCTGGCTTTATCACTGCCTGAAAGTTTCCAATTTCCTGACACATATGAAATGTCTCCAAAATTCGACTACATCTTTATACAGTTCAGGCCAATAAAAATGTTCTTGGATTTTGACATGAGTTCTCCTTACTCCCAAATAACCTCCTCCTGCTAATTTATACCCATAACATTTTCTTTCCACATCCCACCGGGAATACAACTTGATAAACTGCTGCCCATTTCCCATCCGCCTGAATATGTGATGGTCTCAAATTCCTCAGGAAGGTCTCATTTATAAGATAGCAACATTCTGGGGTCTCTACAGATTCTGTGTTCTATATTCGATATTCTAATCGCTGGCTAATGAAGTAAAAAGTGAGGTCTGCAGATGCTGGAGATCAGAGCTGAAAATGTGTTGCTGGTTAAAGCACAGCAGGCCAGGCAGCATCCAAGGAATAGGAAATTCGACGTTTCGGGCCAGAGCCCTTCATCAGGAATGAGGAGAGGGTGCCAGGCAGGCTAAGATAAAAGGTAGGGAGGAGGGACTTGGGGGAGGGGTGATGAAGATGTGATAGGTGGAAGGAGGTCAAGGTGAGGGTGATAGGCTGGAGTGGGGTGGGGCTGAGGGTCAGGAAGAGGATTGCAGGTTAGGAGGGCGGTGCTGAGTTCAAGGGAATCGACTGAGACAAGGTTGGGGGAGGGGAAATGAGGAAACTAGAGAAATCTGAGTTCATCCCTTGTGGTTGGAGGGTTCCCAGGCGGAAGATGAGGCGCTCTTCCTCCAACCGTCGTGTTGTTGTGTTCTGGTGATGGAGGAGTCCAAGGACCTGCATGTCTTTGGTGGAGTGGGAGGGAGAGTTAAAGTGTTGAGCCACGGGGTGGTTGGGTTGGTTGGTCCGAGCATCCCAGAGGTGTTCCCTGAAGCGGAGGCCACATCGGGTGCAGCGGATGCAATAGATGATGTGTGTGGAGGTGCAGGTGAATTTGTGGCGGATTTGGAAGGATCCCTTGGGTCCTTTCAGAGAAGTAAGGGAGGAGGTGTGGGTGCAAGTTTTGCATTTCCTGCGGTTGCAGGGGAAGGTGCCGGGAGTGGAGGTTGGGTTGTTGTGGGGTGTGGACCTGACGAGGGAGTCACGAAGGGAGTGGTCTTTGCGGAACGCTGATAGGGAAGGGGAGGGAAATATATCCCTGGTGGTGGGGTCCGCTTGGAATTGGCGGAAATGACGGCGGATGATACGTTGTATACGGAGGTTGGTGGGGTGGTAGGTGAGAACCAGTTGGGTTCTGTCTTGGTGGCGGTTGGAGGGGCGGGGCTCAAGGGCGGAGGAGCGGGAAGTGGAGGAGATGCGGTGGAGGGCATTGTCGATAACGTCTCGGGGGAATCTGCGGTCCTTGTGTTGTTGTGCGAGTGGAGCTGAAAATGTTGCAGGAAAAGCGCAGCAGGTCAGGCAGCATCCAGGAAGCTGCAGAATCGATGTTTTGGGCATGAGCCCTTTTTCCTGAAGAAGAGCTCATTCCTGAAACATCAATTCTCCTGCTCCTTGGATGCTGCCTGACCTGCTGCGCTTTTACAGCAACATATTTTCAGCTCTCATCTCCAGCAGCTGCAGTCCTCACTTTCTCCCATCTTATTCATCACCCATCAAACAAATCTTAATTTCTCATTTATTACCTCAGCTCGGAGTGTACGATCTACGTTTGCAATTTTGGGACCGAATTAGTCCTTGTCTTATTACCATTATCCGATGTGCATAGTGACCAAAGTTTTACATCAGCTGCCAATCTATTATCATTATCTATTCTTTGACACTCTTATTTACCTGATGCTCAATTTCTTTTTTTGATGACTTCCTAATCCTAAATTCTATTGTCAATATCAATTATTATTACTTTGTACATGAGATGTGGGGGATCGCTGACTAAAATAGCATTTCTGGCCCATCCCTAACATCCCCAGTGAAGACGGTGGTGTGCTGATCAGATTCACGGCTGTTTCTGCATTTACCTGCATGCACTTTGTCTTATTCACCCGCGAGACGTGAGCATCGTTGGTCCAGACCTGGCTGGGAACGCTGCCTGTTCCCAGTTGCTCCTCCATAATGTGTGGGGGTGAGCTGCCTTGTTGAACCACTGCAGTCCGTGTGGTGTAGGTAGACCCACAATGCTGTTAGGGAGGGAGCTCAACGATTCTGACCCAGTGAAGGGACGGTGATATATTTCCAAGTCAGGATGGTGAGTGGCTTTGAGGTGAATGTGCAGGGATTTCCGTTCTCATGTATCTGCTGCTCTTGTCCTTCTGGATGGTAGAGTTTGTGGGTTAGGAAGATGCTGTCTGAGGACCTTTGGTGAACTTCTGCAGTGCATCTTGGAGATGGTCCACACTGCTGCTGCTGAGAAACAGTGGTGGAGGGAGTGGGTGTTTGTGGATGTGGTGCCAACTAAGCAGCTGCTTTGTTCTGGTTTCTGCCACCAGTAAAAAAACATCCAGGATGAAGCAGCCGCTTGGTCGGCATCACATTCCCAGACATCCCCTCCCTCCATCACTGATGCTCAGTAGTAGCAGTGTTTACCAACTACATGGTGCACTGCAGAAATTCACCAAAGATCCTCAGACAGCACCTTCCAAACCCACGAGCACTTCCACCTCGAAGGACAAGGGCAGCAGATAGATGGGAACATCACCCCCTTCAAATTCCCCTCTGAGTCACTCACCATCCTCATTTAGAAATATATTGTTATTCCATCAGTGTTAAAGGCAGCTCAGCATTACCTTCTCAGGGGCAATTCGGCATGGGGAATAACTACAGACTCAGTCAGTGATACCCACATCCCACGAGTGAATCAAACAAAATCATTTCATGGTTTGGAAACAGTAGGACCCTCCTGTGGGCTTCACGAAGGAGTTTTATTTATTCACAACACAAGGAATCCGTGTAACCAGGCATTTTACTGCGTTACTGATCTTCGCTCTGAACTGAGACAATGTTGCTGCATAAATAAATGTGTTTGTGCAACAGCTTAGGTTCCGCAGCATGTAACCAACTGCACTGAAGTGATCTAGAAAAGGCGAGTAATCATCAGGATGGATTCTTTGAATGATATAATATAAGAAAACCACAACAACAATGAACCAGAGGACTATGAAGCTCCCAGAGATGGTGAAGAGCAAAATCACAGCCTTCCTTCTGCTCTCCATCTCTGGGTCTCTGTGATTCTTTCCTTTGCTCTCACCCTTCAGCCTCTTCCGGACTCGACTGGTCACTAAAACGTGTCTGACTGTCAGAGCATTGAGCAACAGAATTAAAGCGAATGGCAGTAAAGGGGTTAAAACTGTATCGAGCCAATCTAATACCACCCACCAAGTCTCAGTATAGTAGCTTAGCTTTGTTTTACAGTAGAATGGCACATTGTTGATTATCCTCACAGGCTCATATTCAAAATAGAAGGGGATGTTTTTCAGACAGAACAGGGTGCAGGTTGTTGCCAGAACCACAGTCGCAGCTTTCTCAGTGCAATATTTTGTTCTCAGCTTCTGACAACAAATGGTCACAAATCGGTCAAAGGAGAAAGTGACGGTGAACCAGACAGAGCAGTCTCTGGCAGCACGAGACAGTGTCCCAATAACACTGCACACAGGAGTGATGTCCAGGAAAGACTCCAGGTAATAATAGAAAGGTAATCTCCACAGTATAACCTCAGTAATAATGATCATCAGATCGGCAGCTGCCATAAGCACCAGGTAACGGGTAGTGCAAGGGGAAACACCACAGTTTTGCCTGGAAAGGACTGTCACTGCTAGCAAATTTACTGTGGGAGACAAATGGGAAAAGAAACAACAAATTATTGATCAGAAATACCCCTTACCCATTCCAGAGAGCAACAACAAGGTTTTACCAACAAATTCCCATGCACTGTGTGACTGGGAGTGGTTGGGTGTGAGTAAGTTTGAGTATCAGACTTTAACATTCACTCATGATTGTCCTCCAGCCCAGTCAGTCTCAAGGTTCTAGAGTTTAGAATTCCTCATAATTCCTCCTAGGAGAGCAGAAGGAAGTCTATGATTTTCTTTGGTTGCATGGTAAGGTACAGAACCCCATTAGAATCCTCAATCCCAATTCAGTTATAGGATTAGCAATTGGACTGTCAATAATCCAAACTCTCCCCTTCTCCAGAGAAACAGTTATCCCCTGATCCTGTCTTTGGACTTACTCCTGATCGGAGCCATGGAAAGATCATAAAACAGGTCACCAGAACCTGTCTGAGATCTCAAACACAACTACACCATACATCTTAAATATGGGCAGTACAGCAGAGCATGCAGGACTCCCTTAATGACAATGTGGGAGTTTTAGGTTTACTGTAATATTTACACTGTAAACCTACCCACCAACATCTCAATGTGGAGGGACCAGGAGGGCAATCTGTCAAAATGTCAATCTCCTGACCAAAGAGTGTGAGGAGAGAATTTCAGGAAGTGATGGTAGATGAAGCTTTACAAATCATAACAAGGCGCAAATTCTTCAATTCCTTTGCTTTGCCAAAAAAAAGAACAATCTAAGATTGAAAATTCCCAACTGATGCAGCATCCATGACTGTGTGTGTGTAAGAGAGCTCCAAACCTTTCCCACCCTCTGTGCACAGAAGAGCTTTCTGACATCTCTCCTGAACGCTCTCAGCCCCATTCACAGACTATGATCCTTTGTTCTAAATCTGCAACCAGTAGAAATAGTTCATGTTTTCCTTTTAATATTTTGTTGGACTTCACTCAGATCATCCCTTAACCTTCAAAATTCTCCATCAACCTGGCTTCATTTACGTAATGAAATCAGAAGAAGCGCAGCAGGTCTAGAGCATCTGTGGGAGAGAGCACAGAGTTCGGGTCGAGTGACCCTTCTTCAGAACTAACCTGCCTGATCTCTCCTCATACCTTGAAGCCATATCAAACTGGAACAGATGACACAACACTGAGAACAGAAAATGCTGCAGCAGCAGTGAGGTTGGGAGTCTCTGTCAGTGTAGGATTGTACCGAGAATGCTGCTCAGTGAATTGCTGTCACTGTCCCGGTGTCTGGATAAGGGTGACCAGTCAGTGAGCTGGAGACGTTATTGTTCAAACGGGAAAACCAGAGAGCAGATCAGCAGCAAATTAAGACAAGTTCAATTGTCATAGCGCCATACCTGGGATGCCAGTAAAAGCAAGGATGGTGTAGAATACTTTCTGCACGTGATCAATTGTTCGATGCATTTTTCTGTGTGAGGTGATCTGTCCCTTCAGGCAGCTGACAAGCTCCTTGTTTGAGACTCTGAGCTGATGCATTCCCAGAGACGCTGCCTTATACTGTGTGGGAGCTCCTTGGGGAGATCGAGGTGACAGCATTGCTCGGCTTTGTTGCTGTTTTTCACATTTCTGGAAATGAACAAACCCATTACAATAACAAGTGTAATCCTGATTACAGAGGGGGGTTACGTGATAATGAAATAACAAAGGCAGAATCTGGAATCTACCAGCAATAACACTGTCCACTCAAACACCATGAGCCCCATCCTGAGATCACACCCTATTTCATGATGTGAAGGTGCTGGTGTGGGACTGGGGTGGACACATTCAACCTGTTGGACTAGAACCTGGTGTTGTGTGATTTTTGACAATTATTTCAACTGATGCTGCCACGAGACAGTTCATTCCAAGTGTGAAAATATGTCTCCGAGCTGTCCTTCTGTCCTCTCAGGTAGGAGCTGCCCTCTTTAAACAAGAACATTTCACTCACTGATTGAAATGTGATTCTTCTCACACACTGAATGTGTACATTACTGCATGGTCAGCATTTATTCCCCATTCCCAATTTTCCAGGAACTGGCGTCATATGAAGGTCCAAGTAAGGACAGCACACTGCCTTTCCTGAGGGAAGGGGTCTCAGTGAACAAGATGGACCTCCAACAATGGGGACGTCACTGACCTCCCCCTTACTGTCACTGTCCATCAGATACATCACTGACCAAAAGGATGTGGACGCTTTGGAGAGGGTGCAGAGAGGGTTTACGAGGATGTTGCCTGGTATGGAAGGTGCTAGCTATGAAGAGCGGTTGAGTAGGTTAGGTTTATTTTCATTAAAAAAAAGGAGATTGAGGGGGGACCTGATTGAGGTTTACAAAATCATGAAGGTTACAAACATGGTGGATATAGAAAAACATTTTCTCAGGGTGAGGGACTCAATGACGAGAGGTCATGTGTTCAAGGTGAGAGGTGAAATGTTTAAGGGGGATACACATGGAAAGTATTTTACACACAGGGAAGTAGGTGCCTGGAATGCGTTGCCAGCAGAGGGAGTAGAGGCAGGCACGATAGAATCATTTAAGATGTGTAAGGACAGATACATGAGGAGGTGGGGAGCAGAGGGATACAGATGCTTAGGAGTCGGTTTAGACAGTGGATTTGGATCGGCTCAGGCTTGGAGGGCCGAAGGGCCTGTTCCTGAGCTGTAAATTTTCTTTGTTTTTTGTTCTTGGTCTTTGTTTGGGTGGCTTGTTCCTGTTGGTTTCTTTGTGTAGCAAGACCCACTGCCTTTCTGTCTGGGCTCTCCTTTGTTTGATGGGGAAGTTGTTGGGGATATAGCTGTCCATGACCACCAATGTTTTAGCATCAAGGAGGCTGCTACATTTCCCCTTCGCACACTGTCCTTCCCCTCTCCCTACCTTCTTCTTTCACCATCCCCACACTCTCCATTCCTCCCTCCGCACGCTCTGCATTGCCCCCTTCTCACACTATCCATTCTCCCCCCTCCCTACTCTCTTCTTTCCCCCACCCCACACTCTCCTGTCCCCCCTCACCACACTCTCCTTTACCACCTCAACACGGTCTCTGTTCCACCTCCCCACATTCCACTTTCCCCCTCCCCACACTTTGCTTTCTCCCTTCCCACTCGCACCTTTCCCCCTCTTGATGCTCTCCTTCCCCCTCCCCACGCTGTCCTATCTCCCCCTTTCCCAGCTTCCCCTGCCCTCCTCTCCCCCACTCACACACTCTTCCCCCTCCCAGCTTGCTCTCTCTTCCCCACAATGTCCCCTCCCTGTGATCTCCTTTGCCCCCTCCCCCTGCTGTCTGTCTCCCCTCCCCCATGCTCTCTTTATCCCATCATCCCTGTGTTCCCTCTCTCACCCAAGTTTCCTTCCCCCGTGATCTGTTTCTGCAATCCCCGCAGCCTCGTAATGCCCTGCTTCCCCCGAAAATGTTTACTCCCTCCCTCAGATTTATGCCCGCTCCTTCCCTCCCTCTCTAACTAAAGCATATAAGGAGTGGGGGGAGAGAGCTGTGCTGTTGGACAATGTATTGGCAGCAGTGTGAGCAGTAAGGCTTTGTTTCAGGAGGTTTCAGAGAGCAGCAGCTCAGTAAAAAATCCAGGGAAGCTCCGGTAACGTCCTTTAAACATGCCGTTTCAGTCTGACAGCAGCTGAGAAGGCAGTTAGGGCAGGAATCCCCTGTGGCCATTCCCCTCGCAAACAAGTATCCCGTTTGGGAACCTGTTGGGGGTGGGTGGGGTAGGTGTGTTACCGTTCAGGGGAAAGCAGCAGTATCCTGGTCGGTGGCAATCCCACTGGCTCTGGGGCAGAGCGGGAAACGGGAAAGGGAAACAGGACCTTAGTGATAGCACACTCGATAGTTAGGGGGACAGAGACAGGGGATTCTGTGGGTGCTGATGGGAATCCAGGATGGTGTGTTGTCTCCCAGGCACCAGGGTCCAGGATGTCTCAGAGCGGCTGCAGAATGTTCTCAAGGGGTAAGGTGTGCAGCCAGAAGTTATTGTTCACGTTGGCACAAATAACAGAAGTAGAAGGAGGGATGAGGTCCTGCAGAATGATTATAGAGCGCAAGGAAGAGCATTAAAAACCAAGTGCTCATTGGTGATAATCTCCTGATTACTTCCAATGCCACGTGCTAGTGAGGGGAAGAACAGGAGGATACGGCAGATGGATGTGTTGCTAAAGATTTGGTGCAAGGGGCAGGGATTCAGAGTTGGAGATCATTAGGATCTTTTCTGGGGCAGTGGTGACCTGTCTAAGAGGGACGGTTTACACCTGAACTGGAAGGGGACCAATATCTTGGCAGCCAGGTTTGCTCATGCTCCAAGGGAGGGTTTAAACTAGATTGGCAGGGGGGTGGGATCCTCAACAGCAGGGAGGCAAATGTGAGGCTCAAGGAGATACAGTAATCAGAAAGAGGAATTTGAAGAGACAGGTCAGACTGGAACATGACAGGGAGCGAGGAATACCTATTGGATTAAATTGCATCTACTTCCATGTACGTACCAGGGTATATGCGCTTCAGGTGGGACAGAGTGGGTGTATGAAGGGGAGGGAAGATACCTTTTTGATTAAGCCGAGTATCACAGCAGTAATCAGAGATGAAATAACTGAAGGGTCATCCAGTGAGGCTTTGTGGGTGGTGCTGTGAAATCAGAAGGGAATGGTGATGTTATTGGGATTGCGTTATAGGACCCCAAACAGTCAAAGGGAATTGAAGGAACAAATATGCAGGGAGACTGGGGAGACTTGCAGGAGCAATAGGGTTGACATAGATTTTAATTTTCCATCATAGACTGGGAATGCCATAGCGTTAAGAGCTGAGGTTGGGTGGAATTTGTCAAGTATATTCAGGAAGGTTTCCCCAAGCAGTATATCGTGGGTTCTACTCAGGAAGGGACAAACCTCGATCTCCTTTTTGGAAATGGGGCAGGACAGGTCAAAGAGGGGACACAGAGCATAGAACAGTGGGGGAACACTTTGTGACCAGTGGCCAGGGTTCTATTCATTTCACAATAGTTATGCAGAGGGACCAAACTGATCCACAGGTTCAAGTTCTGAATTGGGCGAAGGTGAAGTTTGATGGAATTCGACAAGAGCTTACAGGGGTTGATTGGAGCAGTTTGTTTGCTGGTTCAGGAAACTCCAGCAAGTTGGAGGCCTTTAAAAGGGAGATTGCTGGAGTACAAGGTGTGTATGTTCCTGGGAGGGTGAAAGGATTGGGTGGCAGGTATAGAGAATCCTGGATGACAAGAGATATTGAGGCTTTCACCTGGAAAAATGTCGGCATGGCTCAGATACAGGCAACTGGGATCTCGAGAACCCCTGGAGGTACATGGAGGATATAGAAATTTACTGGAGAAGGTGGATAAATCTCCTGGTCCTGACAAATATATACATAACCACTGCCAGAGGCGAGAGAAGAAACTGCAGGGGCTGTGGCTGATATTTTTGCATCATCGTTAGCTACGGGTGAGGTCCTTGAGGGTAGCGAATATTGTGCCATTATTCAAGAACAGCTACAAAGATGAACATGTGAACTAACAACCAGTAAATCTCACATCTGTGGTGGGTTAGTTACTTGAGAAGACTCTGAGAGATAAGAAATGCATGCGTTTGGGAAATCAGGGTTTGATTTGGAGTAGTGAGCACGGCTTTGTGAATGGGAGACCGTGCCTCACAGATTTGTTAGAGTTCTTTTATGAAGTGACCAGGAAAGTTGACAAGGGCAGGGCAGAAGACGTAGTCCATATGGATTTCAGGAAAGCCTTTGATAAGGTTCCACAAGGGAGGGTGCTCTGGAAGATTAGATCGTATCGAATCCGGGGGAGCTGGATACACAATTGGCTTGATGGCAGGAAGCAGAGAGTAATAGTGGAAGGATGCTTGTCAGACTGGAGTGCCTCAGGGGTCGGAGCTGGGCCCATTGCTGTTTGTTATTGATATCAATGTTTTGGATGAGAATGTCCAAGGGCATGATTTGTAAGTTTACTGATGACACTAAAATAGGCAGATTCATGGACAGTGAGGAAGGTGATCAGAAATTGCAGCAGGACCTTGATCAGCTGGGGAGGTGGGCTGAGAAATGGCAAATGGAGTTTAATATTGATAACTATGAGATCTTGCCTTTTGGAAAGTCAAATCATGGGAGGAGTTTCATAGTGGATGGTAGGGCCTTAAGGAGTGTAGTGGGAGAGAGGGACCTTGGAGCTGTGGTGCTCGTTCTCCCTAAGTGGAGTCCTAGTTAGACAGGGCAGGGAAGAAGGCTTTTGGCACACTGGCCTTCATCAGTCAGGGCACTGAGTATAGAATTTTGGAAGTTATGTTGTAGTTATACAGGACATTGGTGAGGCCACACTTGGAGTGTTGTGTTCAGTTTTGCTAACCTTACTATTGGAAGGATGTTATTAAACTCGAAAGAGTGCAGAAGAAATTTACAAGGATGTTGCCTGGACTCAACAGTCTGAGTTTTCAGGAGAGTTTGGACAGGCTAAAACTTTATTCTTTAAAGCATTGCAGACTGGTGTGGTGGGGGTGAACTTGTACAGATGTATAAGATCATGATCAGCATGGACTGGGTCAATGCACACAGTCTCGTTTACATCGAGTTGGGCAATTGAGGACTAGAGGGCATCAGTAAAAGGTTAGTGGGGAAAGAATAAAAGGGAACCTGAGGGATAACTTTTTTTAAACAGAGCGTGGTACGTATATAGAATGAGCTGCCAGCAGAGTGGGGCTGCACAGTGGCTCAGTGGTTAGCACTGCTGTCTGAGAGCGCCAGGGACTGAGCTCGATTCCCGACTTGAGCGACTGTCTGTGTGGAGTTTGCACATTCTCCCCGTGTCTGCAGGAGCTTCCTCTCACAGTCCAAAGAGGTGCAAGTCAGGTGAATTGGCCATGCTAAGTTGCCCATCGTAATAGGTGCGTTAGTCAGAGGGAGATGGGTCTGGGTGGGTTACTCTTCGGATGGTCAGCATGGAGTTGTCGGGCCGAAGGGCCTATTTGCACGCTGAAGGGAATCTAATTTGAAAAGGAAATGCTGAGGCAGGTATGTTAACAACATTTGAAATGCATTTGCACAAATACATGGATAGGAAAGGATGGTTTGGAGATGCCGGTGTTGAACTGACGGGGGCGGGGGGAGGGGGATGTGAGTGCGTGAGAGCGAGTGTATATGTGTGTCGGTGAGTGTAAAGGGATACAAGTCTGTGAGAGAGTGCATGTGTAGGTGTGTGTGTGTGTAGGAGAGCGTGCCTGCGTGTATTTGTGTGTAGGCGTGTGTGTGTGTGTGTGAGTGCGCGTGTGTTTGTGTACAACTGTGTGTGTGTACATAGGAGTGTGTGTGTGTTTGTGTGTCCGTGTGCGTGTAGGTGTGTCTGTGCATATTCAGTTTAGTTCAGAAGAATATGAGCCAAGCGCAGGGTAGTGGGGTTAGAGGGGATGAACATTTAGATTGGCACCGCCCAGTTTGGGACAAAGGCCCTGTCTCTGTGCTGTCGGACTCCATGATTCAATGTATTGAATTTGAGAAGAAGAACCAGTTAATTGGAACACATTAAGGCCAGCAGCATGAACCATCTGTCACAGCTGCAGCACATGGGCTGGAGGGTGACATATAGACACTGCCCTGGCTCGGGGGGAAGAGTCGTTGGATAATTTGCACCAAGGGGCCGTCGCAACTTGGAGGGTTGGATTGTCTGATTTTGGTCAGTGCTCAGAGACAGGAGAGTGTGATTACGAGTGAGGTATGGACAGGGACACCAACTGCCGCAGAACAGGAGGCTCATTCTTTGGCAAGAGTAACGACTGTAACACCAGAGGAACCGGAAGCCAATCAAGTGGGAGAAACTGAGAGCACTGGAATTGCAGTCGGGGTCTCACAGGGATCGTCACTGAACGTGAGTCCAGGAGGCTGTGTTGCCTTCCCATGCTGGGGTTCAGGGTCTATGGTCAGGGCGAAAGACAAGTCTGCAATGGGATCGGCAGGATCCACGTAGGTATAAGCAACATATACCAGGCAAGAAACAAGGTTCAACCTGGTCACTGTCAGGAGCTCTGTGTCGGATAAAGAAGCTGAAACCTCAGCCATCTGGATTAATATCGATGCCCAAGTGTTAATTGGCACAGAGCCAATCAGATTTGGGAGACACATTGATGGCTCAAAGACTGGTGTGGGAGAGTTGGTTTCTGGCTCTCTCATCACAGATGCTACCAGACCTACTGAGGTTATATTTCAAATTCCCAGTGACAGCAGTATCTACTCTGTAGTTCGATTGATGTTCCCTCTCTTTGGTCTATTATGCCAGACTCCATCACTCAATTGTTAAGTCTGTTCAATTCCATCCTCCACTTTCTGCTATTTCCTACTAATATTAAGAATGGCCTGCCTGGGCCCCAATGCTGTTGGCTGGTATCAACCTCACTATCTCTGCCAAATCCAAAATTGTTTCAAAGAAAATGGTGACATTTTTTCTTGGTATTGAATGCCAAATGCATTCATATATAAATATATATAAAACAAGAATAAAATGCTGAGCCTTGCAATAAAAGCAACATGGCTTCCACTCTGCTGTCTGCCAGTTACAGTGATTTATGATCACAGCACGTTTCTGTCTGAATACAGTCTTTCTCCATGGTGGCCTTCTGCAATTTATTACAATAGCTTCAGTTTTTAACCAGCCTCTCAGGTAATAATTTGTGAAACACTTGGCACAGCCGTACCTTCATCAATCATTTATTTTCTTTCATCAGGCACAGTCACATTAGTTTAATTTGAAATCCACACTGACTCTCCTTAAACATATCCACCCTCCCCAATTGGATTTGTGTTGATCTGCTCCAGGTTATTCCAAGTGTACACAGCCCTGGTGTTAAACTGACCTGCCTGTATTCTCTGGAATGTACTCTTGTACTATTGAGAAAGGTGTCCCATTCTCCAGTTTGTATGGTGTGGCACGGGGACTGGGTTGAGCTGCAGTTTGTGGTTTTATGAAGCAGAAAAGAAAAATTCAAAATGTTTCTATCTTAAAGAGGAAAGCATGGAATTGCCCAGAGTTTGCTGGCAGTTTGGGAGATTGGAAAAGATATAATGAAAACCAGCAAAGAAATATTGAGAGATTAATAGGAAGGAATACATTTCTAGAAGTATCATAAGTTTTCGCAAGTGCATCTATAGATGGTTAAAGAAGAAAGGAGTCAAGAAAGTGAACGAGGTAAAAACAATGACTGCAGATGCTGGAAACCAGATTCTGGATTAGTGGTGCTGGAAGAGCACAGCAGTTCAGGCAGCATCCAAAGTGCAGCGAAATCGACGTTTCGGCCAAAAGCCCTTCATCAGGAATACGAATCAAGAAACATAGATGTAGTCAAAAAATATTTGAACATGCTCACAAACCGTCCCAGTGGCTGGCCGTGCCGAGCTCAGTGCACCCACCAAGACAACTTTGGGTTCACGGTCAGACAGAAATTACAGCAGGAACTCCCTCAACAGGCAATTAAGCTGCTTGTGTCTTACTGTAACGATAGAAATAGATTCGCAGAAAGTCTCAACGGACACGACTTGAAGTTAGCAAAAGCATCAATGTTTCCACATGACTAAGTTAATGAACTTAAATTTACAGCTGTGCTCTTGGTGTTCCTTCATGTGTTTTAGCTGCAAACCAAACCAGCTACACTCAGTGATCAAACTCCATTTTAATTATTGTCTTTAAAAAATAAACCTGATTTTTGGACATGTTCTGCTCCATTGCAGGTGGGTCTTGAACCTGAACATTCCAATGTATGACCACTGCCCTGAATCCCCTCGCTAGCAAAGTGGCTCATAGACAGAAATATCAGCCTCTCACAAGAACTTCGTCTTTATGTTGATGGGGGAGGGGAATGGAGAGACCCCTCCCTATCCCAGTCATACCCACCAGCTCTCCCACCCCTCCCCATCCCAGTAACAACCACCAGCTCTCCCACCCCTCCCCATTGGAGTAACGTCCACCAACTCTCCCACCCCTCCCCAACCCAGTAACTTCCACCAGGTCTCCCACCCGCCCCATCGCAGTAACACCCACCAGCTCTCCCACCCCTTCCCATCCCAGTAAATTCCACCAGGCCTCCCATCCCTACCCATCCCAGTAACTTCCACCAGCTCTTCCACCCCTCCCCATCCCAGTAACACCCACCAGCTCTCTCCTCCACTCCTAACTTTGAAACTTCCTGTAATCCCCTGTAAACTTCCACAGCTCTGTAACCTCCTTGAATCCCCTACACACCTCCATATCTCTGTAACCTCCTCCATCCCCTACACCCATCCCTATCTCTGTCAGCCCCTCAGCCCCTACACCCCTCTCTATCTCTGTCAGCACCTCTGCCCCTACACCACTCCCTATCTTTGTCATCCGCTCCAACCCCTAACCCCACAGTCACAGCAGAATGGCCGTCTGTCTGTTTATTGTGACTATCCCTTTCCTTGTTTGATTTCGACTGGGCAGATGGAGCCAGATTCCTGGAATCCCTTTCACTCACTCTCTCACTCTCTCCTTCTCCATCTTTTCCCTCCTATGTCCCTTCAAATACTGTCATAGATTTTTAAAAAAGACACACAACACTTTTTTAATTTAACGCTGGACAGCCATAACAGCTGCTAAAGAGTCAATTTAAAGTGAACTGTGAGGCTGAGTTTAAACTGTAATCTCACCTCTTATTCCATTGTTGGATCCCTCATGTTCACATTCACTCCTCCCCTCTCCCTGTCTCTGTCTCACACACGCACACATACACACACACACACACTCCCTCTCTCACACTCCCTCTCTCACACTCCCTCTCTCACACTCTGGAGCCATCATCAAGGGATGCGAGTGCGGTGCTGTTCTGCTTGAATTCCTGGTCCAGGAGAGAAGGGTTTCTGCAGAAAATGGCCACAACCTGGTCAAAGATCTTTCTCCGAGTCTCCGGCACTGGGAAGAAGGTGAAGCCAAAGAAGCCGATCAACAGGAAGGTGAAGATAAGGAAAAAGATTGGAGCACAGAGCTCATGGCAATGGGAAAGAGGAAGAGAGAGACTTACATTGCAGTGTCACCTGTCACCACCCGAGAAACTTCTTCCTTTCCTTTTCCTCTGAGGCATCAAGGTGCACAAGCTGCAACAACTTTGAGATCCCCACAGCCTTCTGGAACCTTCCTCCCCTCCCGTTCCCTCTGACTCCATTCCCTAGCCCAGCCCCACCTCCCTGTCATGTATTCACCATCCGTCCTGACCTCCCACTCCCTGAGGCTGAACGGCCTCTACCCTGTAAAGCTCTCTGTTTTATCCCTGTGATGGGCTCATCCTCACCCTGAGCAACTTTTCCTTTGACTCCTCTCACTTTCTTCTGGTCAGACGGGTCGCCAGGGGAACCCACATTAACCCCAATTTCTTCTGCTGCTTTGTGGGTTATGTGGAACATTGCTTGTTCCGCTCCTGTTCCTGACCCTACTCATTATTCTGTCTCCGTTATATCGACGGTATCGTCGGCACTGCTTCCCTCCCCCCGTCTGTGGGACAACAGAAGTTTAGTGTTCCTTGGTTTTATTGAGGAGAGCTCATAAAGGCGGAGGGGCTGAAGCGTGTAGTTTAATAATGGAAGGGGAGTGGCAAGTTCTCCCAGTTCAGGTTATTTCTAGTTTGTTTTAGCTGGAGCAATCACAAGATGTGAGAGTCCAGGGGAGTTACAAGCTTCAGGAAAGGATTCCTCTGTCTTTATCTGAAATCTCTCTCTGGGTGTGGTTCCCTCCAGCCTGGAAGAATCTGTGTTTGAATTGATCTTTTTGCCAAGGGGTATTTTATGGAATGCGACAGTCTCAGAACAGTTAATTAATAATAATTACTGTTTCTGGTCGGATATAAGTTCTGAAGTCCATTGTCTTTTGCTCATGTTTCAACTGGAGTGTTTAAATAAATTCTGTATAAAGCCGAGTGGTTTGAACAGCTGCATCACATCGATAACACATACTTCACGTCTTCCTTTAAAATAGGAAAAAGTTAGGGTCTAGACTACATTTTCAGATATTTTGAGGGGCTCTGGTCTGGTCCATGACAGCTTAGGACTGGAAACATTTATTGATTTCGCTTCCAATTTCCACCAGACTCTTACCTTCACTTCATCAATCTCTGACTCCTCCCTTCCCTTCCTTGACATCTCTGTATCCATTTCTGGGGATAGACTGGGCACCAATATACACTATAAACCCACCGCCATCTGGGGGAAGAGATTTTTGTTTTCTCACATCTCCTCTCAATGTGCTGCCCTTTAACTTAAATCGACACTGCACCCCCTCCCCTCCAGGCATTGCTCTATCTATCAAGGGGAAATGTTCCTTCCTGTCGATGCTGTCTATGCTCCTGATGATTGGAAATATCTCATCCATGTCTCCTCTCAATCGCCTCTGCTCCTGTGGAAGAGCACACCAGTCTGTTCGATCGTTTTTCATACCTCCGGGAAAGGTCTATGAACACCGCCAAAACCTGATGGCTATGTCCTGCCACTTCCCTCCTGAACACCTCCATTGAATCTGTATCCATCATAATCTGAGGCAGTGCACCCAGAGGCAAACAATTAGCTGCAGGATTGACCTTTTCCCATGTCTCCATTGCTTCTTTCACCAAATGTTTAAAATCTATGGAGATGTGTTTGTCATCTGTGGGAACATTATTTATTCATTACCAACTGTGTCTGGAACACCCATGTTTTGTGTACCCGTATGACACCAGGTGACACCAAAATGGGAGGTGTAGTGGACAGCGAAGAAGGTCACCTCAGAGTACAATGGGATCTTGATCAGATGGACCAATGGGCTGAGGAGCAGCATATGGAGCTTAATTTAGATAAGTGCAAGGTGCTGCACTTTGGAAAAATAAATCTTAGCAGGAATTTCACATTTATTGGTAAGGTCATAAGGAGTGTTGCTGAACAAATAGACCTTGGAATGCAGGTTCATACCTCTTTGAATGTAGAGTCACAGGTAGATAGGATAGTGAAGAAGGCGTTTGGTATGCTTTCCTTGATTGGTCAGAATATTGAGTATGAGAGTTGGGAGGTCATGTTGCAGCTGTACAGGACATTGATTCGGCCACTGGTGGAATATTGCGTGCAATTCTGATCTTGTGAAACTTGAACGCATTCAGAAAAGATTTAAAAGGATGGTGCCAGGGTTGAAGGATTTGAGCTACATGGAGAGGCTGAACAGGAAGGCGCTGTTTTCCTGCAATTAACCCCTTTCCTTCAGAACATTACTGCTGAGTGCAGGTCTTATTCGCTCAGTTGGCATGAGAGAGCAGATCATCAAGCAAGTGTTATGCCCTCTGACTGAGGGAGCTGATTGTTCACGTTGTTTCTGTAACTCCTTCCCAGGTATGATCAAAGCAGATGTTGTTGTCACTGCTATTGTAACAGTTTCTCATTGTCCCATTTATCCCAAGAAACAGTCTATTCGAGGGTCATCACTGCTTCTCTACGTGTGTGACAAGTTATTCTTTTTGATTCGTTCAATGCATGAGCAGCTGTGAAAGTGGTGAATTTTACATTGGGACACATGGCTTTCTGATTGTTTTTTGGCTGCACAGTTATCATTGCCTTTGACTGCAGTTTTTCCATTCTCTGACAAGCACCACATTTAGAATCCATCCAGATTGGAATGTTAATAGCGAATTTGTGAAAAAGTTTCAGTTTGTTGCAAGAACATGGGATACCCGTTAAGAATGAGTTTCAATATTGCACTTTAAATAGAACATAGAACATAGAAAGATACAGCGCAGTACAGGCCCTTCGGCCCTCGATGTTGCGCCGACCGAATCCTACCTAACCTACACTAGCCCAATAACTTCCAAATGCCTATCCAATGTCCGCTTAAATGACCATAAAGAAGAAGAGTTCACCACTGCTACTGGCAGGGCATTCCATGAACTCACAACCCGCTGAGTAAAGAATCTACCCCTAACATCTGTCTTATACCTACCACCCCTTAATTTAAAGCTGTGTCCCCTAGTAACACCTGACTCCATTAGCGGTAAAAGGTTCTCAGTGTCGACCCTATCTAAACCCCTAATCATCTTATACACCTCTATCAAATCTCCCCTAAACCTTCTCTTCTCCAATGAGAACAGCCCCAAGTGCCTCAGCCTTTCCTCATAAGATTTTCCTACCATTCCAGGCAACATCCTGGTAAACCTCCTCTGCACTCGTTCCAATGCCTCCACATCCTTCCTATAGTATGGCGACCAAAACTGCACACAATACTCCAGATGAGGCCGCACCAGAGTCTTATACAGTTGCAACATGACCTCAGGACTCCGGAACTCAATTCCTCTACCAATAAAGCCCAGTACACCATATGCCTTCCTCACAGCACTATTTACCTGGGTGGCAACTTTCAGAGATCTGTGTACATGGACACCAAGATCCCTCTGCTCATCCACACTACCAAGTAGCCTACCATTAGCCCAGTAATCCATCTTCTTGTTACTCCTACCAAAGTGAATGACTTCACACTTAGCTACATTGAATTCCATTTGCCACATTTCTGCCCAGCTCTGCAACTTATCTATATCCCGTTGTAACCTACCACTTCCTTCCTCACTATCCACAACTCCACCGACTTTTGTGTCATCCGCAAACTTGCTTACCCAGCTTTCAAGCCCTTCCTCTAGATCATTTATAAAGATAACAAAAAGCAATGGTCCCAAAACAGATCCTTGTGGTACACCGTTAGTAACTGCACTCCAAGATGAACATAGTCCATCAACTACTACCCTCTGTCTCCTTCCAGCCAGCCAATTCCTAATCCAAACCTCTAATGTATCCTCAATGCCATACCTCCGTAGTTTTAGCATTAGCCTACCATGGGGAACCTTATCGAACGCCTTACTAAAATCCATATACACAACATCTACTGCTTTACCCTCATCCACTTCCTTAGTCACCTTCTCAAAGAACTCAATAAGGTTTGTGAGGCACGACCTGCCCTTCACAAAACCATGCTGGCTATCCTTGATCACGTTATTCCTATCCAGATGTTCATAAATCTTATCCCTTACCATTCTCTCTAAGACTTTGCCCACCACTGAAGTCAGACTCACTGGCCTATAGTTACTAGGGCTATCCCTACTCCCTTTCTTGAACAAGGGGACCACATTCGCTATCCTCCAGTCCTCTGGTACTATTCCCGTTGACAATGACGACATAAAAATCCAGGCCAATGGCTCTGCTATCTCCTCCCTAGCTTCCCATAGGATCCTAGGGTAAATGCCATCAGGCCCAGGAGACTTATCTATTTTCATCCTCTCCAATATTCCCAGAACCTCTTCCCTGCATATTTCCAGGCCATCCATTCTAATCATTTGTGACTCCATATTCACATCAGCAACAGTGTCCTGTTCCTGAGTGAATACTGATGAAAAGTATTGATTTAGTGTCTCTCCAATCTCCTCCGCCTCCACACGCAACTTCCCACCACTATCCTTGACTGGACCGATACCTACCCTAGTCACCCTTTTATTCCTGACATACCTATAGAAAGCCTTTGGGTTTTCCCTAATCCTACCAGCTAAAGACTTTTCATGTCCCCTTCTTGCTTCTCTTAGCTCTCTCTTTAGCTCCTTCCTGGCTACCTTATAACTCTCTATCGCCCCAACTGAACCTTCACGCCTCATCTTTACATATGCCGCCTTCTTCCCTTTCACAAGGGATTCCAATTCCTTACTAAACCACGGCTGCCTCACAAGGCCCTTTACACCATGCCTGACTGGTACATACTTATCGAGGACACGTAGTAGCTGCTCCTTGAACAATCCCCACATCTCATTAGTGTTCTTCTCTTGAAGCCTGTTTTTCCAATCCACACATCCTAAGTCATGCCTCACTGCATCATAATTTCCCTGCCCCCAGCTATAACTCTTGCCCTGCGGCGCACACTTATCCCTCTCCATCACTAAAGTAAAAGTCACTGAGTTGTGGTCACTGTCCCCGAAGTGCTCACCTACCTCCAAGTCTAACACCTGGCCTGGTTCATTACCTAGAACCAAATCCAGTATAGCCTCACCTCTTGTTGGCCTGTCTACATATTGTGTCAGGAAACCCTCCTGCACACATTGGACAAATACCGACCCATCTAATGAACTCGAGCTATAGCTCTCCCAGTCAATATCTGGGCAGTTAAAGTCCCCCATAACAACCACCCTGCTACCTTCACTCTTTACCTGAATCATCCTCGCAATATTATCCTCTACTTCTCTAGGACTATTAGGAGGCCTGTAGAAAACACCTAACAGGGTGACCTCACCTTTCCTATTTCTAACCTCAGCCCAAACTACCTCAGATGGCAAGTCCTCTTCCATCGTCCATTCCACTGCTGTAATACTATCTTTGACAAGTAATGCCACACCTCCCCCTTTTTTACCCCCATGTCTGATCCTACTAAAACATTTAAACCCTGGAACCTGCAACAGCCATTCTTGTCCCTGTTCTACCCACGTCTCTGTAATGGCCACAGCATCGAAGTCCCAGGTACCAACCCACGCTGCAAGTTCACCTACCTTATTTCTTATACTTCTGGCATTGAAGTATACACACTTCAATCCACCCTTCTGTTTACAGGCACCCTCCTTCGAGATCGCTGCATTATTCATAACCTCCCTACACTCAAGGTCCTGTACCCTAAAGTTACAGTCCAGGTTCCCATGCCCCGGCGGAGTCAGTTTAAACCCTCCCAAAGAGCACTAGCAAACCTCCCCCCAAGGATACTGGTGCCCCTCAGGTTCAGGTGTAGACCATCCTTTTTATAGAGGTCCCACCTTCCCCAGAAAGAACCCCAGTTGTCCAGAAACCGGAATCCCTCCCTCCTGCACCATCCCTGTAGCCACGCATTTAACTGCTCTCTCTCCCTATTCCTCGACTCTCTATCACGTGGCACGGGTAACAAACCAGAGACAACAACTCTGTTTGTTCTAACTCTGAGCTTCCAACCTAGCTCCCTGAAAGCCTGTCTGACATCCTCACCCCTCTTCCTACCTATATCGTTGGTGCCAACATGGACCACGATCTGGGGCTGCTCCCCCTCCCCCTTAAGGACCCGGAAAACACGATCAGCCACATCACGTACCCTTGCACCTGGGAGGCAACATACCAAACGTGAGTCACTGTCGCCCCCACAAAACCGTCTGTCTGTACCCCTCACTATCGAGTCCCCAAGAACTATCGCTCTACCTTTCTCCACCCTTCCCTTCTGAGCAACGGGGCCAGGCTCCGTGCCAGAGGCCTGAACCTCGTTGCTTGCCCCTGGTAAGTCATCCCCCCCACAAGTATCCAAAACGGTATACTTGTTCTTGAGGGGAATGACTGCAGGGGGTCCCTGCACTGGCTTCCTCCTCCCACTCCCCCTCACTGTCACCCATCTATCTTGAACTTTTGGAGTAACTACTTCCCTAAAGCTCTGATCTATGACCCTCTCTGCCTCCCGAATGATCCGCAGTTCATCCAAATCCAGCTCCAGTTCCCTAACACAGGCTTGGAGGAGCTGGAGATGGGTGCACTTCTTGCAAGTGTACTCAGCAGGGACGCTAATGGCTTCCCTCACCTCATACATGTTGCAAGAGGAACATTGCACTGCCTGCACTGCCATCCCTCTAAAAAGCTAGCTTTCTTTAAAAAAAAACTAAATGTAAAGAAACCAAACAAGCAAAACGCAGCACTTACCTGCTTGCCGCAACGGGTCTTATTATTTAGGTTAGAGGAGGAGGGCAGGTGGGAGGCTCTTCTGCCGAAGTGCCTCGGGTTACTCGCCTGCGCGTTTAAATAGAGAAAAAAACCCTACCCAGGTAACCTATATGAAGCAATAAAAAGCATTTCTTCATTATACCTGAGCAATAAATGAATTTATTTATTTTCTTCTTTCAAGTTAATGTGATTGCAATTACGATCCTGGTTCGGGAGAAGTGTGGTCTTTCCAAATGTGTCACTCATTACCTGGTGGCTATGGCAACGGTGGATCTCCTGGTCATTATCTTCGATCTGATACTACGACAAATTCCTATCACATATCGTGATGAGTTTCTTTTCCTACATTATGTCTCCTTGTGCAACATCCACGCGGTTCTGCTTTATGCAGCCACAGACTGCTCTGTCTGGTTCACGGTCACCTTCACCTTTGATCGGTTTGTGGCCATATGTTGCCAAAAGCTGAGAAATAAACATTGCACCAAGAAAACAGCGGGTGTGGTTTTAGGAACAGTGACTGTGCTGAGTTGTTTGAAGAACATTTTCTGGTATTTCATGTATTCCCATCGATATTGGCTGTCAAGTCATCCATGGTTTTGTCGAGTACATCCAAATGTAAGTACATCAATTGTCTGGACTATTATTGAATTAATGCATTACATAATAACACCATTCATTCCATTTATTTTAATTCTGCTGTTAAACACACTGACAGTCAGAAACATTATATTAGCCAACAGAGCTCGCAGGAGACTCCGGGCTCAGACGACTGGGGACAGTGTCAGTGACCCAGAGATGGGGAGTCGGAGGAAATCCATGATTATGTTATTTATTATATCTGGCGATTTCATCACATTATGGGTGATGTTCATTGCTTATTCCAGACTGAAACGATTTGATTACTTGGGATACCCAGTTCCTCTGCCAACATTTGTAAGTGAGATTGGCTTCATGCTCCAGCTCCTGAGTTGCTGCACAAACACCTTTATTTATGCAGTTACCCAGAGGAAATTCAGAGAAGAGATGAAAAATGGAATAATGTATCCCTTCATAAAGCTTAACAAAATAATTTGATAATGTTTTCTTGCCAATGTTTGAAACCCTAAATATATAATTTCTCTGGATTAAGATTCCGATCTGAGATCCCAGGCTTTATGTACGCTTGAGCTGAAAAATGTGTTGCTGGAAAAGTGCAGCAGGTCAGGCAGCATCCAAAGAGCAGGAGAATCGACGTTTCGGGCATAAGCCCTTCTTCAGGAATGAGGAAGGTGTGCCAAGCAGGCTAAGATAAAAGGTAGGGAGGAGGGACTTGTGGGAGGGGCGTTGGGAATGCAATAGGTGGAAGGAGGTTAAGTGAGGGTGATAGGCCGGAGAGGGGGTGGGGGTGGAGAGGTCGGGAAGAAGATTGCAGGTCAAAAAGGCGGTGCTGAGCCCGAGGGTTGGGACTGAGATAAGGTGGGGGAAGGGGAAATGAGGAAGCTGGAGAAATCTGCATTCATCCCTTGTGGTTGAAAGGTTCCTAGGTGGAAGAAAAGGCTCTCTCCTGCTGGCGTCATGTTGCCATGGTCTGGCGATCGAAGAAGCCAAGGACCTGCATGTCCTTGGTGGAGTGGGAGGGAGTGTTAAAGTGTTCAGCCACGGGGTGGTTGGGTTGGTTGGTGCGTGTGTCCCAGAGGTGTTCTCTGAAACGTTCTGCAAGTCGGCGGCCTGTCTCCCCAATGTAGAGGAGTCCACATCGGGTGCAGCGGATACAGTAAATGATGTGTGTGGAGGTGCAGGTGAATTTGTGATGGATATGGAAGGATCCCTTGGGGCCTTTGAGGGAGGTGAGGGGGGGAGGTGTGGGCGCAAGTTTTGCATTTCTTGCAGTTGCAGGGGAAGGTGCCGGGAGTGGAGGTAGGGTGCGTTGTTGGTGTGGATCTGATGAGGGAGTCGCGGAACGTTTCCTGATTCCTCCTCCTGACCTCCAGAGGGAAGAGCTCTGCCTCGCCTCAGGCCCCCGGCCTGAGTCACCTCTTGCCTCCTCCTGCTTCCTCCCTGTCGATCCCTCCCAAAGGGGGTGCGGTCAACTTGGGTGACATCACCGCGCAGAGACTTGCGTCACTCAGGTCATTGTGTCACTGTCCGAACCAATAGAATGGTCAGGAACAGGAGCCAATTGTCCCAAAACAAACCTGCCGCCTGTGCAGTGGCACGGGGAGGCCAGCAGAGGGTGGCATTGTATCACTTTAAACACAAGGAGGATACACAGAGACATTGAGTCATCAGATTTTAATTAATTCACTGATTTAAACTTCTCCCATTGCAGGCAGAGTTGGGCCCACACAGACACATCAACATGACCAACAGCATTATTAAAACTGAACTAGAAGAAGAATAGGCAGAGGCAGATAGAGGGTTGTTAACCCCATTTAATGGATACAGCCTCCAATACAACAGAGAGCCTCACTGTGTCTCACACCTGCACACACACAACATGGGGGCTGGGGAAAAAATAAACACTACCGCAGTTAGGCGGGAGTGTGGGAAAAGGGAAATAAACTAAACCGGAGAGTCAGAGGTTCAGGTCACTCTGAGAGCTGGTTCTGAGGGAGCCAGATCAGTGTGTGTGTGCATGTTCAATGTTAGAAACAAAATACAATAAAATTTAGACGAGACCACCGAAGCTAGAAACAAGACAATTTATTACGAATTTGCAAGTAAGGGCTTCAATTGCATAAGCAAATGAAAGCAAATTAGAACTTAGGTTAGTGTACAGTTATACCCTTTGAGCTGAGTGAGGTCATCTCTCCAGACTCCTAATTACCCAATCTCTCTCACTATTTCCCCTCTACCCATCGATGCCCCACGCCCATTGCCCCTTTCTTTCCAAGTTGGTAATTTCCCCCTTGCCCGTGCTGTCATAAGGCTCAACTCTTATCTCCATGTTCCCCTTTGTAACTTCTTTCATTATCCACAGGTACATTCCATTCTTGTACATACATCTTAACAATGCATCTTTTTCGTGCGTTGCTTATATGTTTCAGTAATCTTAGCTTTTTGCTGAAACTGTTGTTTTAAACATCATGGTAAAAGGAATTATTTTCTTGAATAAATCTGTATTAAAGTTAGTACTTAATTATCCATAATTATGCCCTGAAAAGTAGAGATACTCTTCCCTAAATACCTGCAGGGTTAATAGTTCTCTTGCTGTACCCCTTTTCTGTATGCTTTTTCTATATCTGTAAAAACAACACTTTTCCCCATTTCTAACATCAAGGACTCTCCTCCTTGAAGGTGTCTGAGAGGAAGGGGACTGTCTTTGGACCAGCTGCCCCAATTAAAAAAAAGAACAGAAAAAAACGAAGAATAAGAAAGAAAAAAAAACAACAGAGAGCCCATTGCACATAGACAGAGAGATACTCAAACACAGAGACACACACTAATTGTTCCTGTGTGTGCATGTGTTAGAGTGCCTCAGGTAGACCCCTCAATGTCATCAGGGAGGGCATTCCAGGATATTAACCCAATGACAGTGAAGGAACGGCAATATATTTCCATGTCAGGATGGTGAGGGGATTGGAGGGGATTATTGTCAGTCAGGCTTCAGTGTGAGTCAGTCAAGGATGAGTGAAGGGTCAGACAGATATCAGTGACAGCGAGGGTCACTCACATGTCAGTCCGAGGTTAATCATGGGATAGCTCAGGGGTCAGGCAGAGGTCAGTGGGGGTGAAATCATGGAGCAGTTGATGATCGGTCAGGGGTTAGACTCTCGTTATATGGTAGCTCTGTATATAAATCGCCCAAGCCCCTCAATTTAATTCAAGTCAGTAACTCGCTCCTGGGTACCTGTTATTCTGTATAGAAGCACTCAAATCCCCTCGATAAAATTCCAATCTGAAGCTGACTTCCATTGATAAGGGACTCTGTACATTATTCTGCATTTAAAAAACCCACACTGAATACCCTTGATTAGATTCCAATGCGTAACTCACTCCCATGTATATGTGACTCTGTTTATAAAATACCCTACAACCTTCAATTATATTCTACTTTGTGACTCACTCCCAGTTATCTGTTGTTCTATGTATAAACCACCCCGAACACTTCGATGTGATTCCAGTCTGTAACTTAACTGTCATGTTAAGATCATGATCCTAACCCAATCACCTGATAAGAACATTCAATGTATCATTTGTCCTCCTATTTGTTGGCACTACCATCATGTTAACTTTCTGATGTTAACGTACAAGATCAGACAAAGCCCCTGGATAATAACATTTCAGAATTTCTCACCATTTTAAATACAAAAATTCTACTTTTTCTATTCTTCTTGCAAATCACATCCCACTACTTTTTTTTATATTTCAAAATATACTTTATTCATAAAATAAATCTTTGGTACCTGTACAATTTGTCATGTCGTTCATAGACATATACATTGCAATAAATCTTTGGTACCTGTCATGTTGTTCACAGATACACACATTGCATGTCTTAACCTTACAAATAAACAGATTGAATTAAACGAATTTACAGTTATCCTATTTACAGTCCCTTTATTAACCATCCAGTCTCTTATTATTTAGCTGTGGCTTCAGCGGAACCCACCTAGTGAGTGGGTACCCTGTTATACGATAGCAAAAGGAACTTTCTTTAACCTCCAGTTTATGGAGTTACCATTGTCCATTTGACTGTCCTGTCTCTGGGGTAGCTGTCTGCATCCCCAAGGTGAGCTCGAACTGCTGGACCTTCGCTGGGCTGAGGTAGCTATCCAGCTCCTCACTGGGGTCATTTACCCGCTCTGGTGTCATTGGGCCAAGGCAAGGGTCCGCACAGTCCAGTTCTGTGTCTGATAATGGGACTGTCAGAGGATCACAGCTTTCAGTTACCTGTAGTTGTGGGGCAGTGGGTACCCCCTGGTTCTCACTGGGTGGAGGGTGGACTTCGGGGGGTCCGTTGTTTCCTGGTTGGGAGGAAATGCCCTCCTCATTATCTACGGTGCTCTGTCTCTTCTTCTGTTGGTGGTGACCTTCTTTGCACCCGGCTTCCCCATCCGAAGCGCTGTCTGTCTCTCCATCATGCTGCTGTCTTTTCCCCCTTTGCTGGGAGGCTTTGGGGGCCTGGCAGGATTTTCTCTTCCTGTTTTTAACAGGTATCCACTCCTCTGCCTTCTCGATTACCTCCTCCTCCATTGCTTCCATCTGCCCAGCTAGAGCTAGGATCAGCTGCTGTGTCTCTCCGCTGGCTGCTGCCTCCTCCACTCCAGCCTGTTCTTCTTTCTGGGTGTCATCAGTCTCCGTTTCCCTGCTGTCTGGGTGGACCTTGCTGGTCTTTGGGGGTCCACGGCTCACATTGCCACCTCCAGCCATCTGTACGTAAGTGGGCCCCCCCCCCCCGTCTTGGGCAGGTCTTGTACATGTGGCCCGCCTCTCCACACAGGTTGCAGCTCTTTGCTTCCTGACACTCCTTAGTCAGGTGACCCTCCTGTTTGCAATTCCTGCAGATGGTCACCTTACAATCCGCCCCCACGTGTCCCGCCTTCCCGCAGGTTCGACACACTTTCGGCTGCCCTGCGTATGTCAGGGAGCCTCTGCTCCCTCCAATTGCGAAGCTCAAGGGTGGGTGGAGAATGTTCCCATTACCATCGACCCTCAGAGTTACCCTGACCTGCCGCTTACTGGTCCAGATCCCAAAGGGGTCGATCACATCGATGGCTTCTCCCTCAACTTGGACGTACCTTCCCAGGAAGGTCAGGACATCAGCCGCTGGAACATAGGGGTTGTACATATGGATTGTAACAACCCGACTCCTCTGCGCAGGAAGCACACACAATGGGACCGCCGACAAGATGGAGAACAGCGGCTCCCCTTCCTTCTCCTTGAAAACCTTCAGGAGCTGCTCGCAATGCTTCATACTCCTGAAGGTCACGTCGAAATACCCTGCCCCAGGGAAATCCTGCAGGAAGTACACGTCCGCTGCAGCGAACCCACAGCATCCCAACAGCACCTTCTTAATGAACAGCATGCGATCGACCGGAGTATGACCCTTCACCTTCTTCACAGTCACCCTGACTGTGTTTCGAACCCCCTGTCCAGGGCTACGAGTGGCTGCTGAGGCCATAGCTCCGAGGTTGGCTGGTCCCTGAATTGGCTTTAGGCTGAAGCCAGCATGAAGATCCACCAATAGCAGGTCAGCACAACCAAACGATCCTCCAACGTCCAAACATGATCCAGCGATGATCTCTACTAGCTCTGATAAATCACAAATTGTCCTGATAAGAACAGGTAGTTGATCTTAGCCAAAAGGCCGAGAAGCACTAATCATGGTATCTCCCCTGCCAGGTAAATGTGGACAAGAATTATTGAGATTTATTCTTAAAATGAGCTGTTTTCTCTGTTGCTGTTGAGAACAAGCAGCTCTCCCTGTTTGGTGCATGTGTTTGTTTTGGTTAATTGCTGTCTTCTGATTTGTTTGTATTTTGATGTTGTTGTGAGAGTCTGCAATGTACTGGGGATGAGTTATGGGGGGGTGCAGGGGCCGCTTTTAAACTGGGATCTTGCTGTGTAATTCTGCATCAACGTGCTCTCGCTCACTGCCCCAACCTCCCCAATTAACTTTTCTCCCTTTTATCCCAAAGAATCTTTGTTGGGAAAGCTGGAAAGTGAAGATCCAAAATGCATGGGACCAGGAAAGCCTTGGACAAGAGCAACCTCTAGAGGGGAGCACGGGCCAGAGGCCTGAGACCTGGTTGCCAGGCTGCAGCCTGTGGGGCCCAGGTGAGAGGTGGTCTGTTTATAACCCCGAGGTTTATTCTTCACTGCGGGGGTGGGGGGAGTGTGTGTGGAGGCCTGGTTTGTAGGGCCCTCTGGTTAATTGAGTCCTGTCAGATTGTGGCCCTGTCGTTTTTAAAATGGGTTTGAAGCCTGGGTTTAAAGTAACCAGGGTTTTGGGATTGTGACACAAACAGGTTAACCTGCAGGATCTGTGAGGCAGGACTCCCGAGGAGGGAAATAATACCCAAAATATCTGACCCTCTGTAAAGTCTTGTCACAATGTGAGAGGAATGTGGGTCATAGAGAGGGTAGGATGATAAATGAGCCGTCGTTATTTAAAGTGGAGGGGAATAGAGATTACAGTGTACAGGATTAAATTAGAGAGAAACACACAAAGAGAGATCTCAGAGAGAGAGAGCGAGAGGGAACAGAGAGATCTCAGAGATGGAGAGTAAGCTAGGAGGAACAGAGAGAAAGAGAGAAGGAACACGGGGTGGGGAGTAACAGGTAGAGGTATCAGAGATGGAGAGAGAATGAGGGGGTTACAGAGAGGGGGGAACAGAGGGACAAGTGTTTGGAATTTGTTGAACAGTTGGGTTGGTCCCTCTGTTGTCCTGGAGACAGAATCGAACCCTTAACCAATGCCAGTGATACACACGATCTGTCTGATGTCACACTGCTGCAGTGGGATCTTGTTGTGTATATTTCTAGCCTCTGGTTAACTGGTCTATTGTGATTTCTTTGTGTTTCGATGTTGCTGTGATGTGATGCAATGCATTAATGATGCAGTAATTAAACTGAACCAGTATCACAGTAAAGTGAGAGATTGTGGAAGGCCAAAGAGCGGTGGGAAATCCACAAACCTGACTGCCCCGACCGACCCATTGTCTCATCCTGCTCCTGCCCCACCGAACTCATCTCCGCTTACCTCGACACGGTTCTGTCCCCCTTAGTCCAAGAACTCCCCACCTACGTTCGGGACACCACCCACGCCCTCCACCTCCTCCATGATTTTTGCTTCCCCGGTCCCCAACGCCTTATCTTCACGATGGATATCCAGTCCCTGTACACCTCCATCCCCCATCACGAAGGACTCAAAACCCTTCGCTTCTTCCTTTCCTGCCGCACCAACCAGTACCCTTCCACTGACACCCTCCTTCGACTGACTGAACTGGTCCTCACCCTAAATAACTTCTCTTTCCAATCCTCTCACTTCCTCCAAACTAAAGGAGTTGCCATGGGCACCCACATGGGCCCCAGCTATGCCTGTCTCTTCGTAGGATATGTGGAACAGTCCGTCTTCCGCAACTACACTGGCACCACCCCCCACCTTTTCCTCCGCTACATCGATGACTGTATCGGTGCTGCCTCGTGCTCCCACGAGGAGGTTGAACAGTTCATCAACTTTACCAACACCTTCCATCCCGACCTCAAATTCACCTGGACTGTCTCAGAATCCTCCCTCCCCTTCCTAGACCTTTCCATTTCTATCTCAGGCGACCGAATCACTACAGACATCTACTATAAACCGACTGATTCCCACAGCTACCTGGACTACAGCTCCTCCCACCCTGCCCCTTGTAAAAACGCCATCCCATATTCCCAATTCCTTCGTCTCCGCCGTATCTGCTCCCAGGAGGACCAGTTCCAATACCGTACAGCCCAGATGGCCTCCTTCTTCAAAGACCGCAGATTCACCCCAGACGTGATCGACGATGCCCTCCACCGCAACACCTCCACTTCCCGCTCCTCCGCCCTTGAGCCCCACCCCTCCAACCGCCACCAGGACAGAACCCCACTGGTTCTCACCTACCACCCCACCAACCTCCGTATACAGCGTATCATCCGCCGTCATTTCCGCCACCTCCAAACGGACCCTACCACCAGGGATATATTTCCCTCCCCTCCCCTATCAGCGTTCCGCAAAGACAACTCCCTTCGTGACTCCCTCGTCAGGTCCACACCCCCAACCAAACCAACCTCCACTCCCGGCACCTTCCCCTGCAACCGCAGGAAATGCAAAACTTGCGCCCACACCTCCTCCCTTACCTCTCTCCAAGTCCCCAAGGGATCCTTCCATATCCGCCACAAATTCACCTGCACCTCCACACACATCATCTATTGCATCCCCTGCACCCGATGTGGCCTCCTCTATATTGGGGAGACGGGCCGCCTACTTGCGGAATGCTTCAGGGAACACCTCTGGAACGCCCGGACCAACCAGCCCAATCACCCCGTGGCTCAACACTTTAACTCTCCCTCCCACTCCACCGAGGACATGCAGGTCCTTGGACTCCTCCATCACCAGAACATAACAACACGTTGGTTGGAGGAAGAGCGCCTCATCTTCCGCCTGGGAACCCTCCAACCACAAGGGATGAACTCAGATTTCTCCAGTTTCCTCATTTCCCCTCCCCCCACCTTGTCTCAGTCAGTTCCCTTGAACTCAGCACCGCCCTCCTAACCTGCAATTTTCTTCCTGACCTCTCCGCCCCCACCCCACTCCGGCCAATCACCCTCACCTTGACCTCCTTCCACCTATCACATCTCCATCGCCCCTCCCTCAAGTCCCTCCTCCCTACCTTTTATCTTAGCCTGCCTGGCACACTCTCCTCATTCCTGATGATGGGCTTGTGCCCGAAACGTTGAATTTCCTGTTCCTTGGATGCTGCCTGACCTGCTGCGCTTTTCCAGCAACACATTTTCAGCTCTGATCTCCAGCATCTGCAGACCTCACTTTTTACTCGAAGATTTTAACCTACTGTGAATCCTCTTGCAAGGATGCCTTCCTTGAAGAAGCTCTCCTCCTCCCTCTACAAGGATTTCAGTGAGTCTCTCTCTCACTGCACCCCCCAGGTCATCTCCTCTGCACAGAAGCTCTTCAGCCATGTTCTCAAACAGACTCGCCACCACAGCCACATCTCCTTCCTCAGCACCTGACTATGGAACCGACTGATCCCGCACGGACTCCGGAATACATTCCAACCAACAAAATTTGGACCCAACCAGGACAACCAGCACCTACAACAAATCCGAAGCCTCCAGCAACAGACCTCCCTCCGGCTCCTCCGCTCCACCCTTGCAGCCATGTGTCGCTACCTACATTCCCTGCAATCAGCCCTACCCCAGCTCAGGACAACACTCTCACAGACTTGCAAAGGACCTCTACTGTTCTTCATCCACAGAAGAATCCACACACTAAACAAACAGTTCTTCCTAGCCATATCAGAAATTAAAGACAGTAAGTACCGAAAACTTTCATGTACTTACCCCCACACTCGTGGTTCCTCAACTGTTCCAGAATCTTCCATCGGCCTCTGCAATCTGTCGGACGCCATTACACACGCGGCCGCTACAGCGCCCACGGCACCAACGGCCGACGACGACCGTGACGTCACTTCCGCCCCCACCGACCTCGCAGACTCCGCGATCGCCGCCCAGACAACCGTCCTGGTGATCGCCGCCCAGACAACCGCTTCCACGATTGCCAGGAAGATCGCTGACAGATTCGCGACCCCCACGGCTATCGGGAATGACAACGGTTCTTTCGTCGACACAACCATTTCTGCCCCTTCGGTTGGCGTCGCCGCAGCCAGTTCCGCCCCCACTGACATCACTAACCTGCACAACCACAACGCCTCATGTGTCTCCGCCCCCACGCCGACGTTCGTCACCACACGTAACCCCGCCCCCACGCCGACTTCCGTCACCAAGCATAACCCCACCCCCACGCTTAACCCCGCCCCCACACCGAGCTTCGTCACCACATCTAACCCCGCCCCTACGCCGATCTCCGTCCCCGCCCCTGCCCCCAACCCCACCCCCACTCCCAGCTCCAGTCCCACACCAGGTCCTAGCTCCCAGCCTTGCCGGATCTTCACCATCCCTCCAGACCTCCCCCTCTCTGAGGATGAAAGATCAGTCCTCAGCAGAGGCCTCACCTTCATTCCCCTACACCCTCGGATTAATGAGTTCAACACGCGCCGAGATATTGAACAATTATTCCGACGCCTTCGCCTCCGTGCCTACTTTTACAACCAAGACTCCCGCCCACCCTCTGACGACCCCTTCTCCCGCCTCCAACACACCCCATCCACCTGGACACCTCGTGCTGGCCTCTTACTCGCCCTCGATCTATTTATAGCCAACTGCCGCCTCGACATTAACCGAATCAATCTGTCCACCCCTCTTACCCACTCCAACCTCTCACCCTCAGAACGTGCAGCCCTCCATTCCCTCAGCTCCAACCCCAACCTCACCATCAAACCCGCAGACAAGGGAGGCGCGGTAGTAGTTTGGCGCACCGACCTTTATACCGCTGAGGCCAAACGCCAGCTCGCGGACGCCTCCTCCTATTGCCCTGTTGACCATGACCCCACCTCCCACCATCAAACCATCATCTCCCAGACCATCCATAACCTCATCACCTCAGGGGATCTCCCATCCACCGCCTCCAACCTCATAGTTCCACAACCCCGCACCGCCCGTTTCTACCTCCTGCCCAAAATCCACAAACCTGACTGCCCCAGCCGACCCATTGTCTCAGCCTGCTCCTGCCCCACCGAACTCATCTCCGCGTACCTCGACACGGTTCTGTCCCCCTTAGACCACGCCCTCCACCTCCTCCATGATTTTCACTTCCCCGGTCCCCAACGCCTTATCTTCACGATGGACATCCAGTCCCTGTACACCTCCATCCCCCATCATGAAGGACTCAAAGCTCTCCACTTCTTCCTTTCCCGTCGCACCAACCAGTACCCTTCCACTGACACCCTCCTTCGACTGGCTGAACTGGTCCTCACCCTGAACAACTTCTCTTTCCCATCCTCCCACATCCTCCAAACTAAAGGAGTTGCCATGGGCACCCGCATGCGCCCCAGCTATGCCTGTCTCTTCATAGGATATGTGGAACAGTCCGTCTTCCGCAACTACAGTGGCACCACCCCAACCTTTTCCGCCGCTACATCGATGACTGTATCGGCGCTGCCTCGTGCTCCCACGAGGAGGTTGAACAGTTCATCAACTTTACCAACACCTTCCATCCCGACCTCAAATTCACCTGGACTGTCTCAGACTCCTCCCTCCCCTTCCTAGACCTTTCCATTTCTATCTCAGGCGACCGAATCACTACAGACATCTACTATAAACCGACTGATTCCCACAGCTACCTGGACTACACCTCCTCCCACCCTGCCCCTTGTAAAAACGCCATCCCATATTCCCAATTCCTTCGTCTCCGCCGTATCTGCTCCCAGGAGGACCAGTTCCAATACTGTACAGCCCAGATGGCCTCCTTCTTCAAAGACCGCAGATTCCCCCCAGACGTGATCGACGATGCCCTCCACCGCAACACCTCCACTTCCTGCTCCTCCGCCCTTGAGCCCCACCCCTCCAACCGCCACCAGGACAGAACCCCACTGGTTCTCACCTACCACCCCACCAACCTCCGTATACAGCGTATCATCCGCCGTCATTTCCGCCACCTCCAAACGGACCTCACCACCAGGGATATATTTCCCTCCCCTCCCTTATCAACGTTCCGCAAAGACCACTCCCTTCGCGACGCCCTCGTCAGGTCCACACCCCCCACCAACCCAACCTCCACTCCCGGCACCTTCCCCTGCAACCGCAGGAAATGCAAAACTTGCGCCCACACCTCCTCCCTTACCTCTCTCCAAGGCTCCAAGGGATCCTTCCATATCCACCACAAATTCACCTGCACCTCCACACACATCATCTATTGCATCCCCTGCACCCGATGTGGCCTCCTCTATATTGGGGAGACGGGCCGCCTACTCGCGAAACGCTTCAGGGAACACCTCTGGGACGCCGGATCAACCAACCCAACCACCCCGTGGCTCAACACTTTAACTTTCCCTCCCACTCCACCAAGGACATGCAGGTCCTTGGACTCCTCCATCGCCAGACCATAACAACACGTCGGTTGGAGGAAGAGCGCCTCATCTTCCGCCAGGAACCCTCCAACCACAAGGGATGAACTCAGATTTCTCCAGTTTCCTCACCTCCCCTCCCCCCACCTTGTCTCAGTCGATTCCCTCGAACTCAGCACCACCCTCCTTACCTGCAAGCTTCTTCCTGACCTCTCCGCCCCCATCCCACTCCAGCCTATCACCCTCACCTTGACCTCCTTCCACCTATCACATCTCCATCACCCCTCCCCCGAGTCCCTCCTCCTGACCTTTTATCTTAGCCTGCCTGGCAACCTTTCCTCATTCCTGATGAAGGGCTTGTGCCCGAAACGTCGCATTTCCTGTTCCTTGGATGCTGCCTGACCTGCTGCGCTTTTCCAGCAACACATTTTCAGCTCTGATCTCCAGCATCTGCAGACCTCACTTTTTACTAAAAGAGCAGTGGGATCTTGCTGTGCTTTTAGTACCACTGTTGAATTTTACTTCAAATCAATTTTTATTTGTCTCTGTCAGTTTCCAGAGGAGGAGATTGGATCCGGGAGCTGAACCTCAGGACGGTGCAGAGACTGAGAGAATCAAATCATTTCTGTCGCCTGGAATCATCAGACAAGAGCCAGAAACATTCAGAGAGAGAGAGAGAGAGAGAACAATCAGAAACTGGCCTGTCTCCTTGTTCATTTACACACACACACACAGGCATTAGAATTGTGGGGCTCAGGCCGTCTCTGTAGGATATTTATCACAAGGAGCAAGTTCTGGGCTGGGGGGTTGTCAAAGGGGCAGAAAGATGGAGAGGGAGCTGCTGCACAGTCTGATCCCACAGATGTCACCGCCTCCCTCTTGCTGCCCAGCTCCCACCTCTCCCTTTGTGTCCCCAGCTCACTCTCTCTGTCTCTGTCTGTCCCACATCTTTCCTTCAATCCCCATCCTTCCCATCTCCTCCCTGTTCACATTCCCCTGTAGATTCCCTTCCTACAACTCTCTGGATCCTCCCTCTTTCCTGGAACTATTGGATTGTTCAATCTCCAACCACCCTGCTAACCTCTCCCCACGCCCCTCTCTGTGTCAGCCCTGCGGGATCTTGTTGTTCCTGCCTGAGGATCATTCTATCTGCTTCATACCATCAACCCCCCTCTCTTTCACTAGCTGTCTGTTGTATCTCTCTCCTGTGGCTGCTCGTCCTTCATTCTCTCCCTCTCTCTGGCTGTCTCTCTATCTCTCTCACCTTTGGATTTCTCTCCCTGGACTTTTACTTTCTCTCTCCCCCTCCCTCCCTGTGTTCGGCATTTCTCCCTCTCTCTCTCTCTCTCTCTCTCTCTGGCTGTCTGTCTCTGTCTCTCTCTCTCTCTCTGTCCTGTCTACCCCTCCCTAAGTGTTTTGTTCTCTCTGTCCTGTTCTCTCCCTGGGTTTTACACGCTCTCCTGTCTGTCCCCTGTTTCTCTCCCTGGGAGTTTCATTCCCTGGGATCTTTCTCTGTCCTTTGTTCTCTCTGCCTGGGTGTTTCTCTCTCTCTTTCCCTGATTTCACACTGTGCCTCTCTCTCTCTCCCCATCTCTGTCCTTTTGTCTCTCCCTGGGATCTTTCTCTGTCGTTGGCTTACTCTGTGACCCTCCCTCAGTCTCTGTCCCTCATCTCACTCGCTTTCTCTACTCCCTTTCTCACTGTCCCTCATCTCACTCGCTTTCTCTACTCCCTTTCTCTCTGCCCCTCATTTCACTCGCTTTCTCTCCCCCTCCCTATCTGTCCCTCCCTCCCTCTGTCCTGCTGTTCCTGAACCAGGGTCGATTTGAACTTAGCAGCACTTGGTGCTACACATGCTGTTATCACAGTGGGATCTTGCTGTTCCCTGTGTCTCCCATTGCTGTCCCGGTGGGGGTGGGGGTGGGGGTGGGAGAGAGAAAGCCCCTTTCTCACTGAGGAGGGTGGAGGGGGAGCATGGGATCTTGCTGTGCATGAAAAAGCACACAGTTAAGAGGCCAGTGAGTCAGTGTGCATCCTCCCCGTGCCCCACCCACTCCAGCCCAGGGGCGAGGGCCCAGTGAAGGGGGGAGGGGAGGGGAGACGGTTATTGTACACGATGGAGACACAGAGGGGGCTTTTATATCCAGTGGGGGGATGCAGGTAGGAATGGCAGTGGGGGCAGTATGGAGAAAGGGCAATTAGACCAGGACAAGGTGGTGGGGGGCAAAATGTTTGGGGGAAAGTGCAAGATTTGGGTGGGGGTAATAACTCTGGGGATGGGCAAAAATGCCAGGGCAGAAAACCGGGGGTGGGGTCGGTGGAGGAGGAAGTTGCTCAATTGGGGCAGTTTCAAAAAACTGGGGAGGAACAAAAAAAATGGAATGGGACAAAGTGAGAGAAAATATATTCCCCCCACCCCCCATTTTTGACTCCCCCAGCTCTGGGCACAATTGGCAGGGGGCAAAATTGTTGGCGGTGGGATTGTGGAGGGCAAAAGTGAGAGACGTAAAATAGTGGGCACTGCAAGATGGGGGCATAAAATATGAGAGGGTAAAGTCAGGGCCGGGGGGGGTTGTTATTGCTGGAATTAATTTGGACAGGGAACAGGGCCTGCAGTTTACAGACAATGGAATGGACAGGGACAGGAGCAAATTGTCCCGATAGAAAAATATCCTGCCCTTGTGCAGTGGCAGAGGGAGGCCAACAGGGGGTGGCATTGTGTCACTTTGAACACAATGGGGTCAGACACAGACACAGTGAGAGTCAGAGAGGCTGGGGTGAGCTGAAAGTGGGGATAAAAGGATCCTTCTCAGGATGTAATTACACATTGGCATTTCCCAGGTGGGGGCGTGATGCTATGATAACCAACATCGGGAAGCAATGGTGGTGGAAGGGCATGGGCAGAGATTTCACTCGATTCTGTCACCGCTGTGTGACGTGTGCCCAGTACAACCCAGGCTGGCTCATTAAAATTAGAATGGGGCCCCAGCCACGCCCAAAGGGACTCTGGGGGCAGTTACAGATGGATTTTATGGGACCTCTTCCCAAATCCCATGGGAAGATGGATTACCTTGTGATTATTGACACATTTACCAGGTGGGTCAGGGCCTATCCTACCCAGAACTGATCAGCTAACGCTGTGGCAAGGGTTGTAGCTGAGGAGGGGATGCCCAGGTGGGGGAGTTGGGTGCCGTCCCAGATTGACTCCGACCGGGGAGCCATTTCACTGTAAGTGTTGTAAAAACCACATGTCAGCTGTTGGTCATTAAACTGAAATTTCACTCACCCGACCATCCACAAAGTTCAGGCATGGTGGAGTGAATGAACAGAACTCTTAAACCCTCCCTTGCTAAGGCCATGCAGGACTCTGACAAACTCCAGTCCACCACAAGCCGGTCGAATGGTTTGACCCCTTACGAGTCGATGACAGGTCGGGCAATGTAACTGCCCGATTCCATCATCATGGGTGGGTTCCGATGCTGGTCCTCACTGCGATAGAATACATCGCTATGTGCTCGAACTGAGCACCCAGCTGAAGGAGATGTGGAAAACAGTTCGGGACAAACAGGAAGGTGAGGGAGGGATGAACAGAGGCAATTAGAGGATTGTGTGGAGATCCCATCGTTGGGTAGGAAGGTTATGGTTAAGACTCTCCCCGTTAAACCAGGCTTCGCCCCTCAATAGAATGGTCCCTCTGAGGTTATCATTAGCGGTGACACACCCACCTGTATTGACATGTGAGGGAAGGGGGAGTCTGGAAACACTGGTCACAACTGAAGAAATATCCAGACACTGGTTGATCATCCTCACCCTCTGCTTTCTTTTCAGACTGACTCCTCTCGGGACCTGCTGACGATGTCCGTGTGTGCGCGGTTGTTGTGAATGGTCCAAGAGCGTGGGCTGTTGTGTGCGGGCGGTACAGCCTTTGGACCATTGTATAACTCCGTTCGGGAAGCTCCGGGATGTTCCTGTTTATTGTTGCCTTCACCCTTTGCCTGGTAGCCACTGGGGGGCAGCACCAAATGAATTGTGCCACCCTCAGTCCTGCTCCCCGGAGTAGGCGCGGGTTTCCATGTTAATACATACCTAACCATGTTCTATCAGCACACACAGCAAAATAACATCTCGAAATGCTGGGTGTGTACTCGAATCCCTGCACACTCTATTGGGGGGATTCCCCTGAGTCCCATTCCATTTAGATTAGACTTACAGTGTGGAAACAGGCCCTTCGGCCCAACAAGTCCACACCGACCCGCCGAAGCGCAACCCACCCATACCCGTACATTTACCCCTTACCTAACACTACGGGCAATTTAGCTTGGCCAATTCACCTGACCCGCACATCTTTGTGACTGTGGGAGGAAACCGGAGCACCCGGAGGAAACCCACGCAGACACGGGGAGAACGTGCAAACTCCACACAGTCAGTCGCCTGAGGCAGGAATTGAACCCGGGTCTACAGGCACTGTGAGGCAGCAGTGCTAACCACTGTGCCACCGTGCCACCCACAAATTTAATAAATCCAAAACGGTGGAATGGTGATTGGACCAGAACAGATCCTCACATTTATCCATTTGGGGGATGGGCGGGGGTTCGGTCTGACAGAGAATCTCCCCGGTCATTCATGTGAGGCCCTGACCAGACCATTTCTGCTGCCAATGATGAGGTCACCTGGGAGACCACGGGTTATAACATGCAAAACTATAAAGGTTGGTTCCAGCCTCACTACATCCTTTAACATACACCCCTCTGGCTCTGACCCTCACAAACACCGCGGGTGAAGGAACGTCCACGGGGGCGATTTGTTTTAATTCCACATCAGGGTGGAATGCCGGAACCAGCAAATGTTCCCATTCTCTGCTCCTTACCCCGTCCGCCCACCGATTGTTTCTTTCTGGAATATTCTGGGCCTTGAGGTTGTCAGGCATGACGACAGGGAAAACATACAAAACCATTTGGACTTCAATTCCGACTGATTACCTGAGGCCTTACAATGAGAATTACTCTGACCGTGTTATCAAGTCCTACCCTTGGCTCCCTCCATATTGGTCTGGATCTTGCTCCCTTGCTTATGTGCTCCCTTTTGTTCACCATTACAGTTCCCTCCACGTTCATTCCAAACTGCATCCACCTCAAACCAAGCGGTCCATCACTGAGACCGAGCGATTCTGTATGTTCACCTTCCCTGCCTATGGGAGTGCTCAGGCTGCTCGGGAACTGATCAATATGGCCTCCACCTTGGAAAGGCTGGCTAATGAGACTGCCGATGGCTTTGCAGCGGTAAGCATGGCCATCTCCGAGGTGTCGGCTGAGGTCATTGCCACCCGTACTGTTGTGTTGTCGTGCGAGTGGAGCTGAAAATGTTGCTGGAAAAGCGCAGCAGGTCAGGCAGCATCCAAGGAGCAGGAGAATCGATGTTTTGGGCATGAGCCCTTTTTCCTGTAGATGGGCTCATACCCGAAATGTCGATTCTCCTGCTCCTTGGATGCTGCCTGACCTGCTGCGCTTTTCCAGCAACACATTTTCAGCTCTGATCTCCAGCATCTGCAGTCCTCACTTTCTCCTATTTGCGAGTGGCACAAGGTGGCCCCTGTGCTGTTATTGGGGCCTAGTGCGGCAGATACATTCCGAATACCTCAGACAATATAACTGACCAAGCGGATCACATCCGCCTGGAGGCTGATAATATCCAGCAGGAAGTGAAACAGTTTCATGATTATAATCCTATCCCACTGATTATTACTGGATGGTGGTGGTCTGTTCATCATGCTCCTGCATGTCTCGGACCACAAGGGGGGAACTGAAAACAGGAACGAACTAAACAAGAAATACTTACAGAACACAATGGTGATCTCCGTGTGTGCATGTACAGAACACAAGAAACCATCTTTCACGGTCTTTTGTTGTACGTGCCATCCAGACGATAAAAACTGCTGTCCCTGATGTTCAAGGAGGGACAGCCTGGTCAAGTTCCACGGTTAGGGGCACAATCATGCCCCTCCCAATAGGTTTTGATTTAATAAATTTGATTTACTTACTTCTAAATGTGAATTTTCTTAATTTTGGTACAACACTACCCAATCAATTAACACCCTTGTAAAATGTTCCCCAAATGCAGGAATTGATATTAAAGTTGCTGGCTTTATCACTGCCTGAAAGTTTCCAATTTCCTGACACATATGAAATGTCCTCCAAATTTCAACTACATCTTTATACAGTTCAGGCCAATAAAAATGTTCTTGGATTTTGACATGAGTTCTCCTTACTCCCAAATAACCACCTCCTGCTAATTTATATTCACAACATTTCCTTTCCACATCCCATCGGGAATACAACTTGATAAACTGCTGCCTATTTCCCATCCGCCTGAATGTGTGATGGTTTCCAATTCCTCAGGAAGGCCTAATTTATAAGATAGTAACATTCTGGGGTCTCTTCAGATTCTGTGTTCCATATTCGATATTCTAATCGCTGGCTAATGAAGACTAGCATCCCGTACGCCTTCTTAACCATCCTGTCTACCTGTGCTAACAGCTTCAGCGATCCAAGCTCCCTTTGATCCTCAGTACTCCACTCGGACCTACTATTTATTTGGCCCCAGACTGTTCCACCATTCATGGGAACGTGGCTGATCCAACATTCCTTACGGCTACGTTCCTGCCTTTTCCCTTTAATCTTCGATTCCCCAACTGGTCAAAGATCTATCTCTGATGGACATAAACTTAAAGCATTAGCCTGCCCTCTCTCCATGGATGCTGCCTGACAGCTGTGATTTCCAGCATTTTTTGTTTTCAGTACATATCCCAGCATCTGCAGTAATTAGCTCCGACAAGGATCCAACTCTCTCATTCTTAAATATACACAGGGACTCTGCTCCCACAGCTCTCCCTGCGGCTGTCCCATCTTATTCACTTTCCTCATTCCTGAAGAAGGGCTCATGTTCGAAACGTCGATTCTCCTGCTCCTTGGATGCTGCCTGACCTGCTGCATTTTTCCAGCAAGACATTTTCAGCTCTGATCTCCAGCATCTGCAGTCCTCACTTTCTCCCATCTTATTCATCACCCATAAAACAAATCTTAATTTCTCATTTATTACCTCAGCTCGGAGTGTACGATCTGCTTTTGCAATTTTCGGACAGAATTAGTCCTTGTCTTATTACCATTATCTGAATTGCATAATGACCAAAGTTTTACATCAGCTGCCAATCTATTCTCATTATCTATTCTTTGACACTCTTAATTACCTGATGCTCAATTTCAATTTTTAGTTGATGTTCCTAATCCTAAATTCTACTGTCAATATCAACCATTATTACTTTGTACATGAGATGTGGGGGATCTCTGACTAAAATAGCATTTATAGCCCATCCCTAACATCCCCAGTGAAGATGGTGGTGTGCTGATCAGAGTCCCTGCTGTTTCTGCATTTACCTGCATGCACTTTGTCTTATTCACTCGCGGGACGTGAGCATCGCTGGTCCAGACCTGGCTGGGATCACTGCCTGTTCCCAGTTGCTCCGTCATAATATGTGGGGTGAGCTGCCTTGTTGAACCGCTGCAGTCTGTGTGGTGTAGGAAGACCCACAATGCTGTTAGGGAGGGACCTCCAGGATTCTGACCCAGTGAAGGGACGGTGATATATTTCCAAGTCAGGATGGTGAGTGGCTTTGAGGTGAATGTGCAGGGATTTCCGTTCTCATCTATCTGCTGCTCTTGTCCTTCTGGATGGTGGAGTTTGTGGGTTAGGAAGATGCTGTCTGAGGACCTTTGGTGAACTTTTGTAGTGCATCTTGTAGGTGGTCCACACTGCTGCTGCTGATAAACAGTGGTGGAGGGAGTGGGTGTTTGTGGATGTGGTGCCAACTAAGCAGCTGCTTTGTTCTGGTTTCTTCCACCAGAAAAAAACCATCCAGGATGAAGCAGCCGCTTGGTTGGCATAAATCCCCAGACATCCCCTCCCTCCACCACTGACACTCAGTAGTAGCAGTGTTGCACTGCAGAAATTCACCAAAGATCCTCACACAGCACCTTCCAAACCCACGAGCACTTCCACTTCGAACGACAAGGGCAGCAGATAGATGGGAACATCACCCCCTTCAAATTCCCCTCTGAGTCACTCACCATCCTGATTTAGAAATATATTGTTATTCCATCAGTGTTAAAGGCAGCTCAGCAGTCCCTTCTCAGGGGCAATTAGGGATCGGGAGTAACTACAGACTCAGTCAGTGATACCCACATCCCACGAGTGAATAAAACAAAATCATTTCATGGTTTGGAAACAGTGGGACCCTCCTGTGGGTTTCACTGAGGAGTTTTATTTATTCACAACACAAGGAATCCGTGTAACCAGGTATTTTACTGCGTTACTGATCTTCGCTCTGAACTGAGACAATGTTGCTGCATAAATAAATGTGTTTGTGCAACAGCTTAGGTCCCGCAGCATGAAACCAACATCACTGAAGTGATCTAGAAAAGGCGAGTCGTCAGGATTGATTCCTTGAATGATATAATATAAGAAATCTGCAACAGCAATTAACCACAGGAGGATGAAGCTCCCAGAGATGGTGAAGAGTAAAATCACAGCCTTCCTTCTGCTCTCCATCTCTGGGTCTCTGTGATTCTCTCCTTTGCTCTCACCCTTCAGCCTCTTCCGGACTCGACTGGTCACTAAAATGTGTCTGACTGTCAGAGCATTGAGCAACAGAATTAAAGCGAATGGCAGTAATGGGGTCAAGGCCGCATCAAGCCAATCTAATACCACCCACCAAGTCTCAGTGAAGTAGCTTAGCTTTGTTTTACAGTAAAATGGCACATTGTTGATTATCCTCACAGGCTCATATTCAAAATAGAAGGGGATGTTTTTCAGACAGAACAGGGTGCAGGTTGTTGCCAGAACCACAGTCGCAGCTTTCTCAGTGCAATATTTTGTTCTTAGCTTCTGACAACAAATGGTCACAAATCGGTCAAAGGAGAAAGTGACGGTGAACCAGACAGAGCAGTCCGTGGCTGCACGACACAGTGCCCGAATAACACTGCACACAGGAGTGATGTCCAGGAAAGACTGCGGGGAATAATAGAAAAGTAATTCCCACAGTATAACCTCTGTAATAATGACCATCAGATCGGCAGCTGCCATAAACACCAGGTAACGGGTAGTGCAAGGGGAAACACCACAGTTTTGCCTGGAAAGGACTGTAACTGCTAGCAAATTTACTGTGGGAGACAAATGGGAAAAGAAACAACAAATTATTGATCAGAAATACTCCCTACCCATTCCAGAGAGCAACAACAAAGTTTCACCAACAAATCCCCATGCACTGTGTGACTGGGAGTGGTTGGGTGTGAGTGAGTTTGAGGATCAGACTTTAACATTCACTCCAGATTGTCCTTCAGCCCAGACAGTCTCAAGATTCGAGAGGTTAGACAGATATTGAGCTCATAACTCCTCCTAGGAGAGCAGAAGGAAGTCTATGATTTTCTTTGGTTGCATCGTAAGGTAGAGAACCCCAGCAGAATCCTCTCTCCCAAGTCAGATATAGGACTAGCAATTGGACTGTCAATAATCGAAACACTCCCCTTCTCCAGAGAAACAGTTATCCCCTGATCCTGTCATTGGACTTAATCCTGATCAGAGCCATGGCAGGATTATAAAACAGGTCACCAGAACCTGTGTGAGATTTCAAACACAACTACACCATATATCTTAAACAAGGGAAGTACAGCAGAGCATGCAGGACTCCCTTAATGACAATGTGGGAGTTTTAGGTTTACTGTAATATTTACACTGTAAATCTACCCACCAACATCTCAATGTGGAGGGACCAGGAGGGCAATCTGTCAAAATGTCAATATCCTGACCAAAGAATCTGAGGAGGGAATTCCGGGAAGCGATGGTAGATGAAGCTTTACAAATCAGAACAAGGCACAAATTCTTCAATTCCTTTGCTTTGCCAAAAAAAAAAGAAGAATCTGAGATTGAAAATTCCCAACTGATGCAGCATCCATGACTGTGTGTGTGGAAGAGAGTTCCAAACCTTTCCCACCCTCTGTGCACAGAAGAGCTTTCTGACATCTCTCCTGAACGCTCTCAGCCCCATTCACAGACTATGATCCTTTGTTCTAAATCTGCAACCAGTAGAAATAGTTCATGTTTTCCTTTTAATATTTTGTTGGACTTCACTCAGATCATCCCTTAACTTTCAAAATTCTCCATCAACCTGGCTTCATTTACGGAATGAAATCAGAAGAAGCGCAGCAGGCCTAGAGCATCTGTGGGAGAGAGCACAGAGTTCGGGTCGAGTGACCCTTCTTCAGAACTAACCTGCCTGATCTCTCCTCATACCTTGAAGCCATATCAAACTGGAACAGATGACACAACACTGAGAACAGAAAATGCTGCAGCAGCAGTGAGGTTGGGAGTCTCTGTCAGTGTAGGATTGTACCGAGAATGCTGCTCAGTGAATTGCTGTCACTGTCCCGGTGCCTGGATAAGGGTGACCAGTCAGTGAGCTGGAGACGTTATTGTTCAAACGGGAAAACCAGAGAGCAGATCAGCAGCAGATTAAAACAAGTTCAATTGTCATAGCGCCATACCTGGGATGCCAGTAAAAGCAAGGATGGTGTAGAACACTTTCTGCACGTGATCAATTGGTCGATGCATTTTTCTGTGTGAGGTGAGCTGTCCCTTCAGGCAGCTGACAAGCTCCTTGTTTGAGACTCTGAGCTGATGCATTCCCAGAGACGCTGCCTTATACTGTGTGGGAGCTCCTTGGGGAGATCGAGGTGACAGCATTGCTCGGCTTTGTTGCTGTTTTACACATTTCTAGAAATGAACAAACCCATTACAATAACAAGTGTAATCCTGATTACAGAGGGGGGTTACGTGATAATGAAATAATAAAAGCAGAAACTGGAATCTGCCAGCAATAACACTGTCCACTCAAACAGCATGAGCCCCATCCTGAGATCACACCCTATTTCATGATGTGAAGGTGCTGGTGTGGGACAGGGCTGGACACGTTCAACCTGTTGGAATGGAACCTGGTGTTGTGTGATTTTTGACAATTATTTCAACTGATGCTGCATCGAGGCAGTTCATTCCAAGTGTGAAAATATGTCTCCGAGCTGTCCTTCTGTCCTCTCGGGTAGGAGCTGCCCTCTTTAAACAAGAACATTTCACTCACTGATTCTTCTCACATACTGAATGTGTACATTACTGCGAGGTCAGCATTTATTCCCCATTCCCGATTTTCCAGAATCTGGAGTCATATGAAGGTCCAAGTAAGGACAGCATACTGCCTTTCCTGAGGGAAGGGGTCTCAGTGAACAAGATGGACCTCCAACAACGGGGACATCACTGACCTCTCCCTTACTGTTACTCTCCATCAGTTACATCACTGACCTCCCTCTTCATGTCACTCTCTATCCAAATACATCACTGACCTGCCCCCTTACTGTCACCATCCATCAGACACATCACTGACCTCCCCCTTACTGTCACCATCCATCAGACACATCACTGACCTCCCCCTTACTGTCACCATCCATCAGGCACTTCAATGACCTCCCTCTGATCATTGCATCTTCTGCCTCCAACAAGGAAGGCAAATGGAGTTTTGACATTTATTAGAAACAGAATAGAGTATAAAGGTCGGGGAGTGTTGCTGCAAGTGTAGAAGGCAGGACAACAATCTCAGCTGGAGTTTTGCAAACAATTTTGGGATATAATTGCTTTGGAGACAGCTCAGTGGAAGTTCATGAGATAATTCCAGAGATGAAGATGTTGTCCAATTTTTCCTCAAAACAAGTTCGACAACTCCAACGGGAATGATCTGAATGAATGTGCCCAGGTGTCACCAATACTGAAACGGTCAAATCAGTACAAACATGAGCCAATCCCAACATACACAGTCCCTTCTTTCTCAGGAAACATGTTACAATCCCCTTTAATTACAGGCATTCTATCTGTAATCCTACTGGCACTTTAAGTCCTGAGTCGCTTGGAGATACTCGCAGTCTCTCTCTCTGCCTCTCACACTCTCCCTCTCTCTCTCTTTCTGTCTCTCTCTACTTCTTTTGCTCTGTCTCTGTGTATCTGGCCCTCTCTCTCTCACTCTGTCTCTGTCACTCTCTCTCTCTCTCTCTCTCACCCTCTCTGTATGTATGTCTCTCTCTCTCTCTCTCTCTCTCTCAGTCTCTGGGTCTGTGAAGCTGGTTTCTCTCTCCCTCACTCTCTCTCTGGGTGATCAGCTGGTCTCTGGTTGGTCAGCTGGTCTCTGACCCTTGCCGTGCTGGTCTCCTCAGAACGCCTCCAGGAGATTTAAGAAAACCGTCTGCAGGTGAACCCTGTTTTTGTGCCTTGGGCGATGGTTTTTCATAACGTTCTATAGTTCGGACCATTCCGGAGAATCCGTTAATTGTCTGAAACACTGTCAATCATAGACATAGATGAGAGTGGTCCTGAGGGAAAAGTACAAAACTGGGCAAAGGCTAATTATATCAAAATTTGACAGGAGCTGGGAAATGAGGATTGGGAGCAGCTATTTGAAGGGAAGTCCACACTTGCTGTGTGGTAGGCTTTCAAAGATAGATTGAAGATAGTGTAGGATAGGCATGCCCCTTTGAAAACAAAGGAGACAAAAGGCAAGATCCGTGAACTGTAGATGACAGGAGAAATCGTGCGACTAGCCAAGAGGAAAAGGAAAGCATCCATAAGGTCCAGGCAGCGAAGAACAGAATGGGCCTTGGGGGAATATCAGGAGGGTGGGACCAATCTTAAACGAGGAATGAAGTGGGCTAAAAGGGCTCATGAAATAAATTTAGCGAGCAGAATTAAGGAGATTCCCAAGGCCTTTCCTTCATGTATAAGAAGCAAGAGGGTATCGAGAGAAAGAGTTGGTCCACTAAAGCATAAGGAAGGAAGGTTGTGTGTCGAACCTGAGAAAATGGGTGAGATTCTCCATGATTACTTTGCATCAGTATTCAATGAGGAGAGGGACATGATGAATTTTGAGATTAAAGGTAGAAGTTTATTTACTCTGGATCACTTTGACGTTAGGATGGAAAAAGTGTTGGGTAGGCTCAAGGATATTAAGGTGGACAAATCCCAAAGAACCAGATGGGATCTATCGCAGGATGCTGAGGGAGGCGAGAGAGGAAATAGCTGGGGCCCTAACAGACAGCTTTGTCGCTTTCTTAACACAGGAGAAGTGCCGGAAGAATGGAGGGAGCTCATGTTGTCCCCCTGTGCATGAAGTGTAGTAGGGATATTCCAGATAACTACAGACCAGTGAGCCTGACGTCAGAGGTGGGGAAGTTACTGGAGAAGGTACTGAGGGATAAATTCTATTTATATTTGAAAAATAATGGGCTAATCAATGATAAGCAACATGGTTTTGTGTGGGGGAGATTTTGCCTCACCAACTTAATAGAGTTCTTTAAAGAAGTGACCAAGTTGGTAGATGAAGGAAAGGCTGTCGATGTCATACATAATAAGGCATTTGATAAGGTTCCCCGTGGTAAACTAGTGGAGAAAGTGAAGTCACAAGGTGTGCAGGGTGTTCTCACTAGGTGGACAAAGAACTGGTTGAGGAACAGGAGATAGAGACTAGTAGTTGAAGGGAGATTCTCGAAATGGAGAAAGGTGACTGTTCTGTTCCACAGGGATCAGTGCTGGGCCACTGTTGATGGTGATATACATAAATGATCTGGAGGAGGGCATTGTTGGTCTGTTCAATAAGTTTGCAGATGAAACGACGATTGATGGAGTAGCAGAAAGCATAGGGGACTGTCAAAGAATACAGGAAAATATAGATAGACTAGAGAGTTGGGCAGAGACGTATCAGATGGTGTTCAATCCAGGCAAATATGATGCATTTTGGGAAGTCTAATTCCAGAGCAAACTAGACTGTAAACAGAAGAGCCTTGGGAAAAGATGATGAGCAGAGAGATCTGGGAGTTCAGGTCCATTGTACCATGAAAGTGGCTGCACAGGTGGATTGAGTGGTCAAGAAGGCATATGGTATGCTTGTCTTCATTGGACGGGGTATTGAGTATAAGAGCTAGCAGGTCATTTTAAAATTGTCCAAGACTTTGTTTCGGCTGCATTTAGAATACTGTGTACAGTTCTGGTCGCCACATTACCAAAAGGATGTGGATGCTTTGGAGAGGGTGCAGAGAGGGTTTACGAGGATGTTGCCTGGTATGGAAGGTGCTAGCTATGAAGAGCGGTTGAGTAGGTTAGGTTTATTTTCATTAGAAAAAAGGAGATTGAGGGGGGACCTGATTGAGGTTTACAAAATCATGAAGGTTACAGACATGGTGGATATAGATAAACGTTTTCTCAGGGTGAGGAATCAATGACGAGAGGTCATGTGTTCAAGGTGAGAGGTGAAATGTTTAAGGGGGATACACATGGAAAGTATTTTACACACAGGGAAGTAGGTGCCTGGAATGCGTTGCCAGCAGAGGGAGTAGAGGCAGGCACGATAGATTCATTTAAGATGTGTCTGGACAGATACATGAGGAGGTGGGGAGCAGAGGGATACAGATGCTTAGGAGTCGGTTTAGACAGTGGATTTGGATCGGCTCAGGCTTGGAGGGCCGAAGGGCCTGTTCCTGGGCTGTAAATTTTCTTTGTTCTTGGGTCTTGTTCTTTGTCTGGGTGGCTTGTTCCTGTTGGTTTCTTTGTGTAGCAAGACCCACTGCCTTTCTGTCTGGGCTCTCCTTTGTTTGATGGGGAAGTTGTTGGGGATATAGCTGTCCATGACCAGCAATGTTTTAGCATCAAGGGGGCAGCTACATTTCCCCTTCGCACACTGTCCTTCCCCTCTCCCTACCTTCTTCTTTCACCATCCCCACTCTCTCCATTCCCCCCACACACTCTCCTCTCCTCCCACACTCTCCTTTCTCCCCGCTCCCCGACACTCTCCTTTCCTCCCTCCACACGCTCCGCGGTCCCCCTCATCATAGTCTCCATTGCCCCCTCCTCACTCTCTCCTTTCCTCCATCCGCAGGCTCTGCGTTCACCCCTCCCCACATTCTCCATTGCAACCTCCCTACACTCTCCTTCCCCCTCCCCACGCTGTCCTTTCTCCCCCTCTTTGCGCGCTCTTTCCCAGCTTCCCCTGCCCTCCTCTCCCCCACTCACACACTCTTCCCCCTCCCAGCTTGCTCTCTCTTCCCCACAATGTCCCCTCCCTGTGATCTCCTTTGCCCCCTCCCCCTGCTGTCTGTCTCCCCTCCCCCATGTTCTCTTTATCCCATCATCCCTGTGTTCCCTCTCTCACCCAAGTTTCCTTCCCCCGCGATCTGTTTCTGTAATCCCCGCAGCCTCGTAATGCCCTGCTTCCCCCAAAAATGTTTACTCCCTCCCTCAGATTTATGCCCCTCCTTCCCTCCCTCTCTAACTAAAGCATATAAGGAGTGGGGGGAGAGAGCTGTGCTGTTGGACAATGTGTAGGCAGCAGTGTGAGCAGTCAGGCTTTGTTTCGGGAGGTTTCAGAGAGCAGCGGCTCAGTAAAAAATCCAGGGAAGCTCCGGTAACGTCCTTTTAACATTCCGTTTCAGTCTGACAGCAGCTGAGATGGCAGTTAGGGCAGGAATCCCCTGTGGCCATTCCCCTCGCAAACAAGTATCCCGTTTGGGAACCTGTTGGGGGCGGGTGGGGTAGGTGTGTTACCGTTCAGGGGAAAGCAGCAGTATCCTGGTCGGTGGCAATCCCACTGGCTCTGGGGCAGAGCGGGAAACGGGAAAGGGAAACAGGACCTTAGTGATAGCACACTCGATAGTTAGGGGGACAGAGACTGGGGATTCTGTGGGTGCTGATAGGAATCCAGGATGGTGTGTTGTCTCCCAGGCACCAGGGTCCAGGATGTCTCAGAGCGGCTGCAGAATGTTCTCAAGGGGTAAGGTGTGCAGCCAGAAGTTATTGTTCACCTTGGCACAAATAACAGAAGTAGAAGTAGGGATGAGGTCCTGCAGAATGATTATAGAGCGCAAGGAAGAGCGTTAAAAACCAAGTGCTCATTGGTGATAATCTCCTGATTACTTCCAATGCCACGTGCTAGTGAGGGGAAGGACAGGAGGATATGGCAGGTGGATGTGTTGCTAAAGAATTGGTGCAAGGGACAGGGATTCAGAGTTGGAGATCATTAGGATCTTTTCTGGGGCAGTGGTGACCTGTCTAAGAGGGACGGGTTACACCTGAACTGGAAGGGGACCAATATCTTGGCAGTCAGGTTTGCTCATGCTCCAAGGGAGGGTTTCAACTAGATTGGCAGGGGGGTGGGATCCTCAACAGCAGGGAGGCAAATGTGAGGCTCAAGGAGATACAGTAATCAGAAAGAGGAATTTGAAGAGACAGGGAGCGAGGAATGGGAATGCCATAGCGAAAAGGGCTGAGATGGGGTGGAATGTGTTAAATACATTCAGGAAGTTTTCCCCAAGCAGTATATCGAGGGTTCTACTCAAGAAGGGACAAACCTCGATCTCCTTTTGGGAAATGGGGCATGACAGTTCACAGAGGGGACACAGAGCACAGAACAGTAGGGGAACACTTTGTGACCAGTGGCCATGGTTCTATTCATTTCACAATAGTTATGCAGAGGGACTAAACTGATCCACAGGTTCAAGTTCTGAATTGGGTGAAGGTGAAGTTTGATGGAATTAGACAAGAGCTTACAGGGGTTGATTGGAGCAGTTTGTTTGCAGGTTCAGGAAACTCCGGCAAGTGGGAGGCCTTTAAAAGGGAGATTGCTGGAGTACAAGGTGTGTATGTTCCTGTGAGGGTGAAAGGATTGGGTGGCAGGAATAGGGAATCCTGGATGAAAAGAGGTATTGAGGCTTTCACCTGGAAAAATGTCAGCATGGCTCAGATACAGGCAGCTGGGATCTCAAGAATCCCTGGAGGTACATGGAGCATATAGGAATTTATTGGAGAAGGTAGATAAATCTCCTGGTCCTGACAAATGTACGTATAAACACTGCGAGAGGCGAGAGAAGAAACTGCAGGGACCGTGGCTCATACTTTTGCATCATCGTTAGCTACGGGTGAGGTCCTTGAAAACTGGAGGGTAGCGAATATTGTGCCATTATTCAAGAACAACTGCAAAGATGAACATGTGAGCTACCAACCAGTAAATCTAACATCTGTGGTGGGTACGTTACTTGAGAAGACTCTGAGAGATAAGAAATACATGCGTTTGCAAAGTCAGGGTTTGATTTGGAGTAGTGAGCACGGCTTTGTGAATGGGAGACCGTGCCTCACAGATTTGTTGGTGTTCTTTGATGAAGTGACCAGGAAAGTTGACAAGGGCAGGGCAGAAGACGTAGTCCATATGGATTTCAGGAAGACCTTTGATAAGTTTCCACAAGGGAGGGTGCTCTGGAAGATTAGATCATTTCGAATCCGGGGGAGCTGGATACACAATTGGCTTGATGGCAGGAAGCAGAGAGTAATAGTGGAAGGATGCTTGTCAGACTGGAGTGCCTCAGGGGTCGGAGCTGGGCCCATTGCTGTTTGTTATTGATATCAATGTTTTGGATGAGAACGTACAAGGGCATGATTAGTAAGTTTACTGATGACACTAAAATAGGCAGATTCATGAACAGTGAGGAAGGTGATCAGAAATTGCAGCAGGACCTTGAACAGCTGGGGAGGTGGGCTGAGAAATGGCAAATGGAGTTTAATATTGATAACTATGAGATCTTGCCTTTTGGAAAGTCAAATCATGGGAGGGGTTTCATAGTGGATGGTAGGGCCTTAAGGAGTGTAGTGGGAGAGAGGGACCTTGGAGTTGAGGTGCACAGTTCTCCCTAAGTGGAGTCCCATTTACACAAGGCAGGGAAGAAGGCTTTTGGCACACTGGCCTTCATCAGTCAGGGCACTGAGTATAGAGTTTCGGAAGTTATGTTGCAGTTATACAGGAAGTTGGTGAGGCCACACTTGGAGTGTTGTGTTCAGTTTTGCTCACCTTGCTATTGGAAGGATGATATTAAACTCGAAAGAGTGCAGAAGAAATTTACAAGGATGTTGCCTGGACTCAACAGTCTGAGTTGTCATGAGAATTTCGACAGGCTATTACTTTATTTTTTAAATGCATTGCAGACTGGTGTGGTGGGGGTGAACTTGTACAGATGTATAAGATCATGATCAGCATGGACTGGGTCAATGCACACAGTCTCGTTTACATCGAGTTGGGCAATTGAGGACTAGAGGGCATCAGTAAAAGGTTAGTGGGGAAAGAATAAAAGGGAACCTGAGGGATAACTTTTTTTAAACAGAGCGTGGTACGTATATAGAATGAGCTGCCAGCAGAGTAGGGCTGCACAGTGACTCAGTGGTTAGCACTGCTGCCTGAGAGCGCCAGGTACTGGGCTCGATTCCCGACTTGAGCGACTGTCTGTGTGGAGTTTGCACATTCTCCCCGTGTCTGCATGAGCTTCCTCTCACAGTCCAAAGATGTGCAAGTCAGGTGAATTGGCCATGTTAAGTTGCCCATCGTGATAGGTGCGTTAGTCAGAGGGAGATCGTTCTGGGTGGCTTATTCTTCGGATGGTCGTCATGGACTTGTCGGGCCGAAGGGCCTATTTGCACGCTGAAGGGAATCTAATTTTAAAAAGAAGTGCTGAGGCAGGTATGTTAACAACATTTGAAAGGCATTTGCACAAATACATGGATAGGAAAGGATGGTTTGGTGCTGCCGGTGTTGAACTGACAGGGGCGAGGGGAGGGGGATGTGAGGGCGTGAGAGAGAATGTACATGTGTGTCGGTGAGTGTAAAGGGATACAAGTTTGTGAGAGAGTGCATGTGTGAGTGTGTGTGTGTGTGTGTAGGAGAGCGTGCCTGCGTGTATTTGTGTGTAGGAGTGTCTGTGTGTGTCAGAGTACGTAAGTGCATGTGTGTGTGTAGCAGTGTTTGTGTGTGAGTGCGCGTGTGTTTGTGTGTGAGTGCGCGTGTGTTTGTGTACAACTGTGTGTGTGTACATAGGTGTGTGTGTGTGTTTGTGTGTGCGTGTGTGTGTAGGAGTGTCTGTGCATGTTCAGTTTAGTTCAGAAGAATATGAGCCAAGTGCAGGGTAGTGGGGTTAGAGGGGATGAACATTTTGATTGGCACGGACCAGTTTGGGACAAAGGCCCTGTCTCTGTGCTGTCGGACTCCATGATTCAATGTATTGAATTTGAGAAAAGGAACCAGTTAATTGGAACATATTAAGGCCAGCAGCATGAGCCATCTGTCACAGCTGCAGCACATGGGCTGGAGGGTGACATATAGACACTGCCCTGGCTCGGGGGGAAGAGTCGTTGGATAATTTGCACCAAGAGGCCGTTGCAACTTGGAGGGTTGGATTGTCTGATTTTGGTCAGTGCTCAGAGACAGGAGAGTGTGATTACGAGTGAGGTATGGACAGGAACACAGACTACCCCAGAACAGGAGGCTCATTCTTTGGCAAGAGTAACGACGGGAACACCAGAGGAACCGAAAGCCAATCAAGTGGGAGAAACTGAGAGCACTGGAATTGTAGTCAGGGTCTCACAGGGATCGTCACTGAATGTGAGTCCAGGAGGCTGTGCTGCCTTCCCATGCTGTGGTTCAGGGTCTATGGTCAGGGCTAAAGACAAGTCTGCAATGGGATGGGCAGGATTCACGTAGGTATAAGCAACATATACCAGGCAAGAAACAAGATTCAACCTGGTCACTGTCAGGAGCTCAGTGTCGAATAAAGAAGCTGAAACCTCAAACATCTGGATTAATATCGATGCCAAGAGTTAATTGGCACAGGGCCAATCAGATTAGGGAGAGACATTGATGGCTCAAAGACTGGTGTGGGAGAGTTGGTTTCTGGCTCTCTCATCACAGATGCTACCAGACCTACTGAGGTTATATTTCAAATTCCCAGTGACAGCAGTATCTACTCTGTAGTTCGATCGATGTTCCCTCTCTTTGGCCTATTACGCCAGACTCCATCACTCAATCGTTAAGTCTGTTCAATTCCATCCTCCACTTTCTGCTATTTCCTACTAATATTAAGAATGGCCTGCCTGGGCCCCAATGCTGTTGGGTGGTATCAACCTCACTATCTCTGCCAAATCCAAAACTGTTTCAAAGAAAATGGTGACATTTTTTCTCGGTATTGAATGCCAAATGCATTCATATATAAATATATATAAAACAAGAATAAAATGCTGAGCCTTGCAATAAAAGCAACATGGCTTCCACTCTGCTGTCTGCCAGTTACAGTGATTTATGATCACAGCACGTTTCTGCCCGAATACAGTCTTTCTCCATGGTGGCTTTCTGCAATTTATTACAATAGCTTCACTTTTTAACCAGCCTCTCAGGTAATAATTTGTGAAACACTTGGCACAGCCGTACCTTCATCAATCATTTATTTTCTTTCATCAGGCACAGTCACATTAGTTTAATTTGACATCCACACTGACTCTCCTTAAACATATCCACCCTCCCCAATTGGATTTGTGTTGATCTGCTCCAGGTTATTCCAAGTGTACACAGCCCTGGTGTTAAACTGACCTGCCTGGATTCTCTGGAATGTACTCTTGTACTATTGAGAAAGGTGTCCCATTCTCCAGTTTGTATGGTGGGGCACGGGGACTGGGTTGAGCTGCAGTTTGTGGTTTTATGAAGCAGAAAAGAAAAATTCAAAATGTTTCTATCTTAAAGAGGAAAGCATGGAATTGCCCAGAGTTTGCTGGCAGTTTGGGAGATTGGAAAAGATATAATGAAAACCAGCAAAGAAATATTGAGAGATTAATAGGAAGGGATACATTTCTAGAAGTATCAGAAGTTTTCGCAAGTGCATCTATAGATGGTTAAAGAAGAAAGGAGTCAAGAAAGTGAACGAGGTAAAAACAATGACTGCAGATGCTGGAAACCAGATTCTGGATTAGTGGTGCTGGAAGAGCACAGCAGTTCAGGCAGCATCCAAAGTGCAGCGAAATCGACGTTTCGGCCAAAAGCCCTTCATCAGGAATACGAATCAAGAAACATAGATGTAGTCAAAAAATATTTGAACATGCTCACAAACCGTCCCAGTGGCTGGTCGTGCCGAGCTCAGTGCACCCACCAAGACAACTTTGGGTTCACGGTCAGACAGAAATTACAGCAGGAACTCCCTCAACAGGCAATTAAGCTGCTTGTGTCTTACTGTAACGATAGAAATAGATTCGCAGAAAGTCTCAACGGACACGACTTGAAGTTAGCAAAAGCATCAATGTTTCCACATGACTAAGTTAATGAACTTCAATTTACAGCTGTGCTCTTGGTGTTCCTTCATGTGTTTTAGCTGCAAACCAAACCAGCTACACTCAGTGATCAAACTCCATTTTAATTATTGTCTTTAAAAAATAAACCTGCTTTTTGGACATGTTCTGCTCCATTGCAGGTGGGTCTTGAACCTGAACATTCCAATGTATGACCACTGCCCTGAATCCCCTCGCAAGCAAAGTGGCTCATAGACAGAAATATCAGCCTCTCACAAGAACTTCGTCCTTTATGTTGATGGGGGAGGGGAATGGAGAGACCCCTCCCCATCCCAGTCATACCCACCAGCTCTCCCACCCCTCCCCATCCCAGTAACAACCACCAGCTCTCCCTCCCCTCCCCATTAGAGTAACGTCCACCAACTCTCCCACCCCTCCCCAACCCAGTAACTTCCACCAGGTCTCCCACCCGCCCCATCGCAGTAACACCCACCAGCTCTCCCACCCCTTCCCATCCCAGTAACTTCCACCAGGTCTCCCATCCCTACCCATCCCAGTAACTTCCACCAGCTCTTCCACCCCTCCCCATCCCAGTAACACCCACCAGCTCTCTCCTACACTCCTAACTTTGAAACTTCCTGTAATCCCCTGTAAACTTCCACAGCTCTGTAACCTCCTTTAATCCCCTACACACCTCCATATCTCTGTAACCTCCTCCATCCCCTACACCCATCCCTATCTCTGTCAGCCCCTCAGCCCCTACACCCCTCTCTATCTCTGTCAGCACCTCTGCCCCTACACCACTCCCTATCTTTGTCATCCGCTCCAACCCCTAACCCCACAGTCACAGCAGAATGGCCGCCTGTCTGTTTATTGTGACTATCCCTTTCCTTGTTTGATTTCAACTGGGCAGATGGAGCCAGATTCCTGGAATCCCTTTCACTCACTCTCTCACTCTCTCCTTCTCCATCTTTTCCCTCCTATGTCCCTTCAAATACTCTCATAGATTTTTAAAAAAGACACACAACACTTTTTTAATTTAACGCTGGAGAGCCATAACAGCTGCTAAAGAGTCAATTTAAAGTGAACTGTGAGGCTGAGTTTAAACTGTCCTCTCACCTCTTATTCCATTGTTGGATCCCTCATGTTCACATTCACTCCTCCCCTCTCCCTGTCTCTGTCTCACACACGCACACACACACACTTCCTCTCTCACACTCCCTCTCTCACACTCTGGAGCCATCATCAAGGGATGCGAGTGCGGTGCTGTTCTGCTAGAATTCCTGGTTCAGGAGAGAAGGGTTTCTGCAGAAAATGGCCACAATCTGGTCAAAGATCTTTCTCCGAGTCTCCGGCACTGGGAAGAAGGTGAAGCCAAAGAAGCCGATCAACAGGAAGGTGAAGATAAGGAAAACGTTTGGAGCACGGAGCTCATGGCAATGGGAAAGAGGAAGAGAGAGACTTACATTGCAGTGTCACCTGTCACCACCCGAGAAACTTCTTCCTTTCCTTTTCCTCTGAGGCATCAAGGTGCACAAGCTGCAACAACTTCGAGATCCCCACAGCCTTCTGGAACCTTCCTCCCCTCCCGTTCCCTCTGACTCCATTCCCTAGCCCAGCCCCACCTCCCTGTCATGTATTCACCATCCGTCCTGACCTTCCACTCCCTGAGGCTGAACGGCCTCTACCCTGTAAAGCTCTCTGTTTTATCCCAGTGATGGGCTCATCCTCACCCTGAGCAACTTTTCCTTTGACTCCTCTCACTTTCTTCAGGTCAGACGGGTTGCCAGGGGAACCCGCATTAGCCCCAGTTTCTTCTGCCGCTTTGTGGGTTATGTGGAACATTGCTTGTTCCGCTCCTGTCCCTGACCCTATCCATTATTCTGTCTCCGTTATATCGACGGGATCATCGGCACTGCTTCCCTCCCCCCGTCTGTGGGACAACAGAAGTTCAGTGTTCCTTGGTTTTATTGAGGAGAGCTCATAAAGGCGGAGGGGCTGAAGCGTGTAGTTTAATAATGGAAGGGGAGTGGCAAGTTCTCCCAGTTCAGGTTATTTCTAGTTTGTTTTAGCTGGAGCAATCACAAGATGTGAGAGTCCAGGGGAGTTACAAGCTTCAGGAAAGGATTCCTCTGTCTTTATCTGAAATCTCTCTCTGGGTGTGGTTCCCTCCAGCCTGGAAGAATCTGTGTTTGAATTGATCTTTTTGCCAAGGGGTATTTTATGGAATGCGACAGTCTCGGAACAGTTAATTAATAATAATTACTGTATCTGGTCGGATATAAGTTCTGAAGTCCATTGTCTTTTGCTCATGTTTCAACTGGAGTGTTTAAATAAATTCTGTTTAAAGCTGAGTGGTTTGAACAGCTGCATCACATCGATAACACACACTTCACATCTTCCTTTAAAATAGGAAAAAGTAAGGGTCGAGGCTACATTTTCAGATATTTTGAGGGGCTCTGGCCTAGTCCATGACAGCTTAGGACTGGAAACATTTATTGATTTCGCTTCCAATTTCCACCAGACTCTTCCCTTCACTTCATCCATCTCTGACTCCTCCCTTCCCTTCCTTGACATCTCTGTGCCCATTTCTGGGTGCAGTATTCCAAGCATCAGACTTGTTGTAGGCAGTATGTGTCCACCTACAGCACATGGACTGCAGGGATGAAGATAGCAGCCCATCCCCCACCTTCTGGAGAATAACTAGGGACAGGAAATAAATGCTGCTACACCCAGAGACACCTTCACCCAACCAGGTGCTAAAAAAGCCAGAGCATTAATTTCAAAAATATACTTTACTCATAAAATACTTTGATGATCTATACAAGTGGACATGCCATACATATATAAACATTCCATTTCTTTGCATACCGAAACAGAGTAATCGTTCCTATTTACAGATCTGTACAATAACATTTTTTTAGCTGAGGCGTCAGCAGAGCCCAACTGCCTTTTGTTCTTCGTTAAGCAGGCAGACGTTACACGGTGGTCTTTCCCCACCGCGCCGAGGCATCGGCACATTCCAGAAGGAGGTGTGTGACAGTCTCTTCCCCTCCGCAGCCGCTTCGAGGGCAGCGTGCGGTGTGGCTGAGAGTCCAGGCGTGCATAAAGGATCTCACAGGCAGAGCCCTTCTCATCACCAGCCAAGCCTTGTCTTGGTGCTTGTTGGAAAGTTCTGGCGATGAGGCATTCTGCTAAGTGGCCCGGGCGACTGCATCGGCGCAGGTTCTGGGAATAGGCCAGACCTGTGCCACGTACAACAGCAATGACAATGCCTTACACCTGATGACCACATTTTTTCCCGCGATGGAGAGCGACCGTAGCCTCCATCTGCCCAGTTTCTGCCTCACTTTACTGATACGCCCCTCCCAAGACTTGGCGCATGCCCCAGCCCCCCCGAACCAAATACCCAGCACCTTCAGGTGGTCAGTCCTGATGGTGAAGGGGATCGAGGATTGGTCGGCCCAGTTCCCGAAGAGCATGGCCTCGCTCTTGCCTCGGTTTACCTTGGCCCCGAGGCCCGTTCGAACTGTCACATATGCACATGAGTGTGCGCACGGACAGCGGATCCGAGCAGAAAACAGCGACGTCATCCATGTACAGGGAGGCCTTAACCTGCAGGCCCCCCCTGCCAAGAGTAGTCATCTCTCTCAGGCTCGCATCCTTCCTGATGGACTCGGCAAATGGCTCTATGCAGCACACAAACAAGGCAGGAGAGAGTGGGCAGCCCTGCCTGACTCCAGATCTGACTGGGAAGCTATCTGATTCCCACCCTTTGATTGAGACTGCACTGACGATGTTGGTGTAGAGCAGTCTGATCCAATTGCAGATTCCCTCCCCAAAGCCCATTTTGGAGAGAACATCTCTCATATACATGTGTGATATCCTGTCAAAGGCTTTCTCCTGGTCCAGGCTGATCAGGCAGGCGTCCAACCCTCTGTCCTGCACGTAGGCGATCGTATCCCTGAGGAGTGCGAGACTCTCAGCGATCTTCCTGCCCGGCACAGCACAGGTTTGGTCAGGGTGAATCACCGACCCCAGAGCAGACCTGACCCAGTTGGCGATTACCTTTGACAGGATTTTGTAATCCGCATTCAACAGTGTGATCGGTCTCCAATTTTTGAGTTCCTCCCTCTCCCCCTTCCGCTTGTAGATGAGGGTGATGATGCCTTTCCTCATGGATTTACTCATGGTTCCTGTCCGAAGCATACTGACATACAGCAGGTCCTGGCCAATCAAGTCCCACAGAGTGGAACAGAGCTCGACCGGTAAGCCGTCGCTTCCGGGAGTTTTATTCTTTTCGAAGGACTCGAGGGCCTTGGTCAGCTCATCCAGAGATAGCGGCTGGTCCAGCCTCTCGCGTGTTCTGTCGTCTAAGACCTCCGTGATAGACGACAGGAACGACTGGGAGGCCGCGCTGTCGGTCGGCTTCGCGTCATACAGACTGGCATAGAAGGATTTACTGATCCTCATGATGTCAGCCTGAGATGACGTTATCGAGCCGTCTTCTTCCTTCAGGCTGCTGAGCACAGAGCTCTCTTTGTGCACCTTCTGGAAGAAGAAACGTGAGCACGTCTCGTCCTGCTCCACCGAGGGGACCCTGGACCGGAAGATTATCTTGGAAGCCTCCGAGGAAAAGAACGAGGCTTGCTGGCCCTTCACCTCCTTGAGGTCCTCCGTTACAACGACCCCCATCGTCTGCAGCAGGAGTAGGTTCTGCATACTTCCCTGGAGCTGGGACAGTTTTCCGCGCCTCTCTCTCGCCTCCTGAACACCTTTAAGGATGAAGAACCTCTTGATGTTCCCTTTAACTGTTTCCCACCAGTCTGCTGGAGACTCAAAGAGGGGCTTCACGGTTCTCCAACCTGTGTAGTCCCTCTTGAGCTCCTCAATGTTTCCCGGGCTCAACAGCTTAGTGTTCAGCTTCCACGTTCCCTTACCCGCCCGCTGCTCGTCCTGTAGGTGACAGTTGGCCAGTATGAGGCAGTGGTCAGAGAAGAACATCGGCTTGACGTCGGTGGTTCTAACCGAGAGCGTTCGGGACACAAACAGGTAATCTATCCTTGAGCAGATAGACCCGTCTGCCCGTGACCAGGTGTATCTACGCTGCACTCCATCTGCAGGGGTGCTGAAGACGTCGTGCAGCTTGGCATCTTTTACCGTGTCCATCAGGGCTCTGGACGTGGCATCCAGTTTACTGTCCCCCCCCGCCGGATCGTCCATCTGCATCAATGATACAGTTGAAGTCTCCAGCCAGAATGACCGGCCTGGACGTAGCCAGCAACAGTGGAAGCTGCTGCAGGACGGCCAACCGTTCACTCTTACCCACTGGGGCGTACACATTGATCAGTCTCAGGGGAGCATTCTTGTACATAACGTCGGCGACGAGGAGGCGCCCGCCCACCACCTCCTTAACCTCGGAGATGGTGAAGTTGCTTCCTCGCAACAGGATACCCAGGCCGGAGGCGCGGCTATCGTTGCCCCCCGACCAAACTGACGGCCCATGGGCCCACAAACTCGACCATCTCCTGTAGCTGCTGAGGTGCGGTATCCCACACTCCTGCAGAAACAGGAGGTCGGCTTTAACACTGGCCAGGAAGGCTATCGTAGAAACACATCGCGTAGCCGATTTGATGCTACACACATTGATGCTGGCAATTTTAAACCCCATTTTAACAGTTTACAAGGTTAACAGTCCATTTGCTGCTGGTCCTGCTCCTCTGGGGTAGCTGTGTGCATCCCCGTGGTGACGGCAAACTGCTGGACCATCCCAGGGCTGAGGTAGCTGTCCGGCTCCACGCTGGAGCCATTTCCCCGCTCTGGTGTCTTTGTGTCGGGCCCGTGGTCCGCACTGAACAGTTCTCCATCTGACAGCGGGGCTGTCACAGGACCGCTGCTCCCAGTTACCTGGAGCTGTGGCCCAGTGGGTACCTCCTGGTTCCCACTGGGTAGTGGGAGGCCTTTACCCGTCCCCTCAGAGGGATTGTCCTTTCCTTCCTGGGTGGTGCTGCCCTCCTTTCTCCCCACAGCGCTCTGTCTCTTCCTCTGGGGAGGACCCTTCTTGCACCCGTCCTCACCATCGGAAGAGCTGCCTGAGTCTTTGACTTGTAGGTGTCGCTTCCCCCTTCGCTGGGTGGATTTGGGGGCCCCTGGGAGGCTTCTTCTTCCTGTTTTTGACTGTGATCCAGTCCTCTGCCTCCTTTGATTCCATCTCTTCCATTTCCTCCGTCTGCCTTGAAGGAGCTTGGATCGGCTGCTGCACCTCCCCGCTGTCTGCCCTCTGCTCCGCTACAGCCTGCTCTTCCTTCTGGGTGCCTCCAGGCACCGTTTCCATGCTGTTCGTGGTACCTTGCTGGTCTTAGTCGGTCCACGGCTCGTTTTGCAACCTCCGGCCATCTGTGCGTAGGTGGCGGCTCCTCGTCTTGGACAGGCCTTGTACATGTGGCCCGCCTCTCCACACAGGTTACAGTTCTTGGCCTCCTTACAATCCTTGGTCGGGTGGCCTTGCTGTTTGCAGTTTCGGCAGACGGTCACCTTACAGTCGGCCGCCATGTGGCCTGACCTCCCGCAGGTTCAGCACACCTTCGGCTGCACTGCGTACGTCAGGTAGCCTCTGCTTCCTCCGATGGTGAAGCTGGAGGGTGGGTGGAGGATGTTCCCACTGCCATCGATCCTCAGGGTTACCCTGACCTGACTTTTACTGGTCCAGATCCCGAGAGGATCGACCATATCGGTGCTTTCTCCTTCGACCTGGACATACCTCTTCAAGAAGGTCAGCACGTCTGCCGCTGGGACGTAAGGGTTGTACATATGGATTGTAACAACCCGACTCCTCTGTGCAGGAAGCACACACAACGGGACGACCGACAAGATGGAGAACAGAGGTTCCCCTTCCTTCTCCTTGAAGACCTTCAGGAGCTGCTCGCACTGCTTCACACTCCTGAAGGTCACGTCGAAATACCCTGCCCCCAGGGAAATCCTGCAGGCAGTACACGTCCTTTTTTTTTAATTTCAAAATATACTTTATTCATAAAATAAATCTTTGGTACCTGTACAATTTGTCATGTCGTTCATAGACATATACACTGCAATAAATCTTTGATAACTGTCATGTTGTTCACATTGCATGTCTTAACCTTACAAATAAACAGATTGAATTAAACAAATTTACCATTATCCTATTGACAGTCCCTTTATTCACCATCCAGTCTCTTATTATTTAGCTGTGGCTTCAGCGGAACCCACCTACTGAGTGGGTGCCCTGTTATACAATAGCAAAGGAACCTTCTTTAACCCCCAGTTTATGGGGTTACCATTGTCCATTTGACTGTCCTGTCTCTGGGGGAGCTGTCTGCATCCCCAAGGTGAGCACGAACTGCTGGACCTTCGCTGGGCTGAGGTAGCTATCCAGCTCCTCACTGGGGTCATTTACCCGCTCTGGTGTCATTGGGCCAAGGCAAGGGTCCGCACCGTCCAGTTCTGTGTCTGACGATGGGACTGTCAGAGGATCACAGCTTTCAGTTACCTGTAGTTGTGGGGCAGTGGGTACCCCCTGGTTCTCACTGGGTGGAGTGTGGACTTTGGGGGGTCCGTTGTTTCCTGGTTGGGAGGAAATGCCCTCCTCATTATCTACGGTGCTCTGTCTCTTCTTCTGTTGGTGGTGACCTTCTTTGCACCCGTCTTCCCCATCCGAAGCGCTGTCTGTCTCTCCATCATGCAGCTGTCTTTTCCCCCTTTGCTGGGAGGCTTTGGGGGCCTGGCAGGATTTTCTCTTCCTGTTTTTAACAGGTATCCACTCCTCTGCCTTCTCGATTACCTCCTCCTCCATTGCTTCCATCTGCCCAGCTAGAGCTAGGATCAGCTGCTGTGTCTCCCCGCTGGCTGCTCCCTCCTCCACTCCAGCCTGTTCTTCTTTCTGGGTGCCACCAGTCTCCGTTTCCCTGCTGTCTGGGTGGACCTTGCTGGTCTTTGGGGGTCCACGGCTCACATTGCCACCTCCAGCCATCTGTGCGTAAGTGGGGGGCTCCCCGTCTTGGGCAGTTCTTGTACATGTGGCCCGCCTCTCCACACAGGTTGCAGCTCTTTTCTTCCTGACAGTCCTTAGTCAGGTGACCCTCCTGTTTGCAATTCCTGCAGATGGTCACCTTACAATCCGCCCCCACGTGTCCCGCCTTCCCGCAGGTTCGACACACTTTCGGCTGCCCTGCGTATGTCAGGTAGCCTCTGCTCCCTCCAATTGCGAAGCTCGAGGGTGGGTGGAGAATGTTCCCATTACCATCGACGCTCAGAGTTACCCTGACCTGCCGCTTACTGGTCCAGATCCCAAAGGGGTCGATCACATCGGTGACTTCTCCCTCAACTAGGGGTTGTACATATGGATTGTAACAACCCGACTCCTCTGTGCAGGAACCACACACAATGGAACCGCCAACAAGATGGAGAATAGCAGCACCCCTTTCTTCTGCTTGAAGACCTTCAGGAGCTGCTCACACTCCTGAAAGTCACGTCAAAATACCCTGCCCCAGGGAAATCCTGCAGGCAGTACACTTCCACAGGGGCAAACCCACAACATCCCAAAAGCACTTTCTTAATGAACAGTGTGCGATCAACTGGAGTATGACCTTACACTTTTTTCGCAGTCACCCTGACTGTGTTTCGAATCCCCTGTCCAGGGCTGCGAGTGGCTGCTGAGGCCATAGCTCCGAGGTTAGCCAGTCCCTAAATTGGTGTTAGGCCGAAGCCAGCATGAAGATCCACCAAAAGCAGGTCAGCACAACCAAACGATCCTCCAACGTCCAATCACGATCCAGCGATGATCTCCATTAGCTCTGATGACTCACAACTCGACACCTGTCCTGATAAGAACAGACACTTGATCTTAGCCAAAAGGCCAAGAAGCACTAAACATGGTATCTCCCCTGCCAGGTAAGTATCATCCACTGTTGCAAACCCACAGGACTCCAGCAAGACTTTCTTGTCCTGGGAATTAACATCTCAATGACACAGAGAGCACCCCAGGGAGCAGACTGACAGACGTTACAATGTGTCAGTGATTGCAGGGGTGGAGTCCACAAACCACTCAGTGAAGATTTTTTTTATTTCAAAAATATACTTTATTCATAAAATAATTTGATGTTCTGTACAGTTGGTCATGCCATACATATGTAAACATTTACATACAGAGATCAGAATTTATCATTTTTATGCAGGTCTGTACATTTTTCAACCATATGCCCATATTATTAGCTGAGGCATCAGCAGAGCTCAAATGACTGCATGGGCCCCCTGTTAGACAGGCAGATGTTATACGGTGGTCTTTCCCCACCGGGCCTTGGTGGCAGCTGCCCCAAGCTTCAGCGCGTCCCTCAACACGTAGTCCTGGACCTTGGAATGTGCCAGTCTGCAACACTCAGTCGGGGTCAACTCCTTCAGCTGGAAGATCAACAGGTTTCGGACCACTCAGAGAGCATCCTTCACCGAGTTGATGATCCTCCAGGCGCAGTTGATGTTTGTCTCGGTGTGCGTCCCGGGGAACAGGCCGTAGAGCACGGAGTCCCGCGCCACGGCGCTGCTCGGGACGAACCTCGACAAATACCACTGCATTCCTCTCCAGACTTCCTCTGCATAGGCACATTCCAGAAGGAGGTGTGTGACAGTCTCTTCCCCCCCGCAGCCACTTCGAGGGCAGCGTGCGGTGCGGCTGAGAGTCAGGGCGTGCATAAAGGATCTCATAGGCAGAGCCCTTCTCACCACCAGCCAAGCCATGTCTTGGTGCTTGTTGGAAAGTTCTGACGATGAGGCATTCTGCCAAATGGCTTTGATAGTCTGCTCAGGGAACCACTCGATAGGATCTGCCCTCTCCTTTTCCAGAAGGGTCTCGAGGACACTACGTGCTGACCACTTCCTGATGGACTTGTGATCAAAGGTGTTTTTCTTCATAAACTTCTCCATGAAGGAAGATAAATGTGCACAAAAATTATTTAGATTTATTCTTCAAATGAGCTGTTTTCTCTGTCGCTGTTGAGAACAAGCAGCTCTCCCTGTTTGGTGCATGTGTTTGTTTTGGTTAATTGCTGTCTTCTGATCTGTTTGTATTTTGATGTTGTTGTGATAGTCTGCAATGTACTGGGTATGAATTATGGGGGGGTGCAGGGGCCGCTTTTAAAACTGGGATCTTGCTGTGTAATTCTGCATCAAAGTGCTCTCGCTCACCGCCTCGACCTCCCCAATGATCTTTTCTCCCTTTTATCCCAAGGAACCTTTGTTGGGAAAGCTGAAAAATGAAGATCCAAAATCCCTGGGACCAGGAAAGCCTTGGACAAGAGCAACCTCCAGAGGGGAGCACGGGCCAGAGGCCTGAGGCCTGGTTGCCAGGCTGCAGCCTGTGGGTCCCATGTGAGAGGTGGTCTGTTTATAACCCCGAGGTTTATTCTACACTGCGGGGGTGGGGGGAGTGTGGAGGCCTGGTTTGTAGGGACCTCTGGTTAATTGGGTCCTGTCAGATTGTGGCCCTGTCGTTTTTAAAATGGGTTTGAAGCCTGGGTTTAAAGTAACCAGGGGTTTGGGGATTGTGACACAAACAGGTTAACCTGCAGGATCTGTGAGGCAGGACTCCCGAGGAGGGAAATAATACCCAAAATATCTGACCCTCTGTGAAGTCTTGTCACAATGTCAGAGGAATGTGGGTCATAGAGAGGGTAGGATGATAAATGAGCTGTCGTTATTTGAAGTGGAGGGGAATAAAGATTACAGTGTGCAGGATTAAATTAGAGAGAAACAGACAAAGAGAGATCTCAGAGATGGAGAGAGAGGGGACAGAGAGAGAGAGCGAGAGGGAACAGAGAGATCTCAGAGATGGAGAGTAAGCTAGGAGGAACAGAGAGAGAGAGAAGGAACACGGGTGGGGAGTAACAGATAGAGGTATCAGAGATGGAGATAGGGTGAGGGGGTTACAGAGAGGGACGAACAGAGGGACAAGTGTTTGGAATTTGTTGAACAGTCGGGTTGGTCCCTCTGTTCTCCTGGTGACAGAATCGAAACCTTAAGCAAAGTCAGTGACACACACGATCTGTCTGATGTCACACTGCTGCAGTGGGATCTTGCTGTGTGTATTTCTAGCCTCTGGTTAACTGGTCTATTGTGATTTCTTTGTGTTTCGATGTTGCTGTGATGTGATGCAATGCATTAATGATGCAATAATTAAACTGAACCAGTATCACAGTAAAGTGAGAGATTGTGGAAGGCCAAAGAGCAGTGGGATCTTTCTGTGCTTTTAGTACCACTGTTGGATTTTATTTCAAATCAATTTTTATTTGTCTCTGTCAGTTCCCAGAGGAGGAGATTGGATCCAGGAGCTGAACCTCAGGACGGTGCAGAGAATGAGAGAATCAAATCATTTCTGCCACGTGAAATCGTCAGACAAGAGCCAGAAACATTCAGAGAGAGAGAGAGAGAACAATCAGAAACTGGCCTGTCTCCTTGTTCATTTACACACACACACACACACGCACACACACACACACACTAGAATTGTGGGGTTCGGGCCGTCTCTGTAGGATATTTATCACAAGGGGCAAGTTCTGGGCAGGTGGGTTGTCAAAGGGGCAGAAAGATGGAGAGGGAGCTGCTGCACAGTCTGATCCCACAGATGTCACTGCCTCCCTCTCGCTGTCCAGCTCCCACCTCTCCATTTGTGTCCCCAGCTCACTCTCTCTGTCTCTGTCTGTCCCACATCTTTCCTTCTATCCCCATCCTTCCCATCTCCTCCCTGTTCACATTCCCCTGTAGATTCCCTTCCTACAACTCTCTGGATCCTCCCTCTTTCCTGGAACTGTTGAATTGTTCAATCTCCAACCTCCCTGCTAACCTCTCCCCACACCCCTCTCTGTGTCAACCCTGCGGGATCTTGTTGTTCCTGCCTGAGGATCATTCTATCTGCTTCATACCATCAACCCCGCTCTCTTTCACTAGCTGTCTGTTGTATCTCTCTCCTGTGGCTGCTCTTCCTTCATTCTCTCCCTCTCTCTCGGTGTCTCTCTCCCTCTCTCTCACACACCTTTGGATTTCTCTCCCTGGACTTTCACATTCTCTCTCCCCCTCCCTCCCTGTGTTAGGCATTTCTGTCTCTCTCTCTCTCTCTCTCTCTCTGTCTCTCTCTCTCTGTCTGTCTGTTTGTCTCTATCTCGCTCTCTGTCCGATCTACCCCTCCCCAAGTGTTTTGTTCTCTCTGTCCTGTTCTCTCCCTGGGTTTTACACTCTCTCCTGTCTGTCCCCTGTTTCTCTCCCTGGGAGTTTCATTCCCTGGGATCTTTCTCTGTCCTTTGTTCTCTCTGCCTGAGTGTTTCTCTCTCTCTTTCCCTGGTTTCACATGGTGCCTCTCTCTCTCTCCCCATCTCTGTCTTTCTGTCTCTCCCTGGGATCTTTCTCTGTCCTTGGCTCGCTCTGTGTCTCTCCCTCAGTCTCTGTCCCTCATCTCACTCGCGTTCTCTCCTCCCTTTCTCCCTGTCCCTCATTTCACTCGCTTTCTCTCCCCTTCCCTATCTGTCCCTCCATCCCTCTGTCCTGCTGTTCCTGTCCCAGGGTAGATTTGAACTCAGTAGCACGTGGTACTGCACATGCTGTTATCATAGTGGGATCTTGCTGTTCCTTGTGTCTGCCATTGCTGTCCCAATGGTGAGTGGGGGTGGGGGTGGGGGAGAGAAAGCCCCTTTCTCACTGAGGAGGGTGGAGGGGGAGCATGGGATCTTGCTGTGCATGACAAAGCACGCAGTTTATAGGCCAGTCAGTCAGTGGGCATCCTCCCTGTGACTCAGCCCCTCCAGCCCAGGGGTGAGGGCCCAGAGAAGGGGGAGGGGAGGGGAGGGGAGATGGTTATTGTACACGGCGGAGACACAGAGGGGGCTTTTATATCCAGTGGGGGGGGATGCAGGTAGGAATGGCAGTGGGGGCAGTATGGAGAAAGGGCAATTAGACCAGGACAAGGTGGTGGGGGGGCAAAATGTTTGGGGGAAAGTGCAAGAGTTGGGTGGGGGTAATAACTCTGGGGATGGGCAAAAATGCCAGGGCAGAAAACCGGGGGTGGGGTCGGTGGGGGAGGAAGTTGCTCAATTGGGGCAGTTTCAAAAAACTGGGGAGGAACAAAAAAAATGGAGCGGGACAAAATGAGAGAAAATATATTCCCCCCACCCCCCATTTTTGACTCCCCCAGTTCTGGGCACAATTGGCAGGGGGCAAAATTGTTGGCGGTGGGATTGTGGAGGGCAAAAGTGAGAGACGTAGAATAGTGAACACTGCAAGATGGGGGCATAAAATATGAGGGGTAAAGTCAGGGCCGGGGGGGTTGTTATTGCTGGAATTAATTTGGACAGGGAACAGGGCCTGCAGTTTACAGACAATGGAATGGACAGGGACAGGAGCTAATTGTCCCGACAGAAAAAAACCTGCTCTTGTGCAGTGGCAGAGAGAGGACAACAGGGGGTGGCATTGTATCACTTTGAACACAATGGGGTCAGACACAGACACAGTGAGAGTCAGAGAGGCTGGGGTGAACTGAAAGTGGGGATAAAAGGATCCTTCTCAGATGTAATTACACATTGGCATTTCCCAGGTGGGGGCGTGATGCTATGATAACCAACATCGGGAAGCAATGGTGGTGGAAGGGCATGGGCAGAGATTTCACTCGATTCTGTCACCGCTGTGTGACGTGTGCCCAGTACAACCCAGGCTGGCCCATTAAAATTAGAATAGGGCCCCAGTCACGCCCAAAGGGACTCTGGGGGCAGTTACAGATGGATTTTATGGGACCTCTTCCCCAATCCCATGGGAAGATGGATTACCTTGTGATTATTGCTGCAAATGTGTTGCTGGTCAAAGCACAGCAGGCCAGGCAGCATCTCAGGAATAGAGAATTCGACATTTCGAGCATTTACCTTGTGATTATTGACCAATTTACCAGGTGGGTCGGGGCCTACCCTACCCAGAACTGATCAGCTAACGCTGTGGCAAGGGTTGTAGCTGAGGAGGGGATGCCCAGGTGGGGGAGTTGGGTGCTGTCCCAGATTGACTCCGACCGGGGAGCCATTTCACTGTAAGTGTTGTAAAAACCACATGTCAGCTGATGGGCATTAAACTGAAATTTCACACACCCGACCATCCACAAAGTTCAGGCATGGTGGAGTGAATGAACAGAACTCTTAAACCCTCCCTTGCTAAGGCCATGCAGGACTCTGACAAACTCCAGTCCACCACAAGCCGGTCGAATGATTTAACCCCTTACGAGTCGATGACAGGTCGGGCAATGTAACTGCCCAATTCCATCATCATGGGAGGGTTCCGATGCTGGCCCTCGCTGCGATAGAATACATCGCTATGTGCTCGAACTGAGCACCCAGCTGAAGGAGATGTGGAAAACAGTTCGGGACAAACAGGAAGGTGAGGGAGGGATGAACAGAGGCAATTAGAAGATTGTGTGGAGGTCCCATCGGTGGGTAAGAAGGTTATGGTTAAGACTCTCCCCATTAAACCAGGCTTCGCCCCTCAGTAGAATGGTCCCTCTGAGGTTATCATTAGCGGTGACACACCCACCTGTATTGACATGTGAGGGAAGGGGGAGTCTGGAAACACTGGTCACAACTGAAGAAATATCCAGACACTGGTTGATCATCCTCACCCTCTGCTTTCTTTTCAGACTGACTCCTCTCGAGACCTGCTGACGATGTCCGTGTGTGCGCGGTTGTTGTGAACGGTCCGAGAGCGTGGGCTGTTGTGTGCAGGCGTTACAGCCTTTGGACCATTGTATAACTCCGTTCGGGAAGCTCCGGGATGTTCCTGTTTATTGTTGTCTTCACCCTTTGCCTGGTAGCCACTGGGGGGGCAGCACCAAATGAATTGTGCCTCCCTCAGTCCTGCTCCCCGGAGTAGGCGCGGGGCTCCATGTTAATACATACCTAACCATGTTCTATCAGCACACACAGCAAAATAACATCTCGAAATGCTGGGTGTGTACTCGAATCCCTGCACACTCTATTGGGGGGATTCCCCTGAGTCCCATTCCGTTTAATAAATCCAAAACGGTGGAATGGTGATTGGACCAGAACAGATCCTCACATTTATCCATTTGAGAGGAGGAAGACGGTTTGGAGACATTCCCGAGTACTGTTTGGGGAAAGCAACTGCCCAAATATAAAGCCTTACTTAACCAGCAGTCCCGAGTCTGCTCGTGCTCAGTGTGCGCTCCGCCTATACAAGAGGTAAACCTTTATATCTGTTTAAATTGACCTTCCTGTCGGGCCTCTGGTCATCGCTGTCACTCCTCCCACTCCAACTGCCACCAGAAAAAAAACATCCAGGATGAAGCAGCCGCTTGATTGGCATCACATCCCCAGACATCCCCTCCCTCCATCACTGACACTCAGTAGTAGCAGTGTTTACCAACTCCACGGTGCACTGCAGAAATTCACCAAAGATCCTCACACAGCACCTTCCAAACCCTCGATCACTTCCACCTCGAAGGACGAGGGCAGCAGATAGATGGGAACATCACCCCCTTCACATTCCCCTCTGAGTCACTCACCATCCTGATTTAGAAATATATTGTGATTCCATCAATGTTAAAGGCAGCTCAGCAGTACCTTCTCAGGGGCAATTAGGGATGGGGAATAACTACAGACTCAGTCAGTGATACCCACATCCCACGAGTGAATAAAACAAAATCATTTCATGGTTTGGAAACAGTAGGACCCTCCTGTGGGTTTCACTGAAGAGTTTTATTTATTCACAACCCAAGGAATCCGTGTAACCAGGTATTTTACTGCGTTACTGATCTTCGCTCTGAACTGAGACAATGTTGCTGCATAAATAAATGTGTTTGTGCAACAGCTTAGGTTCCGCAGCATGTAACCAACTGCACTGAAGTGATCTAGAAAAGGCGAGTAACCAACAGGATTGATTCCTTGAATGACATAATATAAGAAATACACAACAACAATTAACCACAGGAGGATGAAGCTCCCAGAGATGGTGAAGAGCAAAATCACAGCCTTCCTTCTGCTCTCCAACTCTGGGTCTCTGTGATTCCCTCCTTCGCTCTCACCCTTCAGCCTCTTCCGGACTCGACTGGTCACTAAAATGTGTCTGACTGTCAGAGCATTGAGCAACAGAATTAAAGCGAATGGCAGTAAAGGGGTTAAAACTGTATCGAGCCAATCTAATACCACCCACCAAGTCTCAGTGAAGTAGCTTAGCTTTGTTATACAGTCATATGGCACATTGTTGATTATCCTCACAGGCTCATATAGAAAATAGAAGGGGATGTTTTTCAGACAGAACAGGGTGCAGGTTGTTGCCAGAACCACAGTCGCAGCTTTCTCAGTGCAATATTTTGATCTTAGCTTCTGACAACAAATGGTCACAAATCGGTCAAAGGAGAAAGTGACGGTGAACCAGACAGAGCAGTCCGTGGCTGCACGACACAGTGCCCCAATAACACGGCACACAGGAGTGATGTCCAGGAAAGACTGCGGGTAATAATAGAAACGGAATCTCCACAGTGTAACCTCAGTAATAATGACCATCAGATCGGCGGTTGCCATAAACACCAGGTAACGGGTAGTGCAACGAGAAACACCACAGTTTTGCCTGGAAAGGACTGTCACTGCTAGCAAATTTACTGTGGGAGACAAATGGGAAAAGAAACAACAAATTATTGATCAGAAATACCCCCTACCCATTCCAGAGAGCAACAACAAGGTTTTACCAACAAATTCCCATGCACTGTGTGACTGGGAGTGGTTGGGTTTGAGTATCAGAATTTAACATTCACTCCAGATTGTACTCCAGCCCAGTCAGTCTCGAGATTCTAGAGGTTAGACAGATATTGATCTGACAGCCACTCCTAGGAGAGCAGAATGAAGTCTATGATTTTCTTTGGTTGCATGGTAAGGTACAGAACCCCATTAGAATCCTCAATCCCAAGTCAGTTATAGGACTAGCAACTGGACTGTCAATAATCCAAACTCATCCCTTCTCCAGAGAAACAGTTATCCCCTGATCCTGTCATTGGACTTCATCCTGATCGGAGCCATGGCAGGATTATAAAACAGGTCACCAGAACCTGTGTGAGATTTCAAACACAACTACACCATGTATCTTAAACAAGGGCAGTACAGCAGAGCATGCAGGACTCCCTTAATGACAATGTGGGAGTTTTAGGTTTACTGTAATATTTACACTGTAAACCTACCCACCAACATCTCAATGTGGAGGGACCAGGAGGGCAATCTGTCAAAATGTCAATCTCCTGACCAAAGAGTGTGAGGAGAGAATTTCGGGAAGCGATGGTAGATGAAGCTTTACAAATCAGAACAAGGCGCAAATTCTTCAATTCCTTTGCTTTGCCTAAAAAAAGAACAATCTGAGATTGAAAATTCCCGACTGATGCAGCATCCATGACTGTGTGTGTGTAAGAGAGTTCCAAACCTTTCCCACCCTCTGTGCACAGAAGAGCTTTCTGACATCTCTCCTGAACGCTCTCAGCCCCATTCACAGACTATGATCCTTTGTTCTAAATCTGCAACCAGTAGAAATAGTTCATGTTTTCCTTTTAATATTTTGTTGGACTTCACTCAGATCATCCCTTAACCTTCAAAATTCTCCATCAACCTGGCTTCATTTACGGAATGAAATCAGAAGAAGCGCAGCAGGTCTAGAGCATCTGTGGGAGAGAGCACAGAGTTTGGGTCGAGTGACCCTTCTTCAGAACTAACCTGCCTGATCTCTCCTCATACCTTGAAGCCATATCAAACTGGAACAGATGACACAACACTGAGAACAGAAAATGCTGCAGCAGCAGTGAGGTTGGGAGTCTCTGTCAGTGTAGGATTGTACCGAGAATGCTGCTCAGTGAATTGCTGTCACTGTCCCGGTGCATGGATAAGGGTGACCAGTCAGTGAGCTGGAGACGTTATTGTTCAAACGGTAAAACCAGAGAGCAGATCAGCAGCAAATTAAAACAAGTTCAATTGTCATAGCGCCATACCTGGGGTGCCAGTAAAAGCAAGGATGGTGTAGAACACTTTCTCCACGTGATCAATTGGTCGATGCATTTTTCTGTGTGAGGTGAGCTGTCCCTTCAGGCAGCTGACAAGCTCCTCATTTGAGACTCTGAGCTGATGCATTCCCAGAGACGCTGCCTTATACTGTGTGGGAGCTCCTTGGGGAGATCGAGGTGACAGCATTGCTCGGCTTTGTTGCTGTTTTATACATTTCTGGAAATGAACAACCCCATTACAATAACAAGTGTAATCCTGATTACAGAGGGGGGTTACGTGATAATGAAATAACAAAAGCAGAAACTGGAATCTGCCAGCAATAACACTGTCCACTCAAACACCATGAACATTAGCTTCAGTTTTTATCCAGCCTCTCAGGTAATAATTTGTGAAACACTTTGGAAACCGTCCCTTCTTTTATTTTCTTTCATCAGACACAGTCACATTTGTTTAATCTTAAACCCACACTGACTCTCCTGAAACAGACCCACCCTCCCCAGTTGGATTTGTGTTGATCTGCTCCAGGTTATTCCAAGTGTACACAGCCCTGGTGTTAACCTGACCTGCCTGTAGTCTCTGGAATGTACTCCTGTATTACTGAGAAAGGTGTCCCATTCTCCAGTTTGTATGGTGGGGCAGGGGGACTGGGTTGAGCTGCAGTTTGTGGGTTTATGAAGCAGAAAATAAAACGTGGTGCAGAGTTAGGCACAGAGATACCGATGAACTCATCAGCTTGAAACTGTTTTCTTGTTCCTCCTCCTTTAATCAATGTAGTTTTCAGGGTCTAACTCCGAATTCTCGGAGCTCTGTAACTGGCCTGGAACAGTGTGTTGATAGGGCTATTGTAATCCACAAGAGGAGTCTTTCCCACTGCACTGCTCCCATGGGCTGGAATGCTGCAGACTGAGCAGAAAATCCCAAATACAATCCCAAAACCCACTGGGCCACACTGCTCCTTCTCACTGAATGAACACACTCACCAGAAGCAGGTTCTGTCTCATGTTCAAGACTTGAAGCCCTGACTATCACTGAATAAAGGCTGTACTCAGGGACAGAAATGAAATAAACTTTCGAACTGTGCTTTATCGCTGTTAAAGTTCTGTGTGTCCGAGTTCAAGTCATTTGATTGGGGAATGAGAGGGGCAGGTCACCAGTGAAATGGAGGGAATGGTGGAGGAGCTCACTGAGGGCCATCTCTGAAAGTTGGAATCAGAAAGATGATATTCCGTATTGTAAAAGTTTAAGGTGAATTCATAGATACATGGAGATGGCAAACAAAAATTATATCAAGAATGTCTTGTTTAGAATTTGGAGCCATAAAAGGAAGAAGTAGTGTCCAAAGGCTTATCCAGTTGGAACCCGAGTACGATTGTAAATGGCTGCTCCTCCAGCATCTCTGACTCTCTCGTGCACATGTTAAGAATAACCTCGTGGTTCAAACAAACCAACTCCTTACTTTTGAAGATTGTTACAGAGTGTCAAACAGACAAGAAATGAAAGACTCTCTGCTGATGCATTTTCAACCTGTCAACAACCTTTCACAGTGTCAATTCTCCTTGTGCCTCTTGCCTATTTCCAAAAGCAAATTGTGGCCTGTGTTTAACTTCCTGCTCAATCTTGTATTTTCTGATGACAGTCGGAGTCCAGTGGTCGTTTCGAGCATAACCTTATTTTTGTACAACTTCACACTGTTTAGCAGGCACAGCAATAAGGGACAGATTATCTTAAGTTGGCATTTAGAATGTAAGTGCACATACCCGCAACCCCTGCCCCGTCCCAATCCCGGGATTATTATTAGTCAGCAGAGCTGAGTTATCCCTTTGTAATTGACTCTGTGGTACTGCACTTTGTACAATTGATCATTGCCTCAGCAAAACAACAGAGATGGACAGGCTTGTGGTCCATCCCCTGGGCTTCATGATGTTTTCTAGAATCTAATCTCCTTTCTTGAGGCTTTTCACAATGGATACTGTATTAAAGTAACATGTGCCAACTGCACCATGTCAACTGCCAATTAATTAGGTATTTGCCTCTTACTTCTGGAACCTATTAAATTCCTCGTTCTAGAAAATGTAAAAGAATGTTGATTTTTCGAGTCATCGAGTCACAGTGATATACAGCACGGAAAAAAAACATTCGGTCCAAATCGTCCATGCTGACCAGATATCCGAACCGAACCTAGTCCCATTTGCCAGCATTTGGCCCATATCGCTCTAAACCCTTCCTTTTCATGTAACCATCCAGATGCCTTTCAAGTACTGTATTTGTCCCAGCCTCCACCACTTCCTCTGACAGCTCATTCCATACACGCACCACTCTCTGTGTGAAAAAGTTGCCACTTAGGTCTCTTTTATATCTTACCCCTCTCACCCTGAACTCATGCCCTCTAGTTCTGGATTCCCCTGCACCAGGGAATAGACCTTGTCTATTTATCTTATCAATGCCCCTCGTGACTTTATAAACATCTATAAGGTCACCTCTCAGCCTCCGACACTCTAGCGAAAACAGTCCCAGCTTATTCGGCCTCTCCCTATGGCTCAAGCCCTCAGAACCTGGTAACAAGCTTGTAAATCTTTTCTGAACCCTTTCACGGACACGCCTACCGATAGGAAGAAGAACAGAATTGCTCTCAACATTCCAAATGAATTGGTATAATCTCCTGTAAAATGACCTCTTAATTCCTATATTCAAAACTCTGACCAATAAAGGAAAACATACCAAACACCTTCTTCAGCATCCTATCTACCTGCTAAGGAGCTATGAACCTACACTCCAAGGTCTCTTTGTTCAGCAACACTCCGTAGGACCTTACCATTACGTGTATAAGTCCGGCTCTGATTTGCTTTTCCAAAATGCAGCACCTCTAAATAATACTCCATTTGTCACTTTTCAGCCCATTGGCCCATCTGAACAAAATCCCATTGAAATCTGAGGTAACCTTCTTCACTCCCCAGTCTACCTCCAATTTTGGTGTCATCTGTAAACTTACTAACTAATACCTCCTTATACATCCAAATCATTTATATAAATGATGAAAAGCAGTGGACCCAGCACTGATTCTTGCGGCACACCACTGGTCACAGGTCTCCAGTCTGAAAAGCAACCCTCCACCACCATTCTCTGTCTTCTACCTTCAAGCCAGTTCTGTATCCAAGTCTAATGCTCCCTATATTCCATGAGATCTAACCTTGTTAACCAGTCTCCCATGTGGAATGCTGTTGAACGCCTTAATGAATCCATACAGGTCACTTCTACTGCTCTGCCCTCATCAATCTTCTTTGTTACTTCTTCAAAAAGAACTCAAGTAAGTTCATTAGACACGATTTCCCATTCACAAAGCCATACTGACTATCTCTAATCAGTCCTTGCCTTTCCAAATACATGTAAATCCTTTCCCTCAGGGTGTTCTCCAACAACTTGCCAACCACCAATGTCAGGCTCACTGGGAAAACTGGAATCATTAGGTATCAGGGGTCAAACGCTCTGCTGGTTAGAGTCCTACCTGACACCTCGGAAGATGGTTGTGACTGTGGAGTGTCAGTCATCTTAGCTCCAGGACATCTCTGCAGGAATCCCTCAGGGTAGTGCCCTAGTCCCAACATTCTTCAGTTCCTTCATCAACGACCTTTCCTCTGTCATAAGGTCAGAAGTGGGAATGTTCGGCGATAATTGTACAGTGTTCCCCTCTCTTTTTCCGAGGTGTCTGTGTGTCAGCATTTTGGGACCTTCCACTCCAGCTCACTATCACTGTTTTAAAGTTAATTTCTCGATGGATCATGTGTTAGTGTCTTATCATTTAATCTACGTTTTTATGCTCTTCCAAGCCTCACTCATCTGTTTGTCACAGTCTGTCATTTTCCCTGGAGCGAATGGATCACAGCTGCCTTCTCTGGACCAGGAGGATTCTCCAGGATTCAGGCAGCAGCAGCAGCAGCAGTGGGTGATGTTTGGCGAAAAGAATTGATAAAGAGACTTAAATTTAACTTGAACTGTCTGAGCTTCTGTGTGTAAAATTTACAGATGCCCAGAGGGGGATGATGCTATGACTGTGTGTATGTGACTGTATTTAGCACTTACTCTCCCCAGCAGAGGAGGATATCGCTGTGATTGTTTGTGTGTCTGTGTATATGTGTGTGTCAGTCTGTGTCTGTGTGTGTGTGTGTGTGCCTGTGTTTGTGAGTGTCTGTATGTGTGTGTCTCTGTGCCTGTGTTTGTGTGTGTCTGTGTAGATGTGTGTGCGCGTGTGTTTGTCTGTCTGTATTTAACATTGACAGTCCCCAGCAGACAGGGGTCATGCTGTGACTGTCTGACTGTGAGGGAGTGATTTTCGCAGAGTCCAGTAGAGGAATATTCCTGTTGGTGCTGTGTGTGCAGAAACTGACACTGTCCAATGTATAAACTTCACCAACACAATTTGTGCCAAGCAGCAACTTACTAACATTGGCCGTGTAAACTGTTGATGAAAATATGGAACCGCATTGTCATGTTTCTTGTTGCTGGGAACGAAGTACATTTGTTTCATAATCTTATGTTCAATTCTGTCATAAACCCAGAGTCACAGAGATATAAAGCACAGAACCGGACCCTTCAATCCAACCTGGCCATGCCAACCAGATATCCGAAATTAATCTAGTCCCATTTGCCACCATTTTGCTCATAGGCCTCCAAATCCTTTTTGTTCATATCCCTACCCAGATGTATTTTAAATGTTGTACCAAATTCCACCACTTTCTCTGGCAGCTCATTCCATACACACACCACCCTCTGCCTGAAATCTGCTAACTGTTTTCAGCCTTTATTAAACAATTGTGCGATCTCAGGGGAAATAACTCAAATGGTCTCTCTTTTTAGCTGCCATGGATTCTTTGACTCCCTAACCTCAAGGCAGCTTCAGCTGAGGAGGTGAAGGACTAGGAAAGGAAGAAAAGGTTCTTCTCCCTCCTCGATTAGTTAGTCACCCCCAGAAGAGATTTAACACTGACACACCTTTCCACTGATGGTTTTAGTTTGATCAATGCGGATTACAATGGATTATTGTTTACCTTTTCCTGATTTCTTATGTCTGATGGCCATTATGGAAATGTGCAGCTTTTTTGCACCAGCGAGAGAGCAGAATGAATAACTCTGGTATTCTCCACAGTGTTTGATTTTAAAGAGCTGTGTTAAATATCACACACTGGCATCATATCTGTGATACTGCTGTTATTTGTGACAGATACTCCCCTCCCTCTTATCAAATCATAAATTCCCCACAGTGTGGAAAAGGCCCTTCAGCCCAACAAGTCCACACCAACCCTCCAAAGAGGAACCCACCAAGACCCATTCCCCAACATTTTCCCCATCTAATACACCTGATGTACACATCCCAAAGCACGTTGGGCAATTTACCAGGGCAAATCCATCTAACATGTTCAGCTTTGAATTGTGGGAGGAGACTGGAGAAAACCCAGGGAGGATATGCAAATTCCACACAGACAGTCACCTGAGGCTGGAATCGAACCTGGGACCCTGGTGCTGTGAGGCAGCAGTGGTAACCACTGAGCCACCCGTGGCACCCCATCTTGATTCCGTCCCAGCCCGTCTGCCTGTGCAGTGACATCGATCCATCAGCAGAGGGTGGCATTGCATCGCATTCGTCACAAGAGACAGAAACAAGGAGAGGGACTTTGACCCTGTTTTAGTTCATGCCCATCTCCCCAGGCAAAATATTCCCAATTATAGGGGGGAGTTGCTTCTGAAACTTGTTTATGTGACACGGTGTTTGTGTGTTTGGGACTGTATGTGAATTTGTAAGATGATTTTTGCCTGAGCGTTTAGGTGTGCGAGTGACAGAATGTGTGTGATGTTTGTGTGAGTGTTTTTGTTTCAGTGTCTGCCACAGTGTGCGAGGGTTTACTTGTGTTGGTGTGTGTACGTGTGTGAGACAGATGGAGTTTGAGACCCTAAACCTACACCCTCTAATTTTGGACTCCCCTACCACCACGGAAAAGATCTTGTCTAATTATCCTATCCATGCCTGTAATGATGTTAAAAAACTCTATGAGGTCACTCCAGGGAAAATAGTCCCAATCTATTCAGCCTCTCTCTACAGCTTAAAACTCTAACCCTAGCAACATCATTTAAAATCTTTTCTAAATCCTTTCAAGTTTCATACCATTTTGCCTATAGCAGGGAGACCAGAATTACACACAGTATTCCAGTAATGGCCTAACCAATGTCCTATGCAGCTGCAATATAACCTCGCAACTCCTATACTCAGTGCTTTGCCCACTAAAGGGAAGCATACCAAATGCCTTCTTCACAACTCTATCTACCTGTGATTCCACTTTCAAGGAACCATGACCCTGTACTTTGTTCAGCAACACTCCTCAGAACCTTACCATTAAGTGTATAAGTTCTGCCCTGATTTGCTTTTCAGAAATGCAGCACCTCACATTCATCTAAATTAAATCCTATTTGCCGATCTTCGGCCCATTGACCAATCTGGTCATGATCCCGTTGTACTCTGTGGTAACTATCTGTGCTGTCCACGACACCTCCAATTGAATTTCTGTTCAATTCTGCAACAATCTTCCCTCCATTTGTATAAATCCTGTGTGAAATTGTCAATCCAGCCTGGTTCATTCTCACAAAGATGTGTGTTGGTATGTTCCATACCTGGGGGAGGTGAGCCCCAGGTACAGGGAGCTGGGACAATGCCACCAACATTTCTTATGAAGAAATTATGCTCAAAAAGTTGACTCTCCAGCTCCTCGGATGCTGCCTGACCGGCTGTGCTTTTCCAGCACCACACATTTTGACAGGGAGCTGAGAGCTGACGAGATGAACTGGGATTTGGGAAGAGATCGGTTTTGAGTGAGAGAGCCTTGGGGTATTTAAGTCGAACATTAGCCTGTTACCATGCGGACTGGCCAGATGTGATTATCTTAGACTGTGAACCCTCCTACTGGACTTCTCCAACATGAGAACATTCTTCCCACATCCAGCCTGTCCAGTCCCATCAGGATTTTATGTTTCTATGAGATGCCCCCTCATTTCTCTAAATTCCAGTGAGTACAAAACCAGTCGATCCAGTCTTTCCTCATATATCAGTCCTCCCATCTTGGGAATCAGCCTGGTGACCCTTCGCTAGACTCTCTCAATAACAAGACTGTCCTTCCTCAGACTAGGAGACTAAAACTGTGCAAAATACCCAAGGAGTGTGATCTCACCATGCAGTTATGCCTTATTCAAACATATGTCTTTGTGTGTGTGTATACGTATTGGTATGTGCGGGTTGGTCAGACTGTATTTTTCATTGTGTGTGTCTCTTTGCATATGTCTCTGAGAGACCCCATACACTCACACATACTCTCCCACTCACACACCCGTACTTCGTACATGCACTCACACTCTGTTGACACGCTCGGACATCTTCAAATCCCTTACTCTCACCTATTTACACAAATACTCTCACACTCATACATTCTCACAAGTTCACTCTCCAATGCAGTTTTGTGCACATATCAAACCACACAGTCAGGCAGTCTCTCTCACTCTCTCACACACACTGGCAGAGAAACACACATGCGGCCACACACACCCTCACACATACACTCGCACTCTCACATGTCATTACACATGTACAAACTCACAACCTCACACACATGCACACTTTCAATCTTGCACTCACAACCTCACATACACATTTGCAACCACACACACACATGCACATACACACATATGTGCGCATACACGCACATACACATGTGCACACACACATAGGGCCTCACACTGCATCTACCACAAACACGTACACTCTCCAACACATTTAAACCCTCACACACTCCGGCAGACGCTGAAACAAACAAACCCACATCAGCTCACACACATTTTCTCACTCAAATACCTGAACGCTCAGACACAAAAATCTTTACAAACTCACATACAGTCCCTTACACACAAACACAGAGTCACATACACATGTTTCAGGAGCAGCTTTCCCCTGTAATGGGGGGTATTTTGAATGGAGAGGTGGGGGTGAACTAAAACCCTGTCAAAATCCCTCTCCATATTTTTGTCTCTTCTGATGACTGTGATATGATGCTACCCTCTGCTGGTGGATCAATGCGACTGCACAGGCAGAAATTCTGGGGCTGAATTATCAATGAATCAATAAGAGGGAGGGCAGCATCGATCAAAAATAACAGCAGCATCAGCAGCAGCAACACGGATGTGATGCTAATGTGTGATGTTTCACACAGCTCTTTAAGATAAAACACTGTGGATAATGTCAGAGTTGTGTTAATGATACCAGGAAAACCTCACCCACATGGGAGAGTTCCAGTTACAATCAGAAAGATTGATTGTTTTGAGTGAAGGGCCATTGGGGACCAAGGGGTCAGCCTCAGTATACATTGACAAGCTGGATGGACACTACAGCGAGATGCAAGAAGCAGTCCGTGCCCTATAAGCAATGCTCATCGGGCCCGAGGAGGAAGTGTTCAACGTGCCAGGACCAAATACAATCCTGAGGGAATCAGGCCTCTGACCAGAATGGGATAATGTGTGCCTTCGATGTGCTATCACCCCAGGGACATAACGAGAGGCCCCACACTGACACATCCACAGCCACCCACAGATGGGGAAACCCCCCAGCCTTTCTCCCAGGGGACTACACCTTTAGCCACCACCCCTGACTCACAGCAGACATCAGGTCTCATGAATCTTGTGGTTTTCCCAGCCTCAAACACCGGATGGTCACACACCGTACATAAACCCCATTGCAGCCACCCAGCTGGTGGGCAGCACCAAAAAGGGGACTCTCTTTCATTCCAACTCAGACCCAGACATTATTTGGGTGAGATCTCTGGACAGTCTGTCATACACACGGACTGGACACTGAAGAACAAACCAAATTACTCCCAATATGCTTTAATCCCGGGGGACAATCAGCCATCACCAAGGGCCAACAGATCGGGGAAGAGAGACCCTTGAAGAGATGAAGCCTGTGGTCCTCACTGCAGTAGGGCAGGATAAGACAGACTCCAGTGAGGCACAGTGGATCAGTGGTTAGCTCTGCTACCGCACAGCGCCAGGGACCAGGGTTCGATTCTAATCTGTGTTAACTGTCTCTGTGGAGTTTGCACATTCTCCCCATGTCTGCGTGGGTTTACTCCGGTGCTCCGATTTCCTCCCACAGTCCAAAAGCGTGAATTGGCCAAGCTAAGTTGCCCCTAGTGTTCAGGGATGTGTAGGGTAGCTGCATTAGTCAGAGGAAATGGAAGGGTAAGGGGATGAATCTGGGTGGGATACTCTTTGGAGGGTCTGTATGGACTTGTCGGGCCAAATGACCTGTTTCCACACTGTCGGGGTTCTATGGAGGCGCTACATAACTGCAGACAACAACAAGGGGAACATCCCACCTGCTTTCCCTGGAAACTCTGGGTCCAATTGGTTTGGGTTTTCAGGGACATGATCCTCACCTCTCTTAGCGATGAGAAACTAGGTCTAAACCGTTATCTCCCGAACCTCAGAAAGCGGGAGGGACACATATCTCAGATTTGATGCCTTGGGTCCTCTGCACACTAATTGCTGTGTGGGAAAGGGAGTTAAGGGCACAGCAGTCATCCTGAAAATCAGTCCACATAAGCACGGCCCGGAATTCTTGTAGAGCACTCCAATCGGGAAGAGCGAAGGGAAGGCAGGAATACAGCAAGGAGCCCAGCCAGTCCACACAACACTCCCCCACGCCCGAATACAAGTACCCACCCTTCAAAGAAGGGAATTCCTGCAAATGAACCCCAAACCCAATCTGTGGTCTAACTGTGGCTGAACCAGCCATTTCATTTAGGACTGACGGGCACCTAAAATTCTCACCGGGCATGACACAGAGAACCATCCTGGCACCAAAGGCTGGAGTGAAACCAAGCTGTGGGTTAGATATTGAAGAAGACAGGGACAACCCTATAATGGGAACAGCTTCCAAGTTCTCCACAAACATGAGTGCACAAGTTGCCACGTGGGAGCCAATCACGAACAGCTCCAGTTGCTGGGAACCATCCATTTACATCCTGGGGGACTACCCAGCCCTCCCCATCTCATCCTGCACACGGGGCTAATTTATTCTATCATGGAGGAAGGAACAGGGAATGGGTGACATTTGGAGAATTCAATCATTTGAACATGGATCGAGGTATGAGACTAAGCTATTTTCAGAAATTCCTCATGTTCTCTTTGCCGTAAGCACACCGGAGCAGTTACTCCAAGGCAGTGATGAAGATAAGAACATTAGGACCAGGAGCATGAGTCGGCCGTCCAGCCCTTCGCGCCTGCTCTGCCATTCAATAAGATCATGGCTGATCTTTTCAGGGCCTCAGCTCCATTTCCACAACCTCTCACCATATCTCTTAATTCCTTAACTGTAAAAAATAACTCCATTAGCTTTAAAAACGTTTCCTGAAGTCGCATCTACTACTTCAATTAGAAAAGGAATTCCACAGATTCACAACGCTCTGGGTGAAGACGTTCCTTCTCAATTTAATCCAAAATATGCTCCCTCTAATCTTGAGGCTGTGCCCTGTTGTCCTAGTTTCACCTGCCAGTGGAAACATCCTCTCTACCTTTATCTTATCTATTCCCCTCATAATTTTGCACATTTCTATAAACTCCCCCTTCAATCTTCTGAATTCCAATTAATATAATCCCAATCTACTCAGTCTTTCCTCATAAACCAGTTCTCCCAAATATGGAATCAATCTCGTGAACCTCCTCTGCACCCCCTCCAGTGCCAGTACATCCTTTCTCAAGTAAGGAGACCAAAACTGCACAGATATGCCCCTCTGGAGTGTTTATTGCATATTATCCATGAGCTTTATAATGACTGCATATAAAGATGTAGCACAGACACAAGGGAAAAGGATGTCCCCAGGATCCCTAAGGAATGATTCTCCAGACACCAGTGGGTATAGATGGGAATGTCTGGGTCCATCCTATGGAAAAGTTGGGATTCAGGTGTGATAATCAGCTGGTGGTATACAGGAAACCCCATGGGATTTCCACATTGTGTGACAGGGAGCACAGGGATCACAGACGATGCGTGGGGTTTCCCTGAGATAAGGTGCATGGTAGTGGGACACCGAACACACAACTCGAACAATAGGTCAGAGTTCAGACAGGTATGCCCCACAAAGCCACACCAGGGAGAAATCCTCTCGAACAAAATTAAAAATGAGCTGAGATCAGGAGTGAAGGCTCCTCCTCCAGCCTGTCCCACACACACCAGGCCCTCACAATGGACTACACATTGAACCCACAGGATAAACCCCGTTCTGCACATTCACCATGAACTGATACCAATCAGAACAGATTATCAAGGATACAGTTACCCGAGTGGTGTCCTTCCCCATTACCATGATAATATTCTCACATGATCCACAGGATAGTGGGATGAGGGACAGGGAAATATGAGGGAAAACCCAGGCCAGCAGTTAATAGATAAAAGAGAAGAGAACTCCTTCATGATCGAGCCACAGTGTACGGGACAGGAGGGTGACCAGTCAATACCCTTGACCTGGTTAATTTACACAATGAACTCAGAATCTTGACCCAACAAGTCAAACAAGCCCTAGAAGGACTGCATACAGACCACGGGACAAGGAGTGGTAATATCCGGCTAGCCATTACTTAGTGACCAAACTACAGGGTCACACCAAGACAATTAACCAGGTCATCCAGGGCCCAATCAGGGATGACGATGAGCAGCAAAGCCACACCCAGTGCAGTATCTACGGTAACGGGATGATTGAACAGCTGAGGGAGGAGCTCAGGCAGGCGAGCCAAGGGAAAGCCCCGCCCTGGATTAGTGACAAACAGCGTCACCATTTGTTCTGGGAGACGATCCACACCAACATCTCTCACTGTCAGTGAGAGCAGCTCACCAAGGTCTGGATTAATGCCAGCTGCAAGGACACTCTCAGTGAGGGACTGGCCTTGATGCTAGGGATTCCACTCATCCCGAGGGACAAAGTTGGGATGAGGACATTTGAAAAATTCGGAATTACATAAAGAAAGATATTTGGATGGGTTACCATGACACCCTCCGATATGCTGTGCACAGACGGGGACATTGACAGGGACCACTCTTCCATAAATGTGAACCAACAGCCATACCATCACATGGCCTGAGCATGTCATCCCTCATCTTGATATATCATGGATATCGATGGTTATGAATGCAGGTTGCATTAGGTAGTTATCCCTATAGATGGGTAGGATCACTGTGAATAATGCCTGGGCACACACCCACGGGTTGTAAGGTAGATGGATGTTAACGCTTTACTTTTCTGAATTTGCAAGCTATGAGCATCGCCGGCTGGCCAGTAGTGATTGCCAGTCTCTAATCGCCATTGAAAACATGGCGGGGAGCTGCCTTCATGAACCATTGCTGTAGGTTGACCCACAATGCCCTTAGGGAGGGCGTTCCAGGATATTGAGCCAGTGGGTCTCGTTCACTTGTCTTATTTCTGATTGCACAATCCTCTATGGAGTATTGAAATAGTTTTTTTTGTACAAATAATTATATAACTTCTCAGATGGAAGATTATAGGTTTGACCAATGTATACAGGGGTTTAGCAGAAGCAGTTTGCTACTCTGACAACAAGGTAAAAAAACAAGTCCTGCAGATGCTGGAAACCAGATTAATAGATTAGAGTGGGGCTGGAAAAGCACAGCAGTTCAGGCAGCATCCGAGGAGCAGGAGAATTGACGTTTCTGGCAAAAGCCCTTCATCAGGAATAGAGACAGAGTGACTGTAGGGTGGAGAGATAAATGAGAGGGGGGTGTGGGTGGGGAGAAAGTAGCATAGAGTACAATAGGTGATAGGGGTAGGGATGGAGTGATAGGTCAGAGAGTCGGGTGGAGCAAGGTAGCAAAGAGTACAATGGACAAATGGGGGTGGGGATGAAGGTAATGGTTCAGAGAGGAGGGTGGAGTGGATAGGTGGAAAGGAAGCTAGGCAGATAGCACAAGTCATGGGGACAGGGCTGAGCTGGAAGTTTGGAACTGGGATAAGATGGGGGAAGGGGAAATGAGGAAACTGCTAAAGTCCACATTGATGCCCTGTTATTGAAGTGTTCCGAGGCGGAAGATGAGGTGTTCTTCCTCCAGGAGTCGGATGGTGAGGGAGCAGCAGTGAAGGAGGCCCAGGACCTCCATGTCCTCGGCTGAATGGGAGGGGGAATTGAAATGTTGGGGCACAGGGCGGTGTAGTTGATTGGTGCGGGTGTCCTGGAGATGTTCCCTAAAGCGCTCTGCGAGGAGGTGTCCAGTCTCCCCAATGTAGAGGAGACCGCATCGGGAGCAACGGATCCAATAAATGATATTGGTGGATGCGCAGGCAAATCTTTGATGGATGTGGAAGGCTCCTTTGGGGTCTTGGATAGAGGTGGGTGAGGAGGTGTGGGCACAGGTTTTAAATTCCAGCGGTGGCAGGGGAAGGTGGGTTGTTGGGGGACGTGGGACCGACCACATAGTCGCGGAGGGAATGGTCTTTGTGGAAGGTGGAAAAGAGTGGGGAGGGAAATATATCCCTGGTGATGGGGTCCATTTGGAGGTGGCGGAAATGTCGTCAGATGATTTGGTCGATGCGAATGTTGGTAGTGTGGAAGGTGAGCACTGGAGGGGGTGTTCTATCCTTGTTCCGGTTGGAGGGGTGGGGTCTGAGTGCGGAGGTGCGGGATGTGGATGAGATGCTTTTGCCTGAAACGTTGATTTTCCTGCTCCTCAGCTGCTGCCTGACTTGCTGTGCTTTTCCAGAACCACTCCAATCTGGACTCTGGTTTCAAGCTTCTGCAGTCATTGTTTTTTACCAACCAGGGAGCAGCTGACCAGCCAGAGAGAGAGAGAGTGAGGGAGACAGAAAGCAGCTTCACAGACCCAGCGACAGAGCCAGAGAGAGAGAGTGAGCATCTGTGTCTAGCTACAAGAGACCTGGAAGTTCCTGTCAGCTTAAGGAGCCAAATAGGATGAGAGATAGTATGTATTGAATTAAAGAGCATTGTAAAAAAGTTTCTTGATAAAGAAGGAACTGATTAAACTGGTATTAACTTGTGTTCCTCGGGATTTGACCTTTCCAGTATTGGGTGACACCTGGGCAAATTCATACAGAACATGCTGGTTGCAGTGGACTTATTTGTTTTAAGGAGGAACTAGACGACATGTTCACCTCTGGAACTCTCTCATGAACTTCCTCTGAACTCCTCCAATGCAGTTATATCCTTTCTTAAGTCAGGAGACTAACTGTGTTTACAGTATCCAGCTGAGGTGGCACTAATGCCTTCTCCACTAGCAGCAACATTCCCAGAATTTTTGTAATAAATGTGAAAATTCCACTTATCCTCCTTGTTCGCCGTTGTACCTGCAATTCTAGAGTGAGGTCAGTGACGTCCCCATTGTTGGAAGTCCATCTTGTTCACTGAGTCCCCTTCCCTCAGGAAAGGCAGTATGTTCTCCTCACCTGGTCCTTCATGTGACTCCAGACCCTGGGAATGGGGAATAAATGCTGACCTCACAGTAATGTACACATTCAGTGTGTGAGAAGAATCAGTGAGTGAAATGTTCTTGTTTAAAGTGAACAGCTTCTATCCAGAATACAAAGGAGAGCTCAAAGACAGACTTTTACTTCTGGAATAAACTGGCTGAATGCAGCATCAGTTGAACAAATTTGTGACCTTGGGATGAGTCTCATGATGTTTGAGTGGACAGTGTTATCGCTGGCACATTACAGATTCTGGTTTTGTTATTTCATTAAGATGGACTGAGTAGCAAGACTCCTTTGTCATTGGGAATATTGTGATTAGTTTGTTCATTCATGAAAAAATTGCAGAACAGCAACAAAGCTGCTTCTAGTCCAACAGGTTGAACGTGTCCACCCCAGTCCCACACCAGCACCTTCACATCATGAAATAGGGTGTGATCTCAGGATGGGGTACAAGGTGCTTGAGTGGACAGTGTTATTGCTGGCAGATTCCAGTGTCTGCTTTTGTTATTTCATTATCACGTAACCCTCCTCTTGTTATTACTTGTTATTGTAATGGGTTTGTTCATTACCAGAAATGTGAAAAACAGCAACAAAGCCGAGCAATGCTGTCACCTCGATCTCCCCAAGGAGCTCCCACACAGTATAAGGCAGCGTCTCTGGGAATGCATCAGCTCAGAGTCTCAAACGAGGAGCTTGTCAGCTGCCTGAAGGGACAGATCACCTCACACAGAAAAATGCACATGCCAATTCAACACGTGCAGAAAGTGTTCTACACCATCCTTGCTTTTACTGGCATCCCAGGTATGGCGCTATGACAATTGAACTTGTTTTAATTTGCTGCTGATCTGCTCTCTGGTTTTATCTTTTGAACAATAACGTCTCCAGCTCACTGACTGGTCACCCTTATCCAGGCACCGGGACAGTGACAGCAATTGACTGAGCAGCATTCTCGGTACAATCCTCCCCTGACAGAGACTCCCAACGTCACTGCTGCTGCAGCATTTTCTGTTCTCAGTGTTGTGTCATCTGTTCCAGTTTGATATGGCTTCAAGGTATGAGGAGAGATCAGGCAGGTTAGTTCTGAAGAAGGGTCACTCGACCCGAACTCTGTGCTCTCTCCCACAGATGCTCTGGGCCTGCTGCGCTTCTTCTGATTTCATTCCGTAAATGAAGCCAGGTTGATGGAGAATTTTGAAGGTTAAGGGATGATCTGAGTGAAGTCCAACAAAATATTAAAAGGACAACATGAACTATTTCTATTGGTTGCAGATTTAGAACAAAGGGTCATAGTCTGTGAATGGGGCTGAGAGCGTTCAGGAGAGATGTCAGAAAGCTCTTCTGTGCACAGAGGGTGGGAAAGGTTTGGAACTCTCTTACACACACACAGACATGGATGCTGCATCAGTTGGGAATTTTCTGTCTCAGATTATTCGTTTTTTTGGAAAAGCAAAGGAATTGAAGAATTTGCACCTTGTTCTGATTTGTAAAGCCTCATCTACCATCGCTTCCCGAAATTCTCTCCTCACACTCTATAGCACAGATAAAGACAAACTGTTCCCACTCACACCTGTTTTCACCAGAAGCTTAAAGCTTGAAGGGGTGGTTTCAGCAAAGTCTTGCAAGATATTGAAGGGAAAAGACAACTCGGGGTTAACAATTCCCGATGGTTGGGAATTCCAGCACGAGGGAATATAGGCCATCAATGAGGTCAAGTGTGTTTAGTCGAGATGTTAGGAAGCACTTCTACACAAGACGGGTGGGAGAGCATTGGAACTCCTTCCACAAATGGCAATAGGTACTGGAGCATTCGGTCAGTTTAAGTGAGGTCAGTCTTTTTTGTGAAAGAAACTAATAGAGTGATATGGACCATTTTTGAATTAAGAAGCTTTGTTTAACAAACATCCCTTCTGGAAATTCTGTGCTCCTCACCGTCACTGGTCAGGATATTCAAATCTTGACAGATTGACCACCTGATCCTTCCAGGTTGAGATGTTTAGATTAGATTAGATTACTTACAGTGTGGAAACAGGCCCTTCGGCCCAACAAGTCCACACCGACCCGCCGAAGCGCAACCCACCCATACCCCTACATATACCCCTTACCTAACACTATGGGCAATTTAGCATGGCCAATTCACCTGACCCGCACATCTTTGGACTGTGGGAGGAAACCGGAGCACCCGGAGGAAACCCACGCAGACACGGGAGAACGTGCAAACTCCACACAGTCAGTCGCCTGAGGCGGGAATTGAACCCAGGTCCCTGGCGCTGTGAGGCAGCAGTGCTAACCACTGTGCCACTGTGCCGCCATTAGCCTATGTTTGTCGTGTACAGATGTGTAGATCGACAGTGTAAATATCACAGCAGTCCCAACTCTCACACGTTATGACTGAGGATGCCGTGCATACTCTGTTATGCTACGCTTGTGTAGGACAGAAGGAGTAGACTTGTTTGAAATCTCCTGCAGGTTCTAATGATCTGTTTGTTAGTCCAGTTGTGGCTTCAATCAGGATTTGGTCCATTGGTAAGAGCAGGGGCTGACCTCTTCCATGGAAAAGGAGAGAGTTTGGTTTATTGACCGTCCAAGTTCCAGTCCTATAACTGAGTTGTGAGTGAGGTTTATTCATGGGGCTCTCCACCTGCCAAAGTTGGAGCTGAGAACTATAAGAATCTACTACAGACATTCAAATAGTTAACTTGCAACCAACCAAAAATACAGAATCTCTTCTGCTCTCTTTGGAGGGACTGTGGGGGTCAGTCTCTGTCCAAACTCCATAATCTCTGGAGTGATTGGATTGAAGGACAGTCTGAGGTGGGTGTGACAGTCTTAAAATTTGAACTCATTCAAACCAAAACAATTCACCTGACATAGTGTGCTGGTTTTGATGGTATAAACTTATTGTTGCATTCTGGAATAGATAGTGGAAATTTGCGATGAATAATTCACTGCTTCTTTTCCCATATGTCTCCCACAGTTAATGTGCTAGCGGTTGCTATCCTTTCCCGGGGAAGGTGTGGTGTTTCCCCTTGCACTACTCGCTACCTGGTGGTTATGGCTGCTGCTGATCTGATGGTTATTATCATTGAGATAATACTGTGGAGATTTCCCTGGTATTATTATGGGTGGTCTTTTTTGGACATCACTCCTGTGTGCAGTGTTATTGGGGTCCTGTCTCGTGCAGCCACGGACTGCTCTATCTGGTTCACCGTCACTTTCTCTTTTGATCGATTTGTGACCATTTGTTGTCAGAAGCTAAGAACAAAATATTGCACTGAGAAAGCTGCGACTGTGGTTCTGGCAACAACCTGCACCCTGTTCTGTCTGAAAAACATCCCCTTCTATTTTCAATATGAGCCTGTGAGGATAATCAACAATGTGCCATATGACTGTATAACAAAATTAAGCTACTTTAGTGAGACTTGGTGGGTGGTATTAGATTGGCTTGATACGGTCTTGACCCCTTTACTGCCATTCGCTTTAATTCTGTTGCTCAATGCTCTGACAGTCAGACACATTTTAGTGACCAGTCGAGTCCGGAAGAGGCTGAAGGGTGAGAGCAAAGGAGAGAATCACAGAGACCCAGAGATGGAGAGCAGAAGGAAGGCTGTGATTTTACTCTTCACCATCTCTGGGAGCTTCATCCTCCTCTGGTTAATCACTGTTGTAGATTTCTTATGTTATATCATTCAAGGAATCAATCCTGTTGATTACTCGTCTTTTCTAGATAACTTCAGTGCAGTTGGTTACATGCTGCAGATCCTAAGCTGTTGCACAAACACATTTATTTATGCAGCAACATTGTCTCAGTTCAGAGTGAAGATCAGTAACGCAGTAAAATACCTGGTTACACGGATTCCTTGTGTTGTGAATAAATAAAACTCCTCCGTGAAACCCACAGGAGGGTCCGACTGTTTCCTGACCATGACTTTTTTAAAATTATTCACTCAAGAAATGTGAGAATCACTGGCTGGGCCCAGCATTTATTAACCATCCCTAATTACCCCTTGAGAATGTTGTGCCTTCTTGAACCACTGCAGTCCGATTTCCATTCAATACCCCGAAGCCTACCCCCTTGTCTTTAGCCGCGAATAGCATTTTACCCTTCAAACTTTTCCCCATGCCCTGTGTAATCACCCCCCCCCCATGCAGTGTACTTTCTGCCACTGACCCTTCGTTACCCCGACATAAAAGCCCTTCTTTATCTCCCACCGCGTCCTATGTAACCCCCTTGCTGAGGCCCAATCCCTCGGCCCTAAGGACTGACCTCCCTTTGTCTACCTGACATCATGCACAGCAGGATCCCAAATCTTAAAATCGCTGAAGCTTCATGGCCCAGGAGGGGGATGTTCAGTCCATCGTGATCTAACCCATTATTAAAAGGCCTAGGATCTGTCCGGCTCCTCAGGATTTGCACCTGAATGGCCCTTACTGAATCCCCTTCCTGTGGAGGCAGTTCCTGCCTGATAGCCCACCCTACTGCACTCAGTGAGCATGTGCAGAATTCACTAGCCATTTGACTGACTGTGGTGGTACACTACAAGATTCCACACTCAAGCCAATCCCTGTCACCCCCCCTCAATGAGAACAGGGCTTTATCTGACCCCCGCCTTCTAGTTTTCCAACCAAACTTTTGCCAGCTTCACATGCACTAGAAGTTGCTTCTGTTCCCAATCTTACAGCTCCATGGCAAATTTACCCTGGGCCCCTGTCCAATTGTCCCTTCTCAGTGTAGCTTCATTCCCCTCCACAAATGCCCCCAAACATACTCCCCATCTGACCAGATTTGTATCTCCCCAGGTTTTATGTCCCCCATTTCCCTGTGCCACTATTTTGCATTTGCAATATCGCCCCCCACCCAACTTGCCCCCCCATTTTGTTTGCAGTGGAATGGACGGATGCTTTATTTTCTTCAGATACTGAAGGCCTGCACCAATGGCTCCACATTTCTGAAACTGTCTGCAAACTGTGAAACATCACAACACAGTGATGGATGAGACATGCTCAACCCATCAAGCCATTCGTTAACAACACACCTCAGCATCGAAGAAGTTCTGTGAAAAGATTAGATATATTGGGCATCCGGAATTTCAATGCATAACAAAAAACTGTACGTGACTTTGAAGGAGTGAATTGAATTTGGAATTAAGACACATTTACACAGGGATATATCAAGTGTCTAGGGTGAGTTATCGAGGAACTTTAACAAAAATGTGGGTCGTCTTAGAGAAAGAAAGAACAAACAAAGGATGTTTTGCCTGAATCAAACAGAAATGCTTGACTTCTGGTTTATTCTTCAATGATGTTCCACAGACTGCAAATATCTCCAGAGCTCTGGAATTAGAAAGGAGCCAATAGTTAAATTGCAAATTTGGATGAGAGTAAGGAAGTAGGGATGGTGAGTTCTGACAGAAAAGGGACAAGTTAGGGTAATGGGTTGGAATGGCACTTGAAGTGACCATGCATTTTAGTGAAAGGGAAATTTAGGTGAGAATATTAAACTGTTTGTTTCTCTTGGTGATGTTTACGTTCTTGTCCTTCTTTTCAAGAAAATTGAATTTGAAAAACAAACCCTTCCCTGCTGCATCGGGACTGTACTTGGAAAGATAAGTACAATCTCATCAATCTTTTGATAAAATTATACAAGAAGCAAGAAGGTGTGACATGGTCTTGGAATACTGATGTGAGTGTACGAAAGTGATTGCTTCCTTGGAAGTACCAAACATGAGGGAATGCATGGGAAAAAGAAAATGCACTGGAGACTGGGTCTCAGACATGTACACCGACTTGACAAACAGTTTAGTGTGGCTTGGAAGAGCTCCAAAACACAATTTAAATGATAAGACACTGACATTATCCATTGAGAAACTAATTTTAAAACAGTGATAGTGAGCTGGAGTGAAAGGGCTCAAAATGCTGACATACAGGCACCTCAGAAAAAGAGAGGGGAAGCATTATCTGAAGGGAAAGCCCGATGAGCCCTCTGTTAGAACGATATTATTTGAGAACATGGACAGTGCAGCTCTGAGCGGTTCCCTGTGAATGGAGATAGTTACCACTCAATGTTGCAATCACACATAACATTAACAAAGAAAGAAAAATATTGAAGGAATATCCTCAAGATTGATGCAGCTAAGGGGACTGGGGAATTTTGAGTCCATGTATGATGTTAATGAGCAACCAGTGACTGAACTTGAAGCTTGATAAGCACGATGACGTTTGATCCAAAACGGTAAATTAAAGATGCTCAGGACTTTAACAAAGGGCCTAAAGGATATGCAGAGTCAATGATCCTGAGGGAAAAAAATAATGGGCTTGGATTAAAGCAGAAATGAAACTGTGTCACGCTGGGATCTGGAGATGAAGAGAGACTGACAAACCTGTCGCCCTGCAGGCATTTGCTCTTTGTCACAGAACAGACCCACTCATGGGCACATTCAGCTCCACAACAAATGGGGGCACGATTCCCAAGGAGCTGGTGGGGCTGGGTTTTACAAACCATGCCCAGGTGGTAGCAGATAGCTGTGTGCCCTGTGAAAAGAACAACCCCGGACCCTTCACAGACATGTCCCAAATCAGACCCTCCTCCGCCCCCTGCAGGACTGTTCCATCATCTACAAGTCGATAACACATCCCTCCCACCACGTCGAAGCTGTACTGACGTCCTAGTTATTGTTAACATGTTCTCCAGATGGGTAGAAGCCTCTCCAACCCGAGGAACCACAGCCAATCATAAAGCTTTTGTGTTGGGATTGCATTCCTCGGTGGGGAGTCCTGCCCAGCAGAGACTCTGACCAAGGGATATACTTAACAGGGGCTGTCTGCCAGTAAATTCCCTCATCACCCCCAGACATCAGGGCAAGTGGAATGAATCAACCGACAGTTAAACAAAGGTTTTCTAAGGAACCAACAAGAGGGAGTGTCTTGGAAAACAAACCCTGTCAGTAGAACTATGCAACATCCAAGCAACTTCCAGTCAGACAACAAGACCAAACCCTTTTAAAGTAATCACCGGAAGGCTTATGTCACTACCAGGAACAATTGATTTTTGGAAAGTTGATTCATAACTAATTAATGGCACACTGTTGAAATATTGTCAAGCCTAACCAATTCTGACAAGTCTGCATCCCAAAAGGTATCGGCTGCTCAGAGTGACCTCCTGAAGGAGGACATGATATCGTCTCAGGAACGTGGATCAATGTGATGAAAATCCATAAAGAACCCAGTGGGAAGCAAACTACCAAGTGCTGCTGATCACTACAACGGCGGTGATCTAAATTTTAAAGAAACAAAATTTAGTTCTGCATATCACATGTAAATAGAAACACAAATATTTAAAAGCAAAGATGTAAGAACTGTTACATTTAGCCCAAGGTGGGGAATTTGATTGTATTACTAACTGTCTGTATTTTGAGTGACTAATAACTCGCCAATCCCGTACACCAGAAGGAAATGAAGGAAAAGGGAATGGCCTTCTTTGTTATAATGATTCTTATCTTGTGTTGTCTCTTTTTATTAATCAAATGTTGCTGCCAACAGGTGACTTCTATCGCAACCCCGCAGGTTAGGCTCTTGAAAATGAAGCAGCCAGTGAGGCAACCATTCTTGCACATTTTGATGCACTTTATGATTCACTTAAGAGGGAATCAAAGGGGTATTGCTGGGGATGCCCATGACTGAGGAGCACAAAATGGCCGACAGCAGCCCATTGGTAATGCAGCAGAACAGGGTGGGCAGCAACATTTACTCAAGTTGCTGAATGTGCATCAGACATAGATAATAAATGTAACAGTTATTAATATAGTTTTCTCAAGTAGAACAATAGCAGCTCTGTTAAACATGGATAATAATATTGCACATTTGGGAACAATAGCAGCTCAAGATTGAAGCTCACACATAAGATAGAGATAAGGACATCTCACACTGATTAATTGTTAAGTCAACCATTATAAATATCGATTCTGTATTAATTACATTCATTAACAATCATGAATGGAAACAGTTCAACGCAGTTTCAGACAGTAAACACAACCCCTTAAACCCTACAGGGCGGAATGAATATAGAGATGAGCAGACACTGGAATGTAGATTGAATGAGCACATTAAAACATGACATGTTAGCTAAAGGATTCTTACATCAGCTGTAACCAGATAACTTTGTTGGAACTGGACAAAGATCACCATTCCTTTACATCTCCTATAATGAGGAATTTAATAGATTGCTGAAGTAATAGACAATACCTAATTAATTAGCAGTAAATATGGCACAGGTGGCACATGTTACTTGAATACAGTATCCATTGTGAAAAGCCTCAAGAAAGGAGATAGGTTCTGGAAAACATCATGAAGCCCCAAGGATGGACCATAAGCCTATCCATAACTCAGCTTTGCTGGCTAATAGTAATCCTGGGGTTGGGTGGGGTGGGTGGGGGGGAAGGTGAGACAAAGCTGGGACAAAGTTGTACTAAAATACAGTTTCACTTAAATCTACCACTGGACTCCGACTGGCATCAGAAAATATCAGATTGAACAGGAAGTTAAACACAGGCCACAATTAGCTTTTGGAAATGGGCAAGAGGCCCAGGGAGAATTGACACTTCGGGAAGAGTATTGACAGGTTGAAAATACACGAGCAGAGAGTCTTTCATTTCTTGTCTGTTTAACATTCTGTAACAATCTTCAAAAGTAAGGAGTTAGTTTGTCTGAACCAAGAGGTCCTTCTGAACATGTGCACAGTGCACGAGAGGGTCAGAGATGCTGGCAGTGCAGCCACTTACAATTGTACTCGGGTTACAGCTGGATAAACCTTTGGACACTACTTCTTCCTGTCATGGCTCCAAATTCTAAACAAAACAATCTTCAAAGAATTTATGTTTGCAATCTCCATGTAACCATGAATTCACCTTAAACTGTTTCAATACTGAATAGCATCTTTCTGATTCCAACTTTCAGAGATGCCCCTCAGTGAATTCCTCCACCATTCCCTCCATTTCACTGGTACCCTGCTACCCTCATTCCCCAGTCAAATGACTTGAGCTCGGACACACAGAACTTTAACAGTGATAAAGCACAGTTAGAGAGTTTATTTCATTTCTGTCTCTGAGTACAGCCTTCATTCAGTGATAGTCAAGACTTCAAGTCTCAAACATGAGACAGAACCTGCTTCTTCGTTCAGTGAGAAGGAGCAGTGTGGGGCAGTGGGATTTTATTTGGGATTTTCTGCTCAGTCTGCAGCATTCTAGCCCATGGAAGCAGTGCAGTGGGAAAGTCTCCTCTTGTGGATTACAATAGTCCTTTCAACACACAGTTCCAGGCCAGTTACAGAGCTCCGAGAATTCGGAGTTAGACCCTGAAAACTACATTGATTAAAGGAGGAGGAACAAGAAAACAGTTTCAAGCTGATGAGGTCATCAGTATCTCTGTGCCTAACTCTGCACCACGTTTTATTTTCTGCTTCATAAACCCACAAACTGCAGCTCAACCCAGTCCCCCTGCCCCACCATACAAACTGGAGAATGGGACACCTTTCTCAGTAGTACAACAGTTACATTCCAGAGATTGTCAGCTTAACACTAGGTCTGCGTACTCTTAGAATAACCTGGAGCAGATCAACACAAATCCAAGTGGAGAGGGTGGATAGGTTTAAGGAGAGTCAGTGTGGATTTCAAATTAAACTAATGTGACTGTGCCTGATGAAAGAAAATGAAAGATTGATGAAGGGATGGTCTTCCAATGTGTTTCACAAATTACTACCTGAGAGGCTGGATAAAAACTGAAGCTATTGTAATAAATGGCAGAAGGCCACCATTGAGAAAGACTGTATTCGGGCAGAAACGTGCTGTGATCATAAATCACTGCAACTGGCAGACAGCAGAGTGGAAGCCATGTTGTTTTTATTACAAGGCTCAGTACTTTATTCTTGTATTTTATCGAGATACAAATGAGATAGACAAACTTGGATTTGACAGAGATGGTGAGAATGATACGAGTCAACAGCGTTGGGGACCAGGCAGACAATTATTAATATTGCAGGAAGTAGCAGAAAATAGAAGATGGAATCGAACACATTCAGATTGAGTGGGGTCTGGCATAAAAGACTGATGAGAGTAAAAATTGACCAAACTACAGAGTAGAGACTGCTGTCACTGGAAATTTGAAATATAACCTCAGTAGGTCTGGCAGCATTCGTGATGAGAGAATCAGAACCCAATTCTCCCACACCAGTCTTTGAGACACCAATGTCTCTCCCAAATCTGATTGGCCCTGTACCAATTAACACTGGGCATTGATATTAATCCAGGTGTCTGAGGTTTCAGCTTCTTCATTCGACACCGAGCTCCTGAGAGTGACCAGGTTGAACCTTGTTTCTTGCCCGGTATATGTTGCTTGTACCTATATGCATCCTGCCCATCTATTGCAGACTTGTCTTCAGGCCTGACTATAGGCCCGGAACCCCAGCATTGGAAGAGAACACAGCATCCTGGACTCACATTCTGTGCTACAGAAAAAGCTGTCGATCACTGTGAGACCTCGACTGCAATTCCATGGCTCTTAGCTTCTCCCACTTGATTGGCTTTCTGTTCCTCTGGTGTCACGGTCAAGTCACACTTGCCAAAGAATGAGGCTCCTGTAATCCGGCAGTCTGGGTCCCTGTCCATACCTCACTCGTAATCACACTCTCCTGTCTCTGAGCACTGACCAAAATCAGACAATCCAACCCTCCAAGTTGTGACGGCCTCTTGGTGCAAATTATCCAACGACTCTTCCCCCCGAGCCAGGGCAGTGTCTATATGTCATCCTCCAGCTCATGTGCTGCAGCTGTGACAGATGGTTCATGCTGCTGGCCTTAATGTGTTCCAATTAACTGGTTCTTTTTCTCAAATTCAATCCATTGAATCATGGAGTCTGACAGCACAGAGACAGGCCCTTTGACCCAGACTGGTCCGTGGTGAACAAAGTGTTCATCCCCGCTCTACCCCATTACCCTGAACTTGGCTCATATCATTCTAATCCTTTCCGATCCATGTATTTGTCCAAATACCTTTTAAATGTTGTTATTGTACCCGCCTCAAACACTGCTGCTGACAGCTCATTCCATGAGCATACCACCCTCTGTGTAAAAACGTTGACCCTCAGTTTCCCTTTTATTCTTTCCTCCTAACCTTAAACTGATGCCCTTTAGACCTTAATTCCCCAATCCTCGGAGACAGACTGAGAGCATTAACCCTAACCAAGCCTCTCATGATCTTATATATCTCTCTAAGACTCCCCCTCAGTCTCCCACACTCTGAAGATAAAAGTTCCAGCGTGTCTAACCCCCTAGCCCCTCCCTCTAACTCACAACGTTTTAAGTCCAGGCAACTGCCTTGTAAATTCCTTCTGCAGCCTTTCCAGTTTAATAACATCCATCCTATAAATAAGTGATAGAAACTGAACATGATATGCCAGGTATGGCTTCAACAGTGTCCTGTACAACTGCAAAATAACTTCCCAACTTCTACACTCAATGCCCTGACTGATGAAAGCCAGTGTGCCAAACCTGTGAATCCACTTTCAGAGAACTCTGACCTGAACTCCAAGATCCATCTGTTCCACTATACTCCGAAGGCTCTACCATTAACCATGAAACTCCTAGCTTAATTTGACTTTCCAAAATGCAAGACCTCACACTTACCTATAGTAAACTGCTTTTGCGTTTCCTATCCCAAATGCCGAGCTGATCAAGGTCCTGCTGCAATTTCTGATAATCTTCCACACCGTCTACATTACCGCCTATTTTAGTGTCATCAGCAAACTTATCAATCATAGTTTTTCCACTCTCATCCAATTCACTGATATCGATAACAAATAGTAATAGGTCCATCATCGACCTGTGACTCGCTCCACTAGTCACAGGTCTCCAGTCCAACAACCATCTTTCCACTGCCTCCTACCATCAAACCAATTGTGAAACCAGTTTACCAGCTCCCCCTGGATTCCATATAATCTAAACCTCTGGAGTAGCCTTCCATGTGGAAACTTATCAAAGGCCTTACTAAAATCCATATCGACTCCGTTTACTGCCCTGTCCTTGTCAACCTTCCAGGTCACTTCATCAAAGAACTCTAATAAATGGGTGAGCCATGATCTCCCATGCACAAAGCTGTGCTGACTGCCCCTAATCAAATACTATTTTTTAAATGCATGTAATTCTTGTCTCTCAGAATCTTCTCAAGTAACGTACCTACCACAGATGTTAGGTTTACTGATCGATAGTTCCCAGGCTTTTCTTTGCAATGTTTCTTGAATAGGGGGCATAATATTTACTATCCTCCAGTCATCTGGGTCCTGAGCCACTGCTAACAATAATGCACAAATATCAGCCAGGGTCCCCACAATTTCTTCTCTAGTCTCTCGCAGTGTTCTTGGATATATCTGGTCAGGACCAGGAGATTTATCCACTTTCATACATTCTAATACATTCAACACCTCCTCTACTGTGGTATGGACTGTCCCCCAAGATATCGCCATTAATTTCCTCAAGTTCCAAAGTCTTCATGTCTTTTTCTATGGTAAACACAGAGGAGAAATATTTAGAGAGAACCTCCCCCGTCTCCTGTGGTCCTATACATACATGTCCATTCTGGTCCTCGAGGGGCTCTATTCTCCGTCGAGTTATTCTTCTTTCTTTAACATACTTAAGGAGGCTCTTCAGATTCACCCTAATTTTCTCAGCCAAGGCGATCTCGTGCCCCCTTTTTACTCTACTGATTTCATTCTTCAGTACATTCCTCCATTCCCTGTATACCTCCAGGGATTCCCTTGAACCCAGCTGCCTGTACCTGAGTCACGCCAACTTTTTCTGATGCAAGCCGCAATATCTTTTGTCATCCAGGGTTCCCTATTCCTGCCAACCTTGCCCTTCACCCTCGCAGGAGTGTATAGACCTTGACCTCCAGCTATCACACTTATAAAGGTCTCCCATTAGCCATAGTTCCCTTTGCTTACAAACAAACTATTCAAATCAACCCCAGCAGGCTCCTGTCTAATTTAATCAAAATTCACCTACCCCCAATTTAGAACTAAACCTGTGCACCAGTTTGTCCCTCTCCATAATTAGTTAAAAATTAATAAACTATGGTCACTGGTCCCAAAGTGCTCCCTCACTGTCACCTCCATCACCTGTCTTGACCGATTTCCCAACAGTAGGTCTAGGTTTGCCCCTTCCCGAATAGGAGCCTCTATATACTGCTTGTGGAAACTTTCCTGAATTCACTGAACAAATTCCATCCCATCTGAACCCTCGATCATCTGGCAGTCCCAGACTATGTTAGGAAAATTAGATTCCCCTATGATGACGATGCTATTTCTCCTGCAAGTCTCCCCAGTCTCCCGGCATATTTGTTCATCTAATTCCCATTGACTGTTTGGGGTCCTATAATGCAACCCCAATAACGTCACAGTTCCCTTCTTATTTCTTAGCTCCACCCACAAAGCCTCACTGGATGACCCTTCAGTTATTTCAGTTATTTTGATTTGAATAGTTTGTTTGTAAGCAAAGTGACCTCTGGCTAATGGGAGACCTTTATAAGTGTGATAGCTAGAGGTCAAGGTCTATACGTTCCTGTGAGGGTGAAGGGCAAGGTTGGCAGGAATAGGGAACCCTGGATGACAAAAGATATTGCGACTTGCATCAGAAAAAGTTGGTGTGGCTCAGGTACAGGCAGCTGGGTTCAAGGGAATCCCTGGAAGTATAAATCTCTGACTCAATATCTCCCACTCTATTGTTACGACAAAGCCAGAGGTTCATCTCTAGTTCAATGAAGAGTATGCAAGAGCATGCAAGTATCAGCACTGAATGCCAGTATATGAGGTGACAACTTGGTGAAGCGACAAAACAGGGCTATCTGTGTACGTAACAAGTGATGGACAGAGCTAAATAATCACACAATCAATGAAATTCTGCTTTCTCCCCAATGATGCTGCCAGACTTGATCTGATTACTGCTGTGATACTTACCTGAATCAAAAATGTAACTCGCCCTCCTCTCCTTCCACCCCCTCTGTCCCACTGAAAGCACCTGTACCCTGGCACATTAAGCTGCCAGTCCTGTCCCTACCTTCGCCATGTTTCGGTAATGGCTATTGTCTCCCAGTCCCACGTACCAATCCACACCCTGAGTTCACCGGTTTTACCTGTCAGCCCTCTTGCATGGAAATAAATACAATTTAATCCAATAGGTATTCCTCGCTCCCTGTCATGTTCCAGTCTGACCTGTCTCTTCAAATTCCTCTTTCTGATTCCTGTATCTCCTTTCAGCCTCACACTTGCCTCCCTGCTGTTGAGGATCCCACCCCCCTGCCAATCTAGTAGAAACCCTTTCTTGTAGCATGAGCAAACTTGGCCACCAAGATATCGTCCCTCTCGTGTTCAGGTGCAACCCACCCCTCTTGAACAGGTCAACTTTGCTCCAGAATAGATCCCAATGATCTCAAAATCTGAATCCCTGCCCCCTGCACCAATTCTTTAGCCAGACATTCATCTCCCATATCTTCCTGTTGTTACCCTCATCAACACATGGCATTGGAAGTAATCCGGAGATTATATTTGCAAATGTTTTTGTACCTTTTCTTTCCTTAGGGTGGGGAAGCCAAAATTAGAAGCCATGCATTGAACTTGAGAGGGGGAGGATTTAGAAGGGATCTGGGAGTCTACTTGTTCACACAGAGAGTGGTGTGTGTACGAAACAAGCTGTCAGATGAAGCGTTACAATTGAGTACAATTGCAACATTTAAAAGGCATCTGGATGGGAACTTTCATAGAAAGGATTTACAGGAATATGGGACACCTGTTGGTAAATGGGACTACATCAGATTGCGATGAATGGTCAGCGTGGAAAAGGTCAAACAAAGGGGCTCTATCCATGCTGTATAAATCTCTGACTCAATATCTCCCACTCTACCGTTACCACAAAGCCAGAGGTTCATCCCTAGTTCAATGAAGAGTATACAAGAGCATGCAAGTATCAACACTGAATGCCAGTATATGAGGTGACAACTTGGTGAAGCGACAAAACAGGGCTATCTGTGTACGTAACAAGTGATGGACAGAGCTAAATAGTCACACAATCAGTGAAATTCTGCTTTCTCCCCAATGATGCTGCCAGACGTGCCGTTTTCCATCAGTAATTTATGTTTATGCATCAGATCTGAGCTCTGTAGTCTTGGCACATTTAGTCAAAACTGAAAATGTGTTGCTGGTTAAAGCACAGCAGGTTAGGCAGCATCTCAGGAATAGGAAATTCGACGTTTTGAGCATTCCTGATGAAGGGCTTATGCTCGAAACGTCGAATTTCCTATTCCTGAGATGCTGCCTAACCTGCTGTGCTTTAACCAGCAACACATTTTCAGCTGTGTTCTCCAGCATCTGCAGACCTCATTTTTTACATTTAGTCAAAAAGATGGTGGGCAATTAAACAAACCACTGGATGAGGAGGCTGCTTTCCAACAACTAAATCCTCAGTTATGGGGAGCCCAGCACATCAGAGCAAAAGGTAAGGCTGAATCTTTATCAACAACCTTCCACCCAAAATACAGAGGAGGTGATCCATTCAGAACCCTCCTGAGGTTCCTACATTCACAGGTATCGGTGTCCAGCCAATTCAGTTCACTCCACCTGACATTACAGAACCTCTGGTGGCATCAGATACTGCAATTTCTGTGGCTCCTGACAATATCAGTCTCTAAAACTGCCTCATGCCGAGTAAAGGCATTCCGGTGCATCCACAGAGCTGGCATGTACTCCAAATGTATGAAATTACCCAGGCACGTTCTGCAAGGGCAAATCTGATACGGTCAATTAATGCCCCATCTGTCCATTCTTTACTGTGAAAATGTGAAGGAAGGTGTCTTCGACAGTGTTATAAAGCAAAACCCGGTCAGCAATAACCTGCTCACTATCACCCAGTTTGGTCTCTGTCAGGCTCTCCCACTCAGCTGATTACAGCCTTGGTTCAAAAAAGCTCAACTCTAGAGGGGAAGTGAGAGTAACTACCCTTAACATCAAGGCACCATTTGACCAAGTGTGACATTAGGAGCGCAAATTAAATTACAATCGATGAGAATTCAGGGAAAACTCTTTGCTGGTTGCAGTTATTATTAGCAAAAAGGAAGGTGGTTGTTCTTAGAGTCAGGGTCCAAATTCCAGAACATCTCTGCAGGAATTCCTTTGTCCATCCATCTTCAGTTGCTTTATCAATGAACTTCACTCCGACATAACCTCAGAAGTGGAAATGTTTCCTGATCACTGCACAAGGTTCAGCACCATTCACAACTCCTCAGGTACTGAAACTGTCGAGATCCAAATGGAACTGGTCTGAACGACACCAGGCTTGGAATTGCAAGTGCACTCGCACTTTGCAAATCCCAATCATAGAACCCCTAAAGTTTGGAAACAGACCATTTGCTCCATCAAGTCCACTCCAATCCTCCAAACAATATCACATGCAGACCCAACCCATCCCTAAATTCCAAAAGTATCAACTTCCCATAGTTTATAATTGACAAGAACTGACCTGGACTCAACATATCAACAGTCTGGCTTTGAAAGCAGATCAGGGAGTAAGTCTCCTGCAGCAAATAACTCACTTCCTGACTCTTCCCAAATTTCTGTTCACCATCTGTGTAATGGAATAGTCCGCTTGCCTAGATAAGTACATTTCCAACAACACTCAAGAGACTTGCCACCATTCATGGCAAGACAGTCTAACTGATTGGCACCTCATGCCTAAATATTTACTTTCTATATCACTGAAGCACTTATTGGAACTGGTCCTCCTGGGAGTAGATGCTGCAGAGACGAAGGAATTGGGAGTATGGGATGGCGTTTTTACAGGGGGCAGGATGGGAGGAGGTAGTTGAGGCAGCTGTGGGAGTCGGTCGGTTTGTAGTAAATGTCCGTGTTGATTCGGTCGCCTGAGATAGAAATGAAAAGGTCTAGGAAGGGGAGGGAGGTGTCTGAGACGGTCCAGGTAAATTTGAGGTCAGGGTGGAAGGTGTTGGTAAAGTGGATGAACTGTTCAACCTCCTCGTGGGAGTATGAGGCAGCGCTGATACAGTCATCGACGTAGCGGAGCAAAAGGTGTGGGGTGGTGCCAGTGTAGCTGCGGAAGATGGACTGTTCCACATATCCTACGAAGAGGCATGGTCACTCATTTGGTTTGGAGATGCTCCTGTTCCTTGGGTGCAATCGATTCTCCTGTTCCTTGGATGCTGCCTGACCTGCTGTGCTTTTCGAGCAACACATTTTTCAGCTCCTCTCGAGACCTGCTGACGATGTCCGTGTGTGCACGGTTGTTGTGAACGGTTCGAGAGCGTGGGCTGTTGTGTGTGCGCGGTACAGCCTTTGGACCTTTGTATAACTCCGTTTGGGAAGCTCCGGGATGTTCCTGTTTATTGTTGCCTTCACCCTTTGCCTGGTAGCCACTGGGGGGCAGCTCCAAATGAATTGTGCCACCCTCAGTCCTGCTCCCCGGAGTAGGCGCGGGGTTCCATGTTAATACATACCTAACCGTGTTCTATCAGCACACACAGCAAAATAACATCTTGAAATGCTGGGTGTGTACTCGAATCCCTGCACACTCTATTGGGGGGATTCCCCTGAGTCCCATTCCGTTTAATAAATCCAAAACGGTGGAATGGTGATTGGACCAGAACAGATCCTCACATTTATCCATTTGGGGGATGGGCGGGGGTTAGGTCTGACAGAGAATCTCCCCGGTCATTCATGTGAGGCCCTGACCAGACCATTTCTGCTGCCAATGATGAGGTCACCTGGGAGACCACGGGTTATAACATGCAAAACTAGAAAGGTTGGTTCCGGCCTCACTACATCCTTTAACATACACCCCTCTGGCTCTGACCCTCACAAACACCGCGGGTGAAGGAACGCCCACGGGGGTGATTTGTTTTAATTCCACATCAGGGTGGAATGCCGGAACCAGCAAATGTTCCCGTTCCCTGCTCCTTACCCCATCTGCCCACCGATTGTTTCTTTCTGGAATATTCTGAGCCTTGAGGTTGTCAACATGACGACAGGGAAAACGTACAAAACCATTTGGACTTCAATTCCGACTGATTACCTGAGGCCTTACAATGAGAATTACTCTGACCGTGCTGTTAAGGCCTACCCTTGGCTCCCTCCATATTGGTCTGGATCTTGCTCCCTTGCCGATGTGCTACCTTTTGTTCACCATTTCAGTTCCCTCCGCGTTCATCCCAAACTGCATCCACCTCAATCCAAACGGTCCATCACTGAGACCGAGCGATTCCGTATGTTCGCCTTCCCCGCCTATGGGAGTGCTAAGGCTGCTAGGGAACTGATCAATATGGCCTCCACCTTGGAAAGGCTGGCTAATGAGACTGCCGATGGCTTTGCAGCGGTAAGCATGGCCATCTCCGAGGTGTCGGCTGAGGTCATTGCCACCCGTACTGTTGTGTTGTCGTGCGAGTGGAGCTGAAAATGTTGCTGCAAAAGCGCAGCAGGTCAGGCAGCATCCAAGGGGCAGGAGAACTGACGTTTCGGGCATGAGCCCTTTTTCCTGAAGAAGTGTTCATGCCCGAACCGTTGATTCCCCTGCTCCTTGGATGCTGCCTTCCCTGCAGTGCTTTTCCAGCAACACATTTTCAGCTCTGATTTCCAGCATCTGTAGTCCTCACTTTCTCCTATTTGCGAGTGGCACAAGGTGGCCCCTGTGCTGTTATTGGGGCCTAGTGCGGTAGATACATTCCGAATACCTCAGACAATATAACTGACCCAGCGGATCACATCCGTCTGGAGGCTGATAATATCCAGCAGGAAGGGAAACAGTTTCATGATTATAATCCTACCCCACTGATTATTACTGGATGGTGGTGGTCTGTTCATCATGCTCCTGCATGTCTCGGACCACAAGGGGGGAACTGAAAACAGGAACGAACTAAACAAGAAATACTTACAGAACACAATGGCGATCTCCGTGTGTGCATGTACAGAACACAAGAAACCATCTTTCGTGGTCTTTTGTTGTATGCGCCATCCAGACTATAAAAACTGCTGTCCCTGATGTTCAAGGAAGGACAGCCTGGTCAAGTTCCACGGTTAGGGGCACAATCACGCTGCCCCTCCCAATAGGTTTTGATTTAATAAATTTGATTTACTTACTTCTAAATTTGAATCTTATTAATTTTGGTACAACACTACCCAATCAATTAACACCCTTGTAAAATGTTCCCCAAATGCGGGAATTGATATTAAAGTTGCTGGCTTTATCACTGTCTGAAAGTTTCCAATTTCCTGACACATGAAATGTCCTCCAAAATTCGACTACATCTTTATACAGTTCAGGCCAATAAAAATGTTCTTGGATTTTGACATGAGTTCTCCTTACTCCCAAATAACCTCCTCCTGCTAATTTATATCCACAACATTTCCTTTCCACATCCCACCGGGAATATAACTTGATAAACTGCTGCCCATTTCCCATCCGCCTGAATGTGTGATGGTCTCCATTTCCTCAGGAAGGCCTCATTTATAAGATAACAACACTCTGGGGTCTCTACAGATTCTGTGTTCTATATTCGATATTCTAATTGCTGGCTAATGAAGACTAGCATCCCGTACGCGTTCTTAACTGACCTGTCTACCTGTGCTAACATCTTCAGCGATCCAAGCTCCCTTTGATCCTCAGTACTCCCCTCGGATCTGCTACTTATTTGGCCTCACCAGACTGTTCCACCATTCATGGGAACGTGGCTGATCCAACATTCCTCAGGGCTACGTTCCTGCCTTTTCCCTTTCATCTTCGATTCCCCAACTGATCAAGGATCTATCTCTGATGGAGATAAACTTAAAGGATTAGCCTGCCCTCTCTCCATGGATGCTGCCTGAACGCTGTGATTTCCAGCATTTTTTGTTTTCAGTATAGATCCCAGCATCTGCAGTAATTAGCTCCGACAAGGATCCAACTCTCTCATTCTTAAATATACACAGGGACTCTGCTCCCACAGCTCTCCCTGTGGCTGTCCCATCTTATTCACTTTCCTCATTCCTGAAGAAGGGCTCTTGCCCGAAACATAGATTCTCCTGCTCCTTGGATGCTGCCTGACCTGCTGCGTTTTTCCAGCAAGACATTTTCAGCTCTGATCTCCAGCATCTGCAGTCCTCACTTTCTCCCATCTTATTCATCACACATAAAACAAATCTTAATTTCTCATTTATTACCTCAGCTCGGAGTGTACGATCTACATTTGCAATAATGGGACAGAATTTGTCCTTGTCTTATTACCATTATCTGATTTGCATAATGACCAAAGTTTTACATCAGCTGCCAATCTATTTTCATTATCTATTCTTTGACACTCCTATTTACCTGATGCTCAATTTCAATTTTTTGATGATGTTCCTGATCCTGAATTCTATTGTCAATATCAACCATTATTACTTTGTACATGAGATGTGGGGGATCTCTGACTAAAATAGCCTTTCTGGCCCATCCCTAACATCCCCAGTGAAGACTGTGGTGTGCTGATCAGATTCTCTGCTGTTTCTGCATTTACCTGCATGCACTTTGTCTTATTCACTCGCGGGACGTGAGCATCGCTGGTCCAGACCTGGCTGGGAACGCTGCCTGTTCCCAGTTGCTCCTCCATAATGTGTGGGGGTGAGCTGCCTTGTTGAACCACTGCAGTCCGTGTGGTGTAGGTAGACCCACAATGCTGTTAGGGAGGGAGCTCCAGGATTCTGACCCAGTGAAGGGACGGTGATATATTTCCAAGTCAGGATGGTGAGTGGCTTTGAGGTGAATGTGCAGGGATTTCTGTTCTCATCTATCTGCTGCTCTTGTCCTTCTGGATGGTAGAGTTTGTGGGTTAGGAAGATGCTGTCTGAGGACCTTTGATGAATTTCTGCAGCTCATGTTGGAGATGGTCCACAGTGCTGCTGCTGAGAAACAGTGGTGGAGGGAGTGGGTGTTTGTGGATGTGGTGCCAACTAAGCAGCTGCTTTGTCCTGGATGATATCAAACTTACTCACCGTTGTTGGAGTTGCAGTCATCCAGACAAGTGGGGAGCATTCTGTCACACTCTTGACTTGCGCTCTGTAGATGGTGGACAGGCTTTGGGGAGTCAGGAGGTGAGTTTCTTGTAGCAACATTCCAAACCTCAAACAAATGTGGCCTTGATATTAAAGGTAGTCAGTCCCACCTCACCTGTGGGAATCAATTCATTCGGGGGCAGCAGTTCTTTAACACTGTTTTTGAGCAGCTGGAGTTGGGGGCACTTCCCACAGATGCAGTTCGCAGGGACACTAGTGGTGACCCTTACCTCCCACATTCTACAAGAGGGACATTCAACTGCCCGAACCTCCATTCCCACTGTTCTAAATTCCCGAGACTACAGAGAAACTAAAGGAAAATACTGAAACCAGTCAACTTCCCAATTGGGGCACAGAGCCCTTTTGTTTTGGTGAGAGGAGGAAGACGGTTTGGAGACATTCCCGAGTACTGTTTGGGGAAAGCAACTGCCCAAATATAAAGCCTTACTTAACCAGCAGTCCCGTGTCTGCTTGTGCTCAGTGTACGCTCCGCCTATACAAGAGGTAAACCTTTATATCTGTTTAAATTGACCTTCCTGTCGGGCCTCTGGTCATCGCTGTCACTCCTCCCACTCCAACTGCCACCAGCAAAAAACCATCCAGAATGAAGCAGCCGCTTGGTTGGCACCACATCCCCAGACATCCCCTCCCTCCATCACTGACACTCAGTAGTAGCAGTGTTTACCATCTACACGGTGCACTGCAGAAATTCACCAAAGATCCTCACACAGCACCTTCCAAACCCACAAGCACTTCCACCTCGAAGGACGAGGGCAGCAGATAGATGGGAACATCACCCCATTCAAATTCCCCTCTGAGTCACTCACCATCCTCATTTAGAAATATATTGTCATTCCATCAGTGTTAAAGGCAGCTCAGCAGTACCTTCTCAGGGGCAATTCGGCATGGGGAATCACTACAGACTCAGTCAGTGATACCCACATCCCACGAGTGAATAAAACAAAACCATTCCATGGTTTGGAAACAGTCGGACCCTCCTGTGGGCTTCACGGAGGAGTTTTATTTATTCACAACACAAGGAATCCGTGTAACCAGGTATTTTACTGCGTTACTGATCTTCGCTCTGAACTGAGACAATGTTGCTGCATAAATAAATGTGTTTGTGCAACAGCTTAGGTTCAGCAGCATGTAACCAACTGCATTGAAGTGATCTAGAAAAGGTGAGTTATCAGGATTGATTCCTTGAATGATATAATATAAGAAAGCCACAACAACAATTAACCAGAGGAGGATGAAGCTCCCAGAGATGGTGAAGAGCAAAATCACAGCCTTCCTTCTGCTCTCCATCTCTGGGTCTCTGTGATTCTCTCCTTTGCTCTCACCCTTCAGCCTCTTCCGGACTCGACTGGTCACTAAAATTTGTCTGACTGTCAGAGCATTGAGCAACAGAATTAAAGCGAATGGCAGTAAAGGGGTTAAAACTGTATCGAGCCAATCTAATACCACCCACCAAGTCTCAGTATAATAGCTTAGCTTTGTTATACAGTAGAATGGCACATTGTTGATGAATCTAACAGGCTCATATTGAAAGTAGAAGGGGATGTTTTTCAGACAGAACAGGGTGCAGGTTGTTGCCAGAACCACAGTCGCAGCTTTCTCAGTGCAATATTTTGTTCTCAGCTTCTGACAACAAATGGTCACAAATCGGTCAAAGGAGAAAGTGATGGTGAACCAGACAGAGCAGTCCGTGGCTGCACGATACAGTGCCCCAATAACACTGCACACAGGAGTGATGTCCAGGAAAGACTGTGGGAAATAATAGAAAGGAAATCTCCACAGTATAACCTCAGTAAAAATGACCATCAGATCGGCAGCTGCCATAAACATCAGGTAACGAGTAGTGCAAGGGGAAACACCACAGTTTTGCCTGGAAAGGACTGTAACTGCTAGCAAATTTACTGTGGGAGACAAATGGGAAAAGAAACAACAAATTATTGATCAGAAATATGCCCTACTCATTCCAGAGAACAACAACAAGGTTTTACCAACAAATTCCCATGCACTGTGTGACTGGGAGTTGTTGGGTGTGAGTGAGTTTGAGTATCAGACTTCACACTCACTCCAGATTGTCCTCCAGCCCAGTCAGTCTCGAGATTCTAGAGTTTAGACAGATATTGAGCTCACAGCCACTCCTAGGAGAGCAGAAGGAAGTCTATGATTTTGTTTGTTTGCATGGTAAGGTACAGAACCCCATTAGAATCCTCAATTCCAAGTCAGTTATAGGACTAGCAATTGGACTGTCAATAATCCAAACTCTCCCCTTCTCCAGAGAAACAGTTATCCCCTGATCCTGTCATTGGACTTAATCTTGATCGGAGCCATGGCAGGATTATAAAACAGGTCACCACAACCTGTGTGAGATTTCAAACACAACTACACCATATATCTTAAACAAGGGCAGTACAGCAGAGCATGCAGGACTCCCTTAATGACAATGTGGGAGTTTTAGGTTTACTGTAATATTTACACTGTAAACCTACCCACCAACATCTCAATGTGGAGGGACCAGGAGGGCAATCTGGCAAAATTTCAATCTCCTGACCAAAGAGTGTGAGGAGAGAATTTCAGGAAGCGATGGTAGATGAGGCTTTACAAATCAGAACAAGGCGCAAATTCTTCAATTCCTTTGCTTTGCCAAAAAAAAGAACAATCTGAGATTGAAAATTCCCAACTGATGCAGCATCCATGACTGTGTGTGTGTAAGAGAGTTCCAAACCTTTCCCACCCTCTGTGCACAGAAGAGCTTTCTGACATCTCTCCTGAACGCTCTCAGCCCCATTCACAGACTATGATCCTTTGTTCTCAATCTGCAACCAGTAGAAATAGTTCATGTTTTCCTTTTAATATTTTGTTGGACTTCACTCAGATCATCCCTTAACCTTCAAAATTCTCCATCAACCTGGCTTCATTTACGTAATGAAATCAGAAGAAGCGCAGCAGGTCTAGAGCATCTGTGGGAGAGAGCACAGAGTTCGGGTCGAGTGACCCTTCTTCAGAACTAACCTGCCTGATCTCTCCTCATCCCTTGAAGCCATATCAAACTGGAACAGATGACACAACACTGAGAACAGAAAATGCTGCAGCAGCAGTGAGGTTGGGAGTCTCTGTCAGTGTAGGATTGTACCGAGAATGCTGCTCAGTGAATTGCTGTCACTGTCCCGGTGCCTGGATAAGGGTGACCAGTCAGTGAGCTGGAGACGTTATTGTTCAAACGGGAAAACCAGAGAGCAGATCAGCAGCAAATTAAAACAAGTTCAATTGTCATAGCGCCATACCTGGGACGCCAGTAAAAGCAAGAATGGTGTAGAACACTTTCTCCACGTGATCAATTGGTCGAAGCATTTTTCTGTGTGAAGTGATCTGTCCCTTCAGGCAGCTGACAAGCTCCTTGTTTGAGACTCTGAGCTGATGCATTCCCAGAGACGCTGCCTTATACTGTGTGGGAGCTCCTTGGGGAGATCGAGGTGACAGCATTGCTCGGCTTTGTTGCTGTTTTACACATTTCTGGAAATGAACAAACCCATTACAACAACAAGTGTAATCCTGATTACAGTGGGGGGTTACGTGATAATGAAATAACAAAAGCAGAAACTGGAATCTACCAGTAATAACACTGTCCACTCAAACGCCATGAGCCCCATCCTGAGATCACACCCTATTTCATGATGTGAAGGTGCTGGTGTGGGACTGGGGTGGACATGTTCAACCTGTTGGACTGGAACCTGGTTTTGTGTGATTTTTGACAATTATTTCATATGATGCTGCATCGAGACAGTTCATTCCAAGTGTGAAAATATGTCTCCGAGCTGTCCTTCTGTCCTCTCAGGTAGGAGCTGCTCACTTTAAACAAGAACATTTCACTCACTGAGTCTTCTCACACACTGAATGTGTGCATTACTGCGAGGTCAGCATTTATTCCCCATTCCCAATTTTCCAGGATCTGGAGTCATATGAATGTCCAACTAAGGACAGCATACTGCCTTTCCAGAGGGAAGGGGTCTCAGTGATCAAGATGGACCTCCAACAATGGGGACATCACTGACCTCCCCCTTATTGTCACTGTCCATCCAGATACTTCCCTGACCTCCCTCTGATCATTGAATCTTCTGCGGCCAACAAGGAAGGCAAATGGAGTTTTGACATTTATTATAAACAGAATAGAGTATAAAGGTCTGGGAGTGTTGCTGCAAGTGTAGAAGGCAGGACAACAACCTCAGCTGGAGTTTTGCAAACAATTTTGGGATATAATTGCTTGGGAGACAGCTCAGTGGAAGTTCATGAGAAAATTCTGGAGATGAAGATCTTGTCCAATTTCTCCTTAAAACAATTTCGACAACTCCAACGGGAATGATCTGAATGAATGTGCCCAGGTGTCACCAATACTGAAACGGACAAATCAGTACAAACATGAGCCAATCCCAATGTACACAGTCCCGTCTTCATCAGGAAACATGTTACAATACCCTTTAATTACAGGCATGCTATCTGTAATCCTGATATTCGCAGCCTCTCACTCTCTGCCTCTCACTCTCTGTGTCTCTCTCTCTCTATCTTTCTGTCTCTCTACCTCTCTAGCTCTGTCTCTGTCTGTCTGACCCTCTCTCTCACTCTCTCTCACTCTGTCTCTCTCACTGTCTCTCTATCTACCTGTCTCTCTCTCCTTCTCTGTCTCTCTGACTCTCTCCCCCTCTGTATGTGTGTGTCTCTCTCTCAGTCTCTGGGCCTGTGGGGCTGATTTATCTCTCCCTCACTCTCTCTCTGGGTGATCAGCTGGTCTCTGGTTGGTCAGCTGGTCTCTGACCCTTGCCGTGCTGGTCTCCTCAGAACGCCTCCAGAAGATTTAAGAAAACCGTCTGCAGGTGAACCCTGTTTTTCTGCCTTGGTCGATGGTTTTTCATAACGTTCTATAGTTCGGACCATTCCGGAGACTCCGTTAATTGTCTGAAACACTGTCAATCATAGACATAGATGAGAGTGGTCCTGAGGGAAAAGTACGAAACTGGGCAAAGGCTAATTATATCAAAATTTGACAGGAGCTGGGAAATGAGGATTGGGAGCAGCTATTTGAAGGGAAGTCCACATTTGCTGTGTGGGAGGCTTTCAAAGTTAGGTTGAAGATAGTGTCGGATAGGCATGCCCCTTTGAAAACAAAGGATAGCAAAAGGGAAGATTCGTGAACTGTGGATGACAGGAGAAATCGTGCGACTAGCCAAGAGGAAAAGGAAAGCATCCATAAGGTCCAGGCAGCGAAGAACAGAATGGGCCTTGGAGGAATATCAGGAGGATGGGACCAATCTTAAATGAGGAATCAAGTGGGCTAAAAGGGCTCATGAAATAACTTTAGCGAGCAGAATTAAGGAGATTCCCAAGGCCGTTTCTTCATGTATAAGAAGCAAGAGGGTATCTAGAGAAAGAGTTGGTCCACTAAAGTGTAAGGAAGGAAGGTTGTGTGTCGAACCAGAGAAAATGGGTGAGATTCTCCATGATTACTTTGCATCAGTATTCAATGAGGAGAGGGACATGATGAATTTTGAGATTAAAGGTAGAAGTTTATTTACTCTGGATCACGATGACGTAAGGAGGGAAAACGTGTTGGGTAGGCTCAAGGATATTAAGGTGGACAAATCCCAAAGGACCGGATGGGATCTATCCCAGGTTGCTGAGGGAGGCGAGAGAGGAAATAGCTGGGGCCCTAACAGATAGCTTTGTCGCATCCTGAACACAGGAGAAATGCCGGAGGAGTGGAGAGTGCTCATGTTGTCCCCCTGTGCATGAAGTGTTGTAGGGATATTCCAGATAACTACAGACCAGTGAGCCTGACACCAGAGGTGGGGAAGTTACTGGAGAAGGTACTGAGGGATAGAATCTATTTATATTTGAAAAATAATGGGCTCATCAGTGATAAGCAACATGGTTTTGTGTGGGGGAGATCGTTACTTACCAACTTAATAGAGTTCGTTGAAGAAGTGACCAAGTTGGTAGATGAAGGAAAGGCTGTCGATGTCATATATAATAAGGCATTTGATAAGGATCCCCATGGTAAACTAATGGAGAAAGTGAAGTCACATGGTGTGCAGGGTGTTCTCACTAGGTGGACAAAGAACTGGTTGAGCAACAGGAGATAGAGACTAATAGTTGAAGGGAGATTCTCGAAATCGAGAAATGTGACTGTTCTGTACCACAGGGATCAGTGCTGGGCCACTGTTGATGGTGATGTACATAAATGATCTGGAAGAGGGCATTGTTGGTCTGTTCAATAAGTTTGCAGATGAAATGATGATTGGTGGAGTAGCAGAAAGCACAGGGGACTGTCAAAGAATACAGGAAAATATAGATAGACTGGAGAGTTGGGCGGAGAAGTGTCAGATAGTGTTCAATCCAGGAAAATATGAGGTGATGCATTTTGGGAAGTCTAATTCTAGAGCAAACTGGACTGTAAACAGAAGAGCCTTGGGAAAAGATGATGAACAGAGAGATCTGGGAGTTCAGGTCCATTGTACCATGAAAGTGGCTGCACAGGTGGATTGAGTGGTCAAGAAGGCATATGGTATGCTTGCCTTCATTCGACAAGGTATTGAGTATAAGAGCTAGCAGGTTATTTTAAAATTGTACAAGACTTTGTTTCGGCTGCATTTAGAATAATGTGTACAGTTCTGGTCACCACATTACCAAAAGGATGTGGAAGCTTTGGAGAGGGTGCAGAGAGGCTTTACGAAGATGTTGCCTGGTATGGAAGGTGCTAGCTATGAAGAGAGGATGAGTAGGTTAGGTTTATTTTTATTCGAAAACAGGAGATTGAGGGGGGACCTGATTGAGGTTTACAAAATCATGAAGGTTACAGACATGGTGGATATTGATAAACTTTTTCTCAGGGTGAGGGACTCAATGACGAGAGGTCATGTGTTCAAGGTGAGAGGTGAAATGTTTGAGGGGGATACACATGGAAAGTATTTTACACACAGGGAAGTAGGTGCCTGGAATGCGTTGCCAGCAGAGGGAGTAGAGGCAGGCACGATAGATTCATTAAAGATGTGTCTGGACAGAAACATGAGTAGGTGGGGAGCAGAGGGATACAGATGCTTAGCAGTCGGTTTAGACAGTGGATTTGGATCGGCTCAGGCTTGGAGGGCCGAAGGGCCTGTTCCTGGGCTGTAAATTGTCTTTGTTCTTTGTTCTTGTTCTTTGTTTGGGTGGCTTGTTCCTGTTGGTTTCTTTGTGTAGCAAGACCCACTGCCTTTCTGTCTGGGCTCTCCTTTGTTTGATGGGTAAGTTGTTGGGGATATAGCTGTCCATGACCACCAATGTTTTAGCATCAAGGGGGCTGCTACATTTCCCCTTCGCACACTGTCCTTCCCCTCTCCCTACCTTCTTCTTTCACCATCCCCACTCTCTCCATTCCCCCCACACATTCTCCTCTCCTCCAACACTCTCCTTTCTCCCCCACTCCACACTGTACTTTCCCCCTCCCCACACTCTCCTTTCCCCTCCCCACACTCTCCATTCCCCCCTCCCCACACTCTCCTTCCCCCTCCCCACGCTGTCCTTTCTCCCTCTCTTTGCGCACTCTTTCTCAGCTTCCCCTGCCCTCCTCTCCCCCACTCACACACTCTTCCCCCTCCCAGCTTGCTCTCTCTTCCCCACAATGTCCCCTCCCTGTGATCTCCTTTGCCCCATCCTCCTGTGTCTGTCTCCCCTCCCCCATGTTCTCTTTATCCCATCATCCCTGTGTTCCCTCTCTCACCCAAGTTTCCTTCCCCCGTGATCTGTTTCTGCAATCCCCGCAGCCTCGTAATTCCCTGCTTCCCCCGAAAATGTTTACTCCCTCCCTCAGATTTATGCCCCCTCCTTCCCTCCCTCTCTAACTAAAGCATATAAGGAGTGCGGGGAGAGAGCTGTGCTGTTGGACAATGTGTAGGCAGCAGTGTGAGCAGTAAGGCTTTGTTTCGGGAGGTTTCAGAGAACAGCAGCTCAGTAAAAAATCCAGGGAAGCTCCGGTAACGTCCTTTTAACATTCCGTTTCAGTCTGACAGCAGCTGAGATGGCAGTTAGGGCAGGAATCCCCTGTGGCCATTCCCCTCGCAAACAAGTATCCCGTTTGGGAACCTGTTGGGGGCGGGTGGGGTAGGTGTGTTCCCGTTCAGGGGAAAGCAGCAGTATCCTGGTCGGTGGCAATCCCACTGGCTCTGGGGCAGAGCGGGAAACGGGAAAGGGAAACAGGACCTTAGTGATAGCACACTCGATAGTTAGGGGGACAGAGACAGGGGATTCTGTGGGTGCTGATGGGAATCCAGGATGGTGTGTTGTCTCCCAGGCACCAGGGTCCAGGATGTCTCAGAGCGGCTGCAGAATGTTCTCAAGGGGTAAGGTGTGCAGCCAGAAGTTATTGTTCACGTTGGCACAAATAACAGAAGTAGAAGTAGGGATGAGGTCCTGCAGAATGATTATAGAGCGCAAGGAAGAGCGTTAAAAACCAAGAGCTCATTGGTGATAATCTCCTGATTACTTCCAATGCCACGTGCTAGTGAGGGGAAGGACAGGAGGATACGGCAGATGGATGTGTTGCTAAAGAATTGGTGCAAGGGGCAGGGATTCAGAGTTGGAGATCATTAGGATCTTTTCTGGGGCAGTGGTGACCTGTCTAAGAGGGATGGGTTACACATGAACTGGAAGGGGACCAATATCTTGGCAGCCAGGTTTGCTCATGCTCCAAGGGAGGGTTTAAACTAGATTGGCAGGGGGGTGGGATCCTCAACAGCAGGGAGGCAAATGTGAGGCTCAAGGAGATACAGTAATCAGAAAGAGGAATTTGAAGAGACAGGTCAGACTGGAACATGACAGGGAGCAAGGAATACATATTGGATTAAATTGCATCTACTTCCATGCAAGAGGGCTGACCGGGAAGGCTGATGAACTCAGGGAGTGGACAGGTACGTGAGGCTGGTAGATTGTACCCGTTACAGAAACATGGCTAAGGGAGGGAAAGGGCTGGCAGATTAACGTACCAGGGTACAGGAGCTTCAGGTGGGATAGAGGGGGTGGATGGAGAGGAGGGGAGATACATTTTTGATGAAGCCGAGTATCACAGCAGTAATCAGAGATGAAATAACTGAAGGGTCATCCAGTGAGGCTTTGTGGGTGGAGCTATGAAATGAGAAGGGGATGGTGATGTTATTGGGGTTGCACTATAGGACCCCAAACAGTCAACGGGAATTGAAGGAACAAATATGCAGGGAGACTGGGGAGACTTGCAGGAGCAATAGGGCTGACATAGATTTTAATTTTCCATCATAGACTGGGAATGCCATAGCGTTAAGGGCTGAGATGGGGAGGAATTTGTTAAGTACATTCAGGAAGGTTTCCCCAAGCAGTATATCGAGGGTTCTACTCAGGAAGGGACAAACCTCGATCTCCTTTTGGGAAATGGGGCAGGACGGGTCACAGAGGGAACACCGAACATAGAATAGTGGGGAAAAACTTTGTGACCAGTGGTCATGGTTCTATTCATTTCACAATAGTTATGCAGAGGGACCAAACTGATCCACAGGTTCAAGTTCTGAATTGGGCGAAGGTGAAGTTTGATGGAATTAGACAAGAGCTTACAGGGGTTGATTGGAGCAGTTTGTTTGCAGTTTCAGGAAACTCCGGCAAGTGGGAGGCCTTTAAAAGGGAGATTGCTGGAGTACAAGGTGCGTATGTTCCTGTGAGGGTGAAAGGATTGGGTGGCAGGAATAGGGAATCCTGGATGGCAAGAGATATTGAGGATTTCACCTGGAAAAATGTTGGCATGGCTCAGATACAGGCAGCTGGGATCTTGAGAATCCCTGGAGATACATGGAGGATATAGGAATTTACTGGAGAAGGTGGATAAATCTCCTGGTCCTGACAAATATATATATAAATACTGCGAGAGGCGAGAGAAGAAACTGCAGGGACCGTGGCTGATATTTTTGCATCATCGTTAGCTACGGGTGAGGTCCTTGAAAACTGGAGGGTAGCGAATATTGTGCCATTATTCAAGAACAGCTGCAAAGATGGACATGTGAACTACCAACCAGTAAATCTAACATCTGTGGTGGGTAAGTTACTTGAGAAGACTCTGAAAGATAAGAAATACATGAATTTGCAAAGTCACGGTTTGATTTGGAGTAGTGAGCACAGCTTTGTGAATGGGAGACCGTGCCTCACAGATTTGTTAGAGTTCTTTGATGAAGTGACCAGGAAAGTTGACAAGGGCAGGACAGAAGACGTAGTCCATATGGATTTCAGTAAAGCCTTTGATAAGGTTCCACAAGGGAGGGTGCTCTGAAGGATGAGATCGTATCGAATCCGAGGTAGCTGGATACACAATTGGCTTGATGGCAGGAAGCAGAGAGTAATAGTGGAAGGATGCTTGTCAGACTGGAGTGCCTCAGGGGTCGGAGCTGGGCCCATTGCTGTTTGTTATTGATATCAATGTTTTGATGAGAATGTACAAGGGCATGATTAGTAAGTTTACTGATGACACTAAAATTGGCAGATTCATGGACAGTGAGGAAGGTTATCAGAAATTGCAGCAGGACCTTGATCAGCTGGGGAGGTGGGCTGAGAAATGGCAAATGGAGTTTAATATTGATAACTATGAGATCTTGCCTTTTGGAAAGTCAAATCATGGGAGGGGATTCATAGTGGATGGTAGGGCCTTAAGGAGTGTAGTGGGAGAGAGGGACCTTGGAGTTGAGGTGCACCGTTCTCCCTGAGTAGAGTCCTAGTTAGACAGGGCAGGGAAGAAGGCATTTAGCACACTGGCCTTCATCAGTCAGGGCACTGAGTATACAGTTTCGGCAGTTATGTTGCAGTTATGCAGGAAGTTGGTGAGGCCACACTTGGAGTGTTGTGTTCAGTTTTGCTCAATTTGCTATTGGACGGATGTTATTAAACTCGAAAAAGTGCAGAAGAAATTTCCAAGGATGTTGCCTGGACTCAGCAGTCTGAGTTTTCAGGAGAGTTTGGACAGGCTAAAACTTTATTCTTTAAAGCATTGCAGACTGGTGTGGTGGGGGTGACCTTGTACAGATGTATAAGATCATGATCAGCATGGACTGGGTCAATGCACATTGTCTCGTTTACATCGAGTTGGGCAATTGAGGACTAGAGGGCATCAGTAAAAGGTTAGTGGGGAAAGAATAAAAGGGAACCTGAGGGATAACTCTTTTTAAACAGAGCGTGGTACGTATATAAAATGAGCTGCCAGCAGAGTGGGGCTGCACAGTGGCTCAGTGGATAGCACTGCTGTCTGAGAGCGCCAGGGACTGGGCTCGATTCCCGACTTGAGCGACTGTCTGTGTGGAGTTTGCACATTCTCCCCGTGTCTGCATGAGCTTCCTCTCACAGTCCAAAGATGTGCAAGTCAGGTGAATTGGCCATGCTAAGTTGCCCATCGTGATAGGTGCGTTAGTCAGAGGGAGATGGGTCTGGGTGGGTTACTCTTCGGATGGTCGGCATAGACTTGTCGAGCCGAATGGCCTATTTGCACGCTGAAAGGAATCTAATTTTAAAAAGAAGTGCTGAGGCAGGTATGTTAACAACATTTGAAAGGCATTTGCACAAATACATGGATAAGAAAGGATGGTTTGGAGAAGCCGGTGTTGAACTGACGGGGGTGGGGGGAGGGGGATGTGAGTGCGTGAGAGAGAGTGTATATGTGTGTCGGTGAGTGTAAACGGATACAAGTCTGTGAGAGAGTGCATGTGTGTGTGTGTGTGTGTGTGTGTGTGTGTGTAGCAGAGCGTGCCTGCGTGTATTTGTGGGCGGCACGGTGGCACAGTGGTTCGCACTGCTGCCTCACAGCGCCTGAGACCCGGGTTCAATTCCCGACTCAGGCGACTGACTGTGTGGAGTTTGCACGTTCTCCCCGTGTCTGCGTGGGTTTCCTCCGGGTGCTCCAGTTTCATCCCACAGTCCAAAGACGTGCGGGTCAGGTTAATTAGCCATACTAAATTGCCTGTAGTGATAAGAAGGGGTAAATGTAGGGGTATGGATGGGTTGCGCTTCAGCAGGTCGGTGTGGACTTGTTGGGCCGAAGGGCCTGTTTCCACACTGTAAGTAATCTAATCTAATCTAATCTAATTATGTGTGTAGGAGTGTGTGTGTGTGTGCAGCAGTGTTTGTGTGCGAGTGCGCGTGTGTTTGTGTACAACTGTGTGTGTGTACATGGGAGTGTGTGTGTGTTTGTGTGTGCGTGTGTGTGTGTAGGAGCATCTGTGCATGTTCAGTTTAGTTCAGAAGAATATGAGCCAAGCGTAGGGTAGTGGGGTTGGAGGGGATGAACATTTTGATTGGCACGGACCAGTTTGGGACAAAGGCCCTGTCTCTGTGCTGTCGGACTCCATGATTCAATGGATTGAATTTGAGAAAAAGAACCAGTTAATTGGAACACATTAAGGCCAGCAGCATGCACCATCTGTCACAGCTGCAGCACATGGGCTGGAGGGTGACATATACACACTGCCCTGGCTCGGGGGGAAGAGCCGTTGGATAATTTGCATCAAGAGGCCGTCGCAACTTGGAGGGTTGGATTGTCTGATTTTGGTCAGTGCTCAGAGACAGGAGAGTGTGATTACGAGTGAGGTATGGACAGGGGCACAGACTGCCACAGAACAGGAGGCTCATTCTTTGGCAAGAGTAACGACTGTAACACCAGAGGAACCGAAAGCCAATCAAGTGGGAGAAACTGAGAGCACTGGAATTGTAGTCGGGGCCTCACAGGGATCGTCACTGAACGTGAGTCCAGGAGGCTGTGTTGCCTTCCCATGCTGGGGTTCAGGGTCTATGGTCAGGGCTAAAGACAAGTCTGCAATGTGATCAGCAGGATCCACGTAGGTATAAGCAACATATACCAGGCAAGAAACAAGGTTCAACCTGGTCACTGTCAGGAGCTCAGTGTCGTATAAAGAAGCTGAAACCTCAGCCATCTGGATTAATATCGATGCCAAGAGTTAATTGGCACAGAGCCAATCAGATTAGGGAGAGCCATTGATGGCTCAAAGACTGGTGTGGGAGAGTTGGTTTCTGGCTCTCGCATCACAGATGCTACCAGACCTACTGAGGTTATATTTCAAATTCCCAGTGACAGCAGTATCTACTCTGTAGTTCGATCGATGCTCTCTCTCTTTGGCCTATTACGCCAGACTCCATCACTCAATCATTAAGTCTGTTCAACTCCATCCTCCACTTTCTGCTATTTCCTACTAATATTAATCATGGCCTGCCTGGGCCCCAATGCTGTTGGCTGGTATCAACCTCACTATCTCTGCCAAATCCAAAATTGTTTCAAAGAAAATGGTGACATTTTTTCTCGTTATTGAATGTCAAATGCATTCGTATATAAATGTAATAAAAACAAGAATAAAATGCTGAGCCTTGCAATAAAAGCAACATGGCTGCCACTCTGCTGTCTGCCAGTTACAGTGATTTATGATCACAGCACGTTTCTGCCTGAATACAGTCTTTCTCCATGGTGGCCTTCTGCAATTTATTACAATAGCTTCAGTTTTTAACCAGCCTCTCAGGTAATAACTTGTGAAACACTTGGCACAGCCGTACCTTCAACAATCATTTATTTTCTTTCATCAGGCACAGTCACATTAGTTTAGTTTGAAATCCACACTGACTCTCCTTAAACATATCCACCCTCCCCAATTGGATTTGTGTTGATCTGCTCCAGGTTATTCCAAGTGTACACAGCCCTGGTGTTAAACTGACCTGCCTGTAGTCTCTGGAATGTACTCTTGTACTGTTGAGAAAGGTGTCCCATTCTCCAGTTTGTATGGTGTGGCACGGGGACTGGGTTGAGCTGCAGTTTGTGGTTTTATGAAGCAGAAAAGAAAAATTCAAAATGTTTCTATCTTAAAGAGGAAAGCATGGAATTGCCCAGAGTTTGCTGGCAGTTTGGGAGATTGGAAAAGATATAAAGAAAACCAGCAAAGAAATATTGAGAGATTAATAGGAAGGGATACATTTCTAGAAGTATCATACGTTTTCGCAAGTGCATCTATAGATGGTTAAAAAAGAAAGGAGTCAAGAAAATGAACGAGGTAAAAACAATGACTGCAGATGCTGGAAACCAGATTCTGGATGAGTGGTGCTGGAAGAGCACAGCAGTTCAGGCAGCATCCAAAGTGCAGCGAAATCGACATTTCGGCCAAAAGCCCTTCATCAGGAATATGAAGGGCTTTTGCCCGAAACGTCGATTTCGCTGCACTTTGGATGCTGCCTGAACTGCTGTGCTCTTCCAGCACCACTAATCCAGAATCAAGAAAGTGAACGTTGATGCATCAAAAAGTGAGGCTGGGGAAAGAAGGAAGTAGCAAGGGAATTGGACAAGCATTTTGCCTTCAGCAAAAGCAACAATTGGTGGAAGAACTCAGCAGGTCTGGCAGCATCTGTGGAGGGAAAGCAGAGTTAGCAGTCGCGTGGAGAAGGTGGGATGTAAATGCTGCGCTTCATTTTAGGGAGAAACGTTAGACCCAGAAATAGTCAAAAATCAGGAAATGTCATGTAGAGAGAAATTAAAGGTTCTTCCAATGAAGATATTTGGAATTGTGGACTGAAAATCCCCAGGATCCAGATGGACGCCATCCTTTGGGTCAAATCGAAGTGAGGTAGTTGGCACATTGGCTCTCATTTACCAACATTTCATTGATTCGGGCCCTGTTCCATTAGATTGGAATGTAATAAATACAATGCTTACGGTGTGTGGAATCCCTACAGTGTGGAATCAAGCCATTCAGCCTACTGAGTCCACACCGACCCTCTGAAGAGAATCCCATCTATACCCACCCCCCTACTCGAACTCTGTATCCCTGCCTTTCCCATGGGTTTCTGCCTGTATGTGTCTCATAGGCAGTGAGTTTCAGATTCCCACTACCCTCATGTTTTGCTCACATCCCCTCAAAACCTTCTGTCCCTGATGTCATCAGAGAAAATGTCGGACAAGCTGGGTCAGTGTCCACTGAGGTTCAGAACAATCCGAGGCTACATGATTGAAACACATAAAGTTCACGAGGATTCAGGATGGATGTGGAGAGGGTAGTATTTCCTCCTGGGGGAGAATTCAGAACTTGGGGAGTCATTGTTTCAAACTGAATCATTGACCCTTTAACATAGAGATAAGGAGTTTGTTTTTCTCTCAGTGGGATTGTTTGCCATTGAAACTGTATTCCTCAAACTGTTGTCAAAACATAGAAACCTGGAATGTAGCAACAGGATTAGGCTATTCAGCCCTTCCATCCTGCTCTGCTATCCCATACGATCATGACTGATCATCCAACTCAGTCCCCATTCCCACTTTCTCCCCTCTCCCCGAAGCACTCTAACACCTTCTTCAAAGTTTTGGAAGCAGTGTCTTGGAATATGTTTAAGCAGAGTTGAATAGATTCTTGATAAACAAGGGGTGGGTGTTCGGTTTATTGGGGGTTGAATGGGAATGATGGTGTTAAGGTTCCTGTTGGATGCTATGATCCCATGAAGTTGCAGAACAGACTCAAGGAGCTGAATGGCCTACTCCTGCTCCTAACCCATCTGCTGCCTTCCCCTATGTGTGTATATAATGGGGAGAGCCAGGGCTCTCTTCCAGGACCTGGGGCTTTCCTGATGAATATCAGTGACACAGATCTGAATGTAAGAGACACAGTTTCAACTTTTGTGGACGAGACGATTCTTTCAGAGGATTGTAAAGTGTTGATGGTGGGAGTGTTAACCGTCCAAAGGACAAAGGCAGAATGCATGGACACAAAAGGCAATGCTGAGAAGGGGGAATTAATCCATTTTGGCAGCAGGTGCGAGGAGAGGCAATAAAAAGAAATGGCTGCAATTCCAAGGTGTCAGAGAACTCCAGGGATCTGAGTACAAATCATTGAAGGTGGCATGGCATGTTGGGAAAGCAGTGAATAAAGTTTGCAGCATCTTGTGCTTTGACGTTAAGTGCGTAGGGAACAGAAAGCAAGGACTTTACAAGTAACTTGTATCAAAAACCACCTTAACTGCAGTATTGTGTCTCAATCAGGGCGAAACATCTCGGGAACAATGTGAAGTGATTTGAGAGTGTACAATGAGGTTTTTACGAGAATTGGTTCCTGGATAGATTGGAGAAGATGGAACTATTTTCCTGGGAGCGGAGAAGTCTGGTAGGAGTTTTGATCATGGTATTCCGAATTCAAGTGGGTTCAGGAACAGGGGAAAATAGTTGCGAACATGGTCCCCTGTAGCAGAGGAATGGAAAACAAGACCTGCCTGATATCAGAAGAGAAGGAAACTCAGTTCCACACAAGAGAACATTATTTCTACACAGTAACTGGATAGGGTGTAGATGCTGCTGCCTACAGCGTGGGATGGGCTGGTTTTACATCTTCAGAAATGAAATGGATGCTTAACACAAGTTTGTTTTTTTTACAAATGCAGATCATTGAGAAAAGGTGGAAATAAGGGAGATGATGAGTTGCTGTTGGAGAGAGGGGATAAATTAGCAATGGACCTTCTGCTGTGTCAACAGGAAAAGGCCCTTCAGCCCTTCAAGTCTGTGTTGGTCATAAACTGTCAGCTAACTGTTCTGATCCTATGTTCCACTACTTGGCCCATACGCTTTAATACTTTGGCATTGCAAGTGTACCTCTCAATATGTCTTCAACATTATGGGAGCTCCTGCCTCTGCCCCCCTTACAGATAGTGAGTTCCAGATTCCCTCCCCATCTTGGGTGAAAAGAAAATCTTTCCTCACATCCCTTCCCAAATCTCCTGCACCTCACCTTAAATCTTCACCCCAACCCACCCCCCTCCTCTCCCTCAATCATTGATCTCTCCAAGTCTATGACTTGCTGAAAATAGAATTCAGCTTGTTGAAGGTTTTTGTCTTGTCATCAAGTCCATTGTCAAGAATACCAATTCAAGGGGAACACCAACAGTTATCCTGCATGTTCTTGTGAAGTCTACATGGTGGCTTTGCCCTAAATTGGGATTCTTGCAAATGGTCCTGATGAGCGCAAAGTGAAAACCTTCAACAAACCATGACACTTTTCACCAACAAATGTAAACATTATCGAATAATGTCGAGCGTGGTGCAAAATAAATGCAGAAACTCTGCCCTGCTGCAAAGCTGAAGTGAGAAACAGAAATCCCGGAGAAACTCAGTGGGACTTGGAAGAAGAGTCATCCTGGACTCAAAACAATAACCCTGTCTCAAACTATTTCCAACCCACACTTATATTTGTACATGCTCACAAACCGTCCCAGTGGCTGGCTGTGCCGAGCTCAGTGCACCCACCAAGACAACTTTGGGTTCACGGTCGGACAGAAATTACTGAAGGAACTCCCTCAACAGGCAATTAAGCTGCTTGTGTCTTACTGTAACGATAGAAATAGATTCGCAGAAAGTCTCAACGGACACGACTTGAAGTTAGCAAAAGCACCAATGTTTCCACATGACTAAGTTAATGAACTTAAATTTACAGCTGTGCTCTTGGTGTTCCTTCATGTGTTTTAGCTGCAAACCAAACCAGCCACACTCAGTGGTCAAACTCCATTTTAATTATTGTCTTTAAAAAATAAACCTGCTTTTTGGACATGTTCTGCTCCATTGCAGGTGGGTCTTGAACCTGAACATTCCAATGTATGACCACTGCCCTGAATCCCCTCGCTGGCAAAGTGGCTCATAGCCAGAAAGATCAGCCTCTCACCAGAAGCTTTGTCCTTTATGTTGGTGGGGGAGGGGAATGGAGAGATCTGGCTGAGTGTAACTGTACCTTAAGAGAAATCTTCCAAAAGGGGTCTATGTTAATTGTTTCCAGGGGCTGCTCTGTATTGGCAGCGCTCTAGGAGAAAGTGAGGACTGCTGATGCTGAAGATCCGAGTTGAGAGTGTGGTGCTGGAAAACCACAACAGATCAGGCAGCATCCGAAGAGCAGGAGAATCAACATTTCGGGCATAACCCCTGCTGTCTTTGCAGCATTCTCTCCTGTTCACCAGTGCTTTCACTCAATGACAGCAGCTGAACACTCTTTTAAGGGCGAAACAAGCAGACACTTGGAGCACAGCAAGCTCGCTCGCACAACACTGTGTTATTTACTGAGAGAATGGGTTTCACTTTCTTCATCTGGAGAAATACTTGTCTACTTCTGGAAGAGGTCTCTGGGTCTTTTCATCCAGCATCTGTAATTACCACCAGCTCTCCCACCCCTCCCCATCCTAGTAACACCCACCATCTCTCGAACACCTTCCCATCCCAGTAATTACCCCCAGCTCACCCACCCCTCCCCATCCCTGTAACTTCCATCAGCTCTCGCACCCCTCACATCCCAGTAACAACCACCAGCTCTCACACCCCTCCCCATCCCAGTAACTCCCACCAGTCTCCCACCCCTCTCCATCCCAGTAACTTCCACCAGCTCTCCCTCCCCTCCCCATCCCAGTAATTCCCCCAGCTCCCTCACCCCTCCCCATCCCAGTAACTTCCACCAGCTCTCCCACCCTCCCTATCCCAGTAACTTCCACCAGCTCTCTCATCCCTCCCCATCCCAGTAATTCCCACCAGCTCTCCCACCCCTTCTCATCACAGTAACAACCACCAGCTCTCCCAAACCTCCCCATCCAAGTAACACCCACCATCTCTCGAACACCTTCCCATCCCAGTAATTACCCTCAGCTCTCCCACCCCTCCCCATCCCTGTAACTTCCAACAGCTCTCCCACCCCTCCCATCCCAGTAAACCCACCAGCTCCCTCACCCCTCCCCATCCCAGTAACACCCACCAGCTCTCCCACCCCTCCCCATCCCAGTAACTTCCGTCAGCTCTCCCACCCCTCCCCATCCCAGTAACTTCCACCAGTTCTCCCACCCTTCCCTATCCCAGTACCTTCCACCAGCTCTTCCACCCCTCCCCATCCCAGTAACAACCACCAGATCTCCAACCCCTCCCCATCCCAGTAACTTCCTTCAGCTTTCTCCTACACTCCTAACTGTGAACCTTCCTGTCGTCCCCTAAAAACTTCCTCAGCTCTGTAACCTCCTCTATCCCCTACACCCCTCCCTATCTCTGTCAGCCCCTCAGCCCCTACACCCTTCCCTATCTCTGTCAGCCCCTCAGCCCCTACACCCTTCCCTATCTCTGTCAGCCCCTCAGCCCCTACACGCCTCTCTATCTCTGTCAGCCCCTCAGCCCCTACACCCCTCCCTATCTCTGTAACCTCCTCCATCTCCTGCACCCCTCCCTATCTCTGTAACCTCCTCCATCTCCTGCACCCCTCCCTATCTCTGTAACCTCCCCAGCCCCTACATCCCTCCCTATCTCTGTCAGCCCCTCAGCCCCTACACCCCTCCCTATCTCTGTCAGCCCCTCAGCCCCTACACCCCTCCCTATCTCTGTAATCCCCTACAACCCCTAACCCCACAGTCACAGCAGAATGGCTGTCTGTCTGTTTATTGTGACTATCCCTTTCCTTGTTTGATTTCGACTGGGCAGATGGAGCCAGATTCCTGGAATCCCTTTCACTCACTCTCTCACTCTCTCCTTCTCCATCTTTTCCCTCCTATGTCCCTTCAAATACTATCATTCATTTTTTAAAAAGACACACAACATTTTTTTAATTTAACGCTGGAGAGCCATAACAGCTGCTAAAGAGTCAATTTAAAGTGAACCGTGAGGCTGAGTTTAAACTGTCCTCTCACCTCTTATTCCATTGTAGGCTTCCACATGTTCATATTCACTCCTCCCCTCTCCCTGTCTCTGTCTCTCTCTGTCTCTCTCTCACTCTCACACACACACACACACACACACACACTCCCTCTCTCACACTCCCTCTCTCACACTCTGGAGCCATCATCAAGGGATGCGAGTGCGGTGCTGTTCTGCTTGAATTCCTGGTCCAGGAGAGAAGGGTTTCTGCAGAAAATGGCCACAATCTGGTCAAAGATCTTTCTCCGAGTCTCCGGCACTGGGAAGAAGGTGAAGCCAAAGAAGCCGATCAACAGGAAGGTGAAGATAAGGAAAAAGATTGGAGCACAGAGCTCATGGCAATGGGAAAGAGGAAGAGAGAGACTTACATTGCAGTATCACCTGTCACCACCCGAGAAACTTCTTCCTTTCCTTTTCCTCTGAGGCATCAAGGTGCACAAGCTGCAACAACTTCGAGATCCCCACAGCCTTCTGGAACCTTCCTCACCTCCCGTTCCCTCTGACTCCATTCCCTAGCCCAGCCCCACCTCCCTGTCATGTATTCACCATCCGTCCTGACCTTCCACTCCCTGAGGCTGAACGGCCTCTACCCTGTAAAGCTCTCTGTTTTATCCCTGTGATGGGCTCATCCTCACCCTGAGCAACTTTTCCTTTGATTCCCCTCACTTTCTTCAGGTCAGACGGGTTGCCAGGGGAACCCGCATTAGCCCCAGTTTCTTCTGCCGCTTTGTGGGTTATGTGGAACATTGCTTGTTCCGCTCCTGTTCCTGACCCTACCCATTATTCTGTCTCCGTTATATCGACGGTATCATCGGCACTGCTTCCCTCCCCCGTCTGTGGGACAACAGAAGTTTAGTGTTCCTTGGTTTTATTGAGGAGAGCTCATAAAGGCGGAGGGGCTGAAGCGTGTAGTTTAATAATGGAAGGGGAGTGGCACGGTCTCCCAGTTCATGTTATTTCTAGTTTGTTTTAGCTGGAGCAATCACAAGATGTGAGAGTCCAGGGGAGTTACAAGCTTCAGGAAAGGATTCCTCTGTCTTTATCTGAAATCTCTCTCTGGGTGTGGTTCCCTCCAGCCTGGAAGAATCTGTGTTTGAATTGATCTTTTTGCCAAGGGGTATTTTATGGAATGCGACAGTCTCGGAACAGTTAATTAATAATAATTACTGTATCTGGTCGGATATAAGTTCTGAAGTCCATTTTCTTTTGCTCATGTTTCAACTGGAGTGTTTAAATAAATTCTGTTGAAAGCCGAGTGGTTTGAACAGCTGCATCACATCGATAACACACACTTCACATCTTCCTTTAAAATAGGAAAAAGTTAGGCTCTAGGCTACATTTTCAGATATTTTGAGGGGCTCTGGCCTGGTCCATGACAGCTTAGGACTGGAAACATTTATTGATTTCGCTTCCAATTTCCACCAGACTCTTACCTTCACTTCATCCATCTCTGACTCCTCCCTTCCCTTCCTTGACATCTCTGTATCCATTTCTGAGTGCAGTATTCCAAGCTTCGGACTTGCTGGAAGCAGTATGTGTCCACCTGCAGCACATGGACTGCAGGGATGAAGAAAGCAGCCCATCCCCCACCTTCTGGAGAATAACTAGAGACAGGAAATAAATGCTGCTGCACCCAGAAACACCTTCACCCCACCAGGTGCTTAAAAAAGCCAGAGCATTTATGTGGCTAGTTTAGTTAAGTTCTAGTCAATGGCTCCAGGACATTGCTGGTGGGGAAATCAGTGGTTGTACCCTCAGTGAACGTCCCCATTGAATTATGCTAACACTGGATCACTCTATGTACTGACAATTAAACTCCCCCATTATAATTTCTTAAGTAAGTTTGTTCTTCCTACCCACTGTTGATTTGTTTCAGAAGATATCTTTTTGAGAATTGTCGAACATGGACTATCCTATTAATATGCAGATTTGGACTAATGATTGTAATTGGGGAAAGGGATAGGGTTCACTGCTCAGGACATGTCCTGCTCATGTACACATTCCCCTTACAATTGCTAATTTCATTACTTTTGTTTGTAGTTGTAATTCGGCTCATTACTTGGGAATTGATTTTCTGATCTGGTGACTTCTGCCTCCTATCAATAATGGAAGTTTTCTCAATTTCTCAAAGAGACAATTGGCTAATCCTTGACAAGAAACAGCAAAATAACTATTATTTACAAAAGTGAGACCATGTCTCTTAGCTTTATGGTCAAGCTGAAGATTTTGTGGGCGATCACTGATATACAGAGGATTTACTACCCGGTCTTAGCTGCTGTTGGTGTCCCGGGTAAGTTACATCCTCAGGATGATGTCTTAAGAAGTGGAATACAACCATATGTGTTATCTTAATTATTGTGACACTTTTCTTTGATCTGCCTTGCGTTTCAGCAATGACCAGCCATCAATAAGAATTTCGTTTTTCAATAAGAATTCATTAACTTCATACCATTTGTGAGGCGAAGAAACAGTCCCTGCATCAAATTGCCACTTTTCCCTTTCTTTCTCCGCATCTTCCTTTCTTTCCATCTCTCCACTTTCCTCTTCCTTCCTGCATGTCTTTGCTCCTGTCTCGGTATATGCCATACTGTTTTATTCTTTGCTTCTTCCAACATTGCCATCCAAATGGTTTCCTTGTGGAATGGGGTTAAAAAAATTAATGAGCAATTCGTAAAATGTCTCCATGACCCACTTGAGTGGATTAAAACTTTGAAGACACTGAATGGTTCGTTTCCGTTCCAACATTTACCTCTTGTTAGAAAATGTGGCTCCAATTTTCAATGTTTCTCCTTTTTGTATTTGGTGAAAAATATTTATTTTCATCATGTTTCACTAATCCATGTCTGTGGGTAAACTCAGCACCATTCATCTTTCATTTGGCGACTTAGTGAGGAATCTCACAGAAAATCAAATACTGAAACAATAATTTAAACTTTATTAAGATCTGTCAAGTAAGCAGGTATAAGGCACACGATCTAACTTCACTCTGAGCTGATTAATGGTGAAATCTGTACAGGATTTCAATCAACTGTGGTCTGTCTCTGCAAGTGTCCAGGGTTCGATCCTTGTCCAGTGCCTTGTACAGTTTAGTTGTTCTGCTGTTGGATCCTTGTACAATGTTCTCCCGTTGAAGTCTGTGAAGTGATGTTATGATGATTGGATAAATCCTTTCATCACCAACATTCATTAGATTTTTGGAGGCCTCGAGTCTGCAGCTTGTCTTCTCATCAGAAGGAACTCCTTTGTTTCTGGTTACATTTGGGGTTAGCTGCCTGTTTAAAATACAGCTTTTCCTGCAATTAACCCCTTTCCTTCAGAACATTACTGCTGAGTGCAGGTCTTAATCGCTCAGTTGGCATGAGAGAGCAGATCATCAAGTAAGTGTTATGCCCTCTGACTGAGGGAGCTGATTGTTCACGTTATTTCTGTAACTCCTTCCCAGGGATAATCAAAGCAGATGTTGTTGTCACTGCAATTGTAACAGCTTCTCATTGTCCCATTCATCCAGGAAACAGTCTATTCGAGGGTCATCACTGCTTCTCTACATGTTATTCTTTTTGATTCGTTCAATGCATGAGCATTGGTACACATGGCTTTCTGATTTTTTTTTTGGCTGCACAGTTATCATTGCCTTTGACTGCAGCTTTTCCATTCTCTGACAAGCACCACATTTAGAATCCATCCAGATTGGAATGTTAACAGCGAATTTGTGAAAAAGTTTCAGTTTGATGCAAGAACATGGGATACCCGTTAAGAATGAGTTTCAATATTGCACTTTAAATGAAGCAATAAAAAGCATTTCTTCATTATACCTGAGCAATAAATGAATTTATTTATCTTCTTCTTTCAAGTTAATGTGATTGCAATAACGATTCTGGTTCGGAGAAAGTGTGGCCTTTCCAAATGTGTCACTCATTTCCTGGTGGCTATGGCAACAGCAGATCTCCTGGTCATTATCTTCGATCTGATACTTCGACAAATTCCTATCACATATCGGGGGGAGTTTCTTTTCCTACATTATGTCTCCTTGTGCAACATCCACGCGGTTCTGCTTTATGCAGCCACAGACTGCTCTGTCTGGTTCACGGTCACGTTCACCTTTGATCGGTTTGTGGCCATATGTTGCCAAAAGCTGAGAAATAAACATTGCACCAAGAAAACAGCGGGTGTGGTTTTAGGAACAGTGACTGTGCTGAGTTGTTTGAAGAACATTTTCTGGTATTTCATGTTTTACAAGCGATATTGGCTTTCTAATAGTCCATGGTTTTGTAAAGTGCCTCAAAATGTACTTGTTTCAGTTATTTGGACTATCGTTGAATTAATGCATTACGTAATAACACCATTCATTCCATTTATTTTGATTCTACTGTTAAACACACTGACAGTCAAAAACATTATATTAGCCAACAGAGCTCGCAGGAGACTCCGGGCTCAGACGACTGGGGACTGTGCCAGTGACCCAGAGATGGGGAGTCGGAGGAAATCCATGATTATGTTATTTATTATATCTGGCAATTTCATCATGTTATGGGTGGTGTTCATTGCTTATTCCATACTGAAACGCTTTGATTACTTGGGATACCCAGTTCCTCTGCCAACATTTGTAAGAGAGATTGGCTTCATGCTCCAGCTCCTAAGTTGCTGCACAAACACCTTCATTTATGCAGTTACACAGAGGAAATTCAGAGAAGAGATGAAAAATGGAATAATGTATCCCTTCACAAAGCTTAACAAAATAATTTGATGATGTTTACTTGCCAATGTTTGAAACACTAAATATATATTTTGTGTGGATTAAGATTCCGATCTGAGATCCCAGGCTTTATGTACGCTTGAGCTGAAAAATGTGTTGCTGGAAAAGCGCAGCAGGTCAGGCAGCATCCAAGGAGCAGGAGAATCGACGTTTCGGGCATAAGCCCTTCTTCAGGAATGAGGAAGGTGTGCCAAGCAGGCTAAGATAAAAGGTAGGGAGGAGGGACGTTGGGGTGGGGCGTTGGGAATGCGATAGGTGGAAGGAGGTTAAGGTGAGGGTGATAGGCCGGAGAGGGGCTGGGGGCAGAGAGGTCGGGAAGAAGACCGCAGGTCAAAAAGGCGGGGCTGAGTCCGGGGGGTGGGACTGAGATAAGGTGGGGGGAGGGGAAATGAGGAAGCTGGAGAAATCTGCAAATCTGCATTCATCCCTTGTGGTTGAAAGGTTCCGAGGCGGAAGATGAGGCTCTCTCCTGCTGGTGTCGTGTTGCCATGGTCTGGCGATTGAGGAAGCCAAGGACCTGCATGTCCTTGGTGGAGTGGGAGGGGGAGTTAAAGTGTTCAGCCCCGGGGCGGTTGGGTTGGTTGGTGCGGGTGTCCCAGAGGTGTTTTCTGAAACGTTCTGCAAGTAGGCGGCCTGTCTCCCCAATGTAGAGCAGTCCACATCGGGTGCAGCGGATGCAGTAAATGATGTGTGTGGAGGTGCAGGTGAATTTGTGACAGATATGGAAGGATCCCTTGGGGCCTTTGAGGGAGGTGAGGGGGGAGTTGCGGGCGCAAGTTTTGCATTTCTTGCGGTTGCAGGGGAAGGTGCCGGGAGTGGAGGTAGGGTGCGCAGGGGGTGTTGACCTGACGAGGGAGTCGCGGAATGTTTCCTGATTCCTCCTCCTGACTTCCAGAGGGAGGAGCTCTGCCTCGCCTCAGGTCCCCGCCCTGAGTCACCTCTTGCCTCCTCCCACTTCCTCCCTGTCGATCCCTCCCAAAGGGGCTGCCGTCAACTTGGGTGACATCACCGCGCGGAGACTTGCGTCACTCAGGTCATTGTGTGACTGTCCGAACCAATAGAATGGTCAGGGACAGGAGCCAATTGTCCCAAAACAAACCTGCCGCATGTGCAGTGGCGCAGGGAGGCCAGCAGAGGGTGGCATTGTATCACTTTAAACACAAGGAGGACACACACAGAGACATTGAGTCATCAGATTTTAATTAATTCATTGATTTAAACTTCTCCCATTGCAGGCAGAGCTGGGCCCACACAGACACATCAACATGACCAACAGCATTATTAAAACTGAACTGGAAGAAGAATAGGCAGAGGCAGATAGAGGGTTGTTAACCCCATTTAAAGGATACAGCCTCCAATACAACAGAGAGCCTCACTGTGTCTCACACCTGCACACACACAACATGGGGGCTGGGGAAAAAATAAACACTACCGCAGTTAGGCGGGAGTGTGGGAAAAGGGAAATAAACTAAACCGGAGAGTCAGAAGTTGAGGTCACTCTGAGAGCTGGCTCTGAGGGAGCTAGATCAGTGTGTGTGTGTGTTCAATGTTAGAAACAAAATGCAATAATATCTAGACAAGACCACCAAAGCTGGAAACAAGGCAATTTATTACAAACGTGCAATTAAGGGCTTCAATTGCATAAGCAAATGAAAGCAAATTTGAACTTAGATTAGTGTACAGTTATACCCTTTGAGCTGAGTGAGGTCATCTCTCCAGACTCCTAATTACCCAATCTCTCTCACTATTTCCCCTCTACCCATCGATGCCCCATGCCCATTGCCCCTTTCTTTCTAAGTTGGCAATTTCCCCCTTGCCCGTGCTGTCATAAGGCTCAACTCTTATCTCCATGTTCCCCTTTGTAACTTCTTTCATTATCCACAGGTACATTCCATTCTTGTACATACATCTTAACAATGTATCTTTTTCGTGCGTTGCTTATATGTTTCAGTAATCTTAGCTTTTTGCTGAAACTGTTGTTTTAAACATCATGGTAAAAGGAATGATTTTCTTGAATAAATCTACATTAAAGTTAGTACTTAATGATCCATAATTATGCACTGAAAAGTAGAGATACTCTTCCCTAAATACCTGCAGGGTTAATAGTTCTCTTGCTGTCCCCCTTTTCTGTATGCTTTTTCTATATCTGTAAAAACAACACTTTTCCCCATTTCTAACATCAAGGACTCTCCTCCTTGAAGGTGTCTGAGAGGAAGGGGACTGTCTTTGGACCAGCTGCCCCACTAAAAAAAAAGAAAAATAGTAGAAAAAGAAAGAAAAAAACAACGGAGAGCCAATTGCACAGAGACAGAGAGATACTCAAACACAGAGACACACACAGACACACAGATAGTCAGACAGAGACAGACAGTCTCACACACACACACACACAGAGACAGACAGTCTCACACACACAGAGACAGAAACACACATAGACACAGAGACCCATCGAGTGTTGGTGTTATTCCTTTTGTTGGTGCATGTGTGTCACTAATTGTTCCTGTGTGTGCATGTGTTAGAGTGCCTCAGGTAAACCCGTCAATGTCATCAGGGAGGGCATTCCAGGATATTGACCCAATGACAGTGAATGAACGGCAATATATTTCCATGTCAGGATGGTGAGGGGATTGGAGGGGATTATTGTCAGTCAGGCTTCAGTGTGAGTCAGTCAAGGATGAGTGAAGGGTCAGACAGATATCAGTGACAGCGAGGGTCACTCATATGTCAGTCCGAGGTTAGTCAGGGGATAGCTCAGGGGTCAGGCAGAGGTCAGTGAGGGTGAAATCATGGAGCAGTTGAGGATCGGTCAGGGGTTAGACTCTCGTTATACGGTAGCTCTGTATATAAATCGCCCAAGCCCCTCAATTTAATTCAAATCAATGACTCGCTCCTGGGGATCTGTTATTCTATATAGAAGCACTCAAATCCCCTCGATAAAATTCCAATCTGAAGCTGACTTCCATTGATAAGGGACTCTGTACATTATTCTGCATTTAAAACACCCACACTGAATACCCTTGATTAGATTCCAACGTGTAACTCACTCCCATGTACATGTGACTCTGTTTATAAAATACCCCAAAAACCTTCAATTATAGTCTACTCTGTGACTCACTCCCAGTTATCTGTTATTCTAGATATAAACCACCCCAAACACTTCAATATGATTCCAGTCTGTAACTAAACTGTCATGTTAAGATCATGTTCCTAACCCAATCGCCTGATAAGAACATTCAATGTAACATTTGTCCTCCTATTTGTTGGCACTACCATCATGTTAACTTTCTGATGTTAACGGACAAGATCAGACAAAGCCCCTGGACAATAACATTTTAGAATTTCTCACCATTTTAAATACAAAAATTCTACTTTTTCTATTCTTCTTGTAAATCACATCCCACTACATTCTATTCCACCTGCCAACGTTTTAAATATAATTCACAACACACAGACAGCAAAGTAAATGACATGATGGGATGTAGCAAACTCTGTTACACTCAGTACCTTCATGTTGCAATGTTATGATATCCAGACAGAAACCTGCCCTCTCTCAGGGACAAAACCTCCCTGGGTCAGGAAGTGTGGACTGGGCAGGGAATGAGGATTTTACTCTGTCACTGAGTGAGTTTGGAAATCTGTGCTGCACATGGACATTTCTCCACGTTATATTCCATCTGCCAATGACTTGCCCACTCAGTGAAGCTGCCATATCAGGTCACAGCCTCTTTGGTCATCCCCACATCTTTCTCTCTCACCCAACGTGGGCCTTGTCAATGAACCTGTAGATATCACATAGAAACAATAGACAATAGATGATAGAAGATAGGAGCAGGAGTAGGCCATTCGGCCCCTCAAGCATGCTCTGGCATGCTACATGATCAAGGCCGAAGGTGGAGTTGAATTCCCTAATCCCATTCTCCACTCATGTCCCTTGTTTCATTGAGACACAAGAATGAAACCAACATAGTGTACGTGAGAGAGACAGAGAGAGAGAGAGAAAGGGGGAGAGAGAGATTGGGTGTGGGAAAGAACAATAGTGAGATGGTGTATGGGAGAGAGAGAGAGCGGGAGATGGAGTATGAGAGAGATGGCATATGTCTTTGTGTCTGTCTGTGTGTGTGGGGGTGTGTGTTGGAGACAGTTTAAACTGAGTTTAACTCGATGTCTCTGCTTGGGGAATACTTGTCCTTCAGATATTTGACTGCAACATCATAGAGAGCTCTCCCTGTGCTGCACCTGACACGGGGTCATTAGTGCGGACAGTGGAAAGAGACCTTTACTTTGTACCTCCCTCCATTGAACAGGACACATGATCAGACTGTGCCGATGATACACAAATTGCCAATGGAGTAAACAGGGAAGAGCAGGCGACGTCAGGATGATACAAGCAGACACTGTTTACTGTCGTTGGGAAGGTGTCTGAGAATGAAAGTAGTCCACACGATTGCTGATATCATCTCAGTAAAACACTCACAGACAAACTTCCTTACCGGCAATTAATATGATTTACAGAATTCCAGTGAAATAGGACTGTGAGGGCTGAGGGCTTTCTGTTTGTCATAAAGAGCGAAATAGTCACCCAATGTCCTTGTGGGAAGGGGCCTGGCCTGGAAAGTAACTGAGTGATGGACATTTATAAAACACATTTCATGTCTTCAGTGTCACCTCAAACTGGGTTACAGGAAATGGAGCAGTTTTGTAATGTCCTCAGTGTGAATGACGGAATGGGGAAGCTCATTTCAGAGACAGGGCGAGAGAGTTACAGACACAGATACAGAGTCAGAGACAGGCAGAGAGTGGATGGGAGTGTCCTGGAGATGTTTCAGAGCTGACTCTGAGACAGACACGGGCTGTACAGCAGAAGATGGGAGGGAATCATTCTCTGTTACCTACAGCGCACTGGACACTGGACACTGGACACAGTCTCTCTCTCCTGTCCTACGCTAATTCGAAAACAACAGCCCACGAAATCCATCCCATTTGCTTTCATTTCTAACCCAAATGTTTCATTTAATTGTATCTCATAGGTGCCCCCCCACCCCCACCAAAATTGCTTCGTGCCATGCGGTTTTCTTTATTGTCAGGTATATTGGGTTACACTTTTTATCAGGACAATCGCGAGCCAGTCGGAAGGGGGGTCCGGTGTACTGTGACGAGACCATTATACCAAGTACCATTCCCAAGGCCATCCCCATAGGACTTAAGATGTATCTCTGAGCTGCGGTACTGTCTCTGATTATCTACATCCCCACAATTTACTAAGCCGCATGGATCTGCATCTATTACTTGTGGATTATCAGACTCAGGAACCATAAATAATACATATGAAAATGATATTTGACAAAATCCCAATGCTAAGAGGACTAGCATCATAACTCTAAGCATTCCCAGTACCTTAAACATCATGCTGAAGCACAAAAAGACTTAATATACAATCCTTCAGAAATAATCCCGCGCTCGCGTCACCACTGTATAATCAGTTACTCAAAGTCTCTTTAGTCTGAGTTTCAGCAGGTCTTGCGTTGATTCGGCCGTCCAGTCTTCTTCCTCAACTGGAGATTCCACTGGCCCTTTGATCCGAGTGTAGTGATCCCAGCCTTTCTCCGCCGTCCTTATTGCTGTGTCAGTCGTTAAAAGAGCCTGGTACGGCCCTTCCCAGTCCGGCTGCAATTTAGTCTCTGTCCATGATTTTACTCAGACCCAATCTCCCGGCTGGATGGGATGAACGGTGAATTCTCAGGGTGGAGTCTGTGCCAATAAACCCTGTTTCCTGAGGAAAGACAAAGAGGAGGACAAGCCCAGTATATACTTCTTTAAGAACAAATCTTTAGTTTCAGGAATTGGCAATTCTCCGTTCGTTCCCAAATAAGGAAATCCAAATAAGATTTCATCGGGGGATAGTCCCAAATCTTTCCGTGGGGCTGTTCGTACTCGCAAGACAGCTATAGGTAAACATTTGGTCCTAGGGAGTCTGGTTTCTATTATCAATTTAGAGAGCAGTCGTTTTGAGTGTTTGGTTCATTCTCTCAAGCCTTCCTGATGATGGCGGGTGCCATGGAGTATGGAACTCCCAGGAGATTCCCAACCCTTTCATTACCCCCTGTAACACTTCAGAGGTAAAATGAGTTCCTTGGTCGGAATCTATACGGTGTACTAGCCCATATCGGGGAATTCTGTGCTCCAATATTGTTTTAGACACCCCACTCGCAGTGGCAGTAGCTAGAGGGTATGCCTCAACCCAACCGGATAAATGATCTACTACGAGTAACATATATTTTAGTCTCCCTACTCTGGGTAATTCAGTATAATCTACTTGTATACTCTGGAAGGGTCTCAATCCTGGGTCTCTTCCTCCCGGGGTCTGTTTTCTCAAGACTTTTTTATTTACCTTTCTGCATATTATACATCCCTCACATATTTATTTAGCAATTATATATATTCCTTTATATCCATATTCCCTAAGAACTAAATCACACATTGCTTGTACTCCCCAATGACTGCCTTGGTGTAGGACAGCCATAATCTCTCGCATCACCATTTTGTTCAATATTTCCCTTCCATCAGGTAACATCCAATGCCCATCTGCTGTTTTTGCCGCCCCTAAATCTTTCCTCCGCCAAGGGACAAGCCCAAAAGGCATCCTTTAAATCTATCACACGAAACCATTTGTGGTCATGAGGGATCTTCCTCAATCTCTAATCAGTCCCTCAATTACTGGCTGCAGTCCTCGTGTACCTTCTATGGAAATGGGATATTGTCGCTCACAGACAATGTCCCCTTTCCTTTTTAAATTTATTTCAAGGGTTCCTGGTGGGTCCCTGAAGGCAGGAACCCCTGACACCCCTATTCTTCATCAAAATTCATAAGCGGAATTGCTCTTTCTTCCCTTACAGATTTGTAGATCAGGACACTCCCGCCTAAAATGCCCTATCTTTCCACAATAATAGCATCCTTCCTGTGGAGACCTCCATCTCTGCCCCTGTCGCTCGAACCCTCTATCAAATGCTCCCCCTTGTCCTCTCCCTCCCTGCCCTACATGCTGCCACCCGCCGCTCCGGTTGCTCAATATTGGTTCCATTCTTTTCTTAACTACCTCATCAACCGTAGCTACCATCATTTTCACCTTCTGTTTTTGTCTCTCATCCTCTCTCTTTACAAACACTTTCTGTGCCTCTCGTAACAATTCATCTAATGGTTTTTCACTCCTCCCTTCTATCGTCTCTATCTTTCTCTGTATGTCCGGCCATGCCTTTGTCACAAAATGTACTTTCAAAAGACCCTGTGCCACTGGCTCCTCAGGGTTCATTCCAGAATATTTCCACATTGAGTCTCTTAATCTCTGCAAGAAAGCTGAAGGAGTCTCATCTTTCTCCTGTCTAACTTCAAAGGCTTTAGTCAGATTCTGCGACTTCGGAACTGCCTCTCTTATTCCTTTTAGAATCAGGTCTTTCAATTCCCTCATTTCTTCTCTATGCTCCGGGTTTTGATTTTCCCACTGGGGGTCTCTGAGAGGAAACTTAGTCCCTCCCTGTCCAGCATCCCCATCTCCAATCGGGTGTTCCCTGTCCCACATTTTATTGGCTGTTCCCCGTATAAGTCCCCTTTCCTCCCCAGTAAATAGTATATTCAAAATAGACATTAACTCAGCCCACGTATACAGACTGGGTCCCAAAAATTGATCAATTTGTTCAGACAATCCTACCGGATCCTCAACCAGGACCTTCATTTCCTTTTTAAATGTTCTGACCTCCTCACTGGTGAGGGGGGCACTCACAAACCCAATCTCTTTATCCCCTATTGGTACCTCCCGAAGGGGATAAGTCGTTACGTTCTTCCCCTTTTTCTTTCTTAAAGAAATATTGCAATATTTCCAGCTCCCCATAACTTCAAACACCAATTCATCAATTCACACTTGACTAACTTTAAAGCCTGTTCCTCACTTGTAAATATATTTATATGTTTACATTCATTTATTCAGTATTTAATATTTACAATTTAAAATGCATCCAGTTCCCAATTTTGAAATCCACTGTAATGACCCAGTTTTAGTCCCTTAATTTAAATCCAAAATTAGTTTTCTTATGTTGTCCTGACCAATCATTGCTCAATTACAATACTATAGGTCGTGAAATAATCAGAGCTGCCTTAAAAGAATTTGTCTATTCAAGTTAAAAAAACTTCTAATGCATGAACAATGGCAGAATCCAAGTCACAGATATTAAGCAAAGGAGTATCGTTTTTACTACAATCTAATGTTGAACTGAAACTTCAACTGTCCTCCATAAGTTGCTTTTATGTAAGGATAAAAGAGAATAGTTAGAAACTGATAGTGAGGCAGTCATGACCTGTAAAAGGAACAGGAGTTATCACCATTTTTTTTCATAATCTCTGTAGAATTCTTAACCTTAAAAGAAATCATGTTAAGTTCCCATAATAAAAATCAGATTCAAAACAGTCCTGGAACTCAAGCTCCAGGGAATAAAACACAAACATTCAATCACCAACAAACAAATGTGCATTCAGACCAAATCACAAAGGGTTAAACTTTCTACCAGCTGGACAGCTCTTTTCATTCTCTCTCTATCACGTGTTGACATATAAATTCAGATATTTACAAACCCAGTCTTCGTCCGACCTGTACTTTGGCCAGAAGACGGCGGGATGAAGAATGGATTCCTTAGTCCATACAAAGCAAAAACATTTAATCAACTTTCTCCCTTGTACAAGTATCACTTGTCCAATTCCACAACATCCTGCCCAGTGGACTTTCTGGAGGTATGTTGTAAGGGACTCCGCCTCCATTTCCATTGCCTTGTTCTTCTTTTGTTTTCATGGAGGCTTTTTCCTTACCCACGGCACAACCCATATTGAGCTCCTTCGTTAGTCCCTTATTAACTACTAAAACTCAATCCCGGACACCAAGGCAATACTTAAAAGTCAATTTTCTTTCCTTGGTCTGTGCACAGAGTTGCCTGGCCCCTTTTTGCCATATTTCCTATCGACCTCCCCACACTGTCTGATTCAGATGTCTCTCTTGTGGGATTCGTACCAGTCGCCCAAGGGACCGGACTAAACTGGGACACAAGACCTCTCCTCAATGGGGAATGGGACGCGTCTCCCCAGTGTCCAGGGCCAGCCATTCCCCCCAGCGATGGATGAACATCCCGGACGAGCCCCCAATTGTGAGAAATAAAGCTCACTCACTTCAATATTTTCAGTCCGAGACAAGTTCTGAATCAGTACTGTCATTTATTTCACACTTGCAAGTGGGTGTGATGTCTACAAGACAGGGACAAAACACACTGAATTCAACAAATACTTGATATTTATATAATTTGGTTCCTACATTTTTTTTCTTACTTCATTGTTCCCCCCCCCCCCCACCCCGTTTACATCCCCCACTTCTCTAAGACCGGTGCCCATTACTCCTGTTTATCTCTTGTCTTATCTGGCCTTGTCTGTGACAAAAATGCTTATTCCTGTTCTCACAAGGCCATTTGCCCTCATCCTGCTGTGGGCACATCCTTGCCTTACCATTATCTCCTCCCTCCATCTGTGCTGCCCCTCACCGCATCTTATCACTAAGCCCTTTTAATTGGGGTTTGTTCCTGTGTTTCTGTCAAAGTGGGAAACTGATGTTTATACCTACTGTTGATCCAGGCATATCTAATTTAACTGCCTCTCTTCACAGCATTTTATCGAGTGCCTGTATTTCTACCATTGTCTTACAGTCCCGTTTCTTTCTTGCATACATTTTTAGCTAATACAAAAAAAAACAATTATGCATTTCCTCCACATAGTTTCCATTCTTGTTGACTCAGCTCTTGGCTGAAACAATTACACACTGATGTGAGTTCACATATTTTTATATAATCAATTATAGTTGCAGAATTGCAGAAGTAACATTAATTTACCTATATCCCTCACTCTGAATGTCTGAGATGATGGGATCCTGTGTTCTGTTTGCTGATAACACAAAGTGATGTGGGACAGTAAGATGCAAGGAGGAGACAGAAAGACTGGGAAGAGGGTTGGAAGGTTCAGTGAGTGAGGCAGTCAGACATAATCTGTGCAATATCACACAGAGAAATGGGAGGTTTTGTTACTTCATTTTAATCTTGAAACGATTTCAGAGTATTGTTAGAGTTTTGGACGTTGATTCTAATCCTGGACCCAGAAGCAGCAAGAAGCCTTTCTCATTCTCCATCCCAGCAGTTTCCAATATTGTCTCAAAAACTTTCATTCCTTCTGATCCTTCTAAATCCCAGGGAGACAACCCTGGGTTTGGGGCATTTCCCACCCTTCCCAGTGACCCCTTTCTGTCCAGCTATCATTCTGGTGAATCTATACTGCACTCAGATACACATGCACTCCCCAAGTCCCCACTCTTTCCAGCCTCTCCCTGATAATAAAGTCAATGTCAGCTCTGAGCTCACATGAAATGGCTGCCGTCAACATACCTAAGATGGTTGACATCTTCGAAATCTTTCGTCCTGGTATTGTGGATTAAAACAGCCCCCTCACAGTTTGTCCGTGATCATCTCTCAGCCTCCTGCAGATGGAATACAGTGAGATGGGCAGTGATGGTCTTTGAATCTCAGACTGAGGAGAGACAATCCAGACTAAAAGGTACGATGCTTGTCTGGGGGCAGGAACAGAGAAGGATTCAGTTATGGATCAGGAAATCTGTCAGCACAAGAGAAGGGAACATGTCTCAAAAACTCTTCTACAATTGGGTGACATCATCACATTGGCTTTCTGCGACTTGTGTACAAGGATCTGGAAAATATTGTTGAATGTTTAATAAGTCCTGGTTTAAAGACATATTTCATCCAATAATGCAAGGCCCTGGTGGGAACACACACACACGCACACACGCACACAGACACACACAGACACACACACACACACAAACACACTCACAGGCGCGCGCACACACACACACACACACACACACACACACACATACACACTCGCCACACAGCTTACATAGGGACACGGAATGACCAAATATATTGGGATTTCTAAATATGAAAGCTTCACTAAAGAATCCCTGGATGTCAGATGAACACAGGACATTCACACAACTGAGTCAGGCTCAAGACTCACCTCCCTCCGACACTGAGAGGCTCCTGTATCACACTCCGGATTGGAATTAGACACGGTGTTTTGGAGCAGGACATGGCACATGAGATTAGGACGACTGTCCGTGTGGATGTTCAGAGCCAGCAATCTAACAGTGAATCAGAACAGAACAGAGTGTCAAACAACGAAATTGGTGTTGAATATGTGGAGTTCTTCCATTTTTGTTGTGTGTGTGTGTAAGATGGGGAGAGGGGGCCCAAGTTTCAACCAGCACCTCTCATCAGATTATACCTGCCGTTAAATGTTTTGATTGTGATCTCATCAAGGGAGCTTTACTCTGTATCAAACTCAATGCTTTACCTAACCAGGGAGGGAATGATGGGGGCAGGGGAGAAGGAGATTTATTCTGTTTGTAACTCCTTCCCTGGAAGTGTTTTATGGGGATACACTCAAGGGAGCTTTAATGCTGAGGGGGGGCAGGGTAGCTCAGTGTTTGGCACTGCTGCCTCACAGCGCCAGGGACCCGGGTTCAATTCCAACCTCTGGCGACTGTCTGTGTGGAGTTTGCACATTCTCCCTGTGTCTGCGTGGGTTTCCTCCCGGTGGTCCGGTTTCCTCCAACACTCCAAAGATGCGCAGGTCAGGGTGAAATGGCCATGTTAAATTGCCCACAGTGTTGAGGGATGTTTAGATTAGGTGCATAAGTCAGGGATAATTCCGGATAATAGGGGAGGGGAATGGGTCTGGGTGGGTTACTCTTCGGAGGGTCAGTGTGGACTTGTTGGGCCGGAGGGCCTGTTTCCACACTGTAGGGATTCTTGGAGTCTACCCATACCACACACAGTCCCTGTCCTGAGAGTGTTGATGGGAACAGTGTGTCAGATTTAACCTGAACAACTGATCCATCATCCACTGCTGTTTGTGGAAGAGAGTTCCACACCTCTCCCACCCTTTGTGTTTCAAAGTGCTTCCTAACACCCCTGCTGAACGCTCTGGGCCCACATTCTCAGACTCTGTTCCCTCTCCTTCTAGAATCTCCAACCAGTGGGAATCATTGATCTTGATCGACCCTGTCTGGTACTGTTCATATCTTGAAGATATTGATCAGATCATCCCTTAACCTTCTCAGTGCGACAGGAAACCGGCCTCAATCTCTCCTCAGAATGTAATCCCAAGGCCCAAGATCGTTCTTGTAACCTTCCATTCTGCTCCCTCTATGTACTCCAACCTGATAACCACATGATTGCACTGAACCCCATCGAATACAGTTTGCCCATTCACCCAGTCCATCAATCTCCCTGTGTAATTGATGGGACTATCTGGGTGGATCAGGATCTCCCACACACACAAACCCCTTTGTACCTAACCCCATGTCTTTGATAAAGTCCCACATAGGAGGTTAGTGAGCAAAATTAGGGCGCATGGTATTGGGGGCAAAGTACTAACTTGGATTGAAACTTGGTTGGCTGATAGGAAACAAAGAGTATTGATAAACGGCTCCATTTCAGAATGGCAGGCAGTGACCAGTGGGGTACCGCAGGGATCAGTACTGGGATCACAGCTTTTTACAATATATGTTAATGATATAGAAGTTGGTATTAGTAATAACATTAGCAAATTTGCTGATGATACGAAGCTGGGTGGCAGGGTGAAATGTGATGAGGATGTTAGGAGATTACAGGGTGACCAGGACAAGTTAGGTGAGTGGTCAGTTGCATGGCAGACGCAGGTTAATGTGGATAAATATATGGTTATCCACTTTGGTGGCAAGAACAGGAAGGCAGATTACTACCTAAATGGAATCATTTTAGCTAAAGGGGCAGTACAGAGAGATCTGGGTGTTCTTGAGGTTCTTCTGCAGCTGTACAGGGCCCTGGGTAGACCACACCTGGAGTACTGTGTACAGTTCTGGTCTCCAAATTTGAGGAAAGACATTTTGGCTATTGAGGGAGTGCAGCATAGGTTCACGAGGTCAATTCCTGGAATGGCAGGATTACCTTACACTGAAAGACTGGAGCGACTGGGCTTGTATACCCTTGCGTTTAGAAGACTGAGAGGGGATCTGATTGAGACATATAAGATTATTAAAGGATTGGACACTCTTGAGGCAGGAAACGTTTCCGCTGATGGGTGAGTGCCAAACCAGAGGACACAGCTTAAAAATACGGGGTCGACCATTTGGGACAGAGATGAGGAGAAACTTCTTCACCCAGAGAGTGGTGGCTGTGTGGAAGGCTCTGCCCCAGAGGGCAGTGGAGGCCCAGTCTCTGGATTCATTTAAGAAAGATTTGGACAGAACTCTCAAGGATTGTGGAATCAAGGGTTATGGAGATAAGGCAGGAACAAGATACTGATTAAGGATGATCAGCCATGGTCATATTGAATGGTGGTGCTGGCTCGAAGGGGAGAATGGCCTACTCCTGCACCTATTGTCTATTGTCTAATATTGTCCCTGTCCTGGGAGTATTTGATGGGACAGTGGAGAGGGAGATTTACCCTGCATCTAACCCCTTGTGTTCCCTGTCTTGGGAGTGTTTGATGGGACAGTGGAGAGGGAGATTTACCCTGCATCTAACCCCTTGTGTTCCCTGTCCTGGGAGTGTTTGATGGAGACTCTGCAGAGCAAATTATACTCTGTGTCTAAATCTGTGCTATTCCTGTCCTGGGAGTGTTTGATGGGTCAGTGTAGAGTGAGATTTACTCTGTAGCTAACTCTGTGCTGTCACCGAGCGAGGAATGTTTGATGGGACAGTCGAGAGGGAGATTTACTCTGTATCTGACACCGTGCTGCCCCTGACCTGGGAGTGTTTGATGGTACAGACGAGAGGCATATTTACTCTGTATCTAACCCCATGGTGTCCCTGTCCTGCGAGTGTTTGATGGGGGAACAGTGTAGAGGGAGATTTACTCTGTATCTAACCCTGAGCTGTCCCTGTCCTGGGAGTGTCTGATGGGGGAGCAGTGTAGAGGAATCTTTGCTCTGTGTCTAATCTCAGTGCTGTTGCTGCCTGGGAGTGTTTGAACGCATGGTGTAGAAGGAATTTTACTCTGTATCTAACTCTGTTCTAACCAACTCTGGGAGATTCAGATGGAGAAAGTGTGGAGTGACACATACTCTCTATCTAACCCAGTCATGGAGCTGCCCTGAGTGTTCTAACCCAGTCATGGAGCTGCCCTGAGTGTGTTTGATGAGGACACGATGAGGGAAGTGGGTGACTTAATCAATATCTAACCCTTAGCTGAATGTGGACAGGAAATATTAATCATTTCAGGTACTGGGAGATTTACTCTATACCTAACACCACTCTCTACCTTGGCCTGGAGATTTGGATGGGGATGGTTTCGATGTGGGGAGTCTGGTGAAATGGCAGTAGAACTGAAATAATGGGAGATGTGAAGGGATGCTTGTTGGATAATAGGCTGAAGACAAGATAAACTAACCAGTCAAATGTTACATTGGGAGAGGAACAGAGAAAGCTGCTGGGTCATTTCTGTTCTGTTACATCTCTCCAAGTTTCAGATTGGGGCTGAATTCCTGTCACAATGAGGAATGTCTCAAAAGCTGTTTTCTGTGCTGCATTAATGCATCATCAAAATGTGAATTCCCTTTGCAGAAAATAGAGACAGCTCATTGAAGGTGTGCGCGCTTGGGAGAGAAAGAAAGCATGAGCATGAAAGTGTGTGTGAGAGAGACAAAGGGTGTACGCAAGTGAGAAAGAGAGTGTGAGCACATGTGAAAGATAAAGAGTGTGTGAGAGTAAGAAAGATAATGTGTGAGACAGAGTGTGAACGTGTGTGAAGCTGTGAACGTGCGCAAGAGAAAGAGTGTGAACGTGTGCGAGAAAAGAGTGTGCGCGCGTGTGAAAAAGTGCACGTGTGTGCGAGAGAAAGTGTGCATGCGAGACAGAGAGAATTTATGTGTGACAGAGAGTTTGCATGTGTGCGAGGGAAAGGGTGTTTGTGAGAGTGTGTGTGAGAGAGAAAGTGTGTATGAGAGAGAACAAGAGTGTACACAAGTGAGAAAGAATGTGTGCGCTTTGAGATGGTGTGTACATGTGAGAGACAAAGAGTGTCTGCAAGTGAGAAAGAGAATGTGCATGTGCGAGGGAAAGAATGTAGGGTGAGAGAGAGAGAGTGTGCAATTGGGAGAGAAAGGGTGTGCACGTATTCGAGAGAATGAGAGTGTATGTGTGCGAGAGCGTGAGAATGTATGTGTGAGAGTATATGTGAGACAACATGTGTGTGAGTGAGTATGTACATGTGTGAGTGTGAGCAAGTGTGAGCAAGAGTGTGTGAGAGTGAGTGTGTCAGTGAGTGTGAGAGACAGTGAGTCTGTGTATGTCTGTGTGTCAGTGAGTGTGTGCAAATGTGAGACAGTGAGTGTGTGTGAGAGAGTGTATGTGTGATTGTCATAGAGTGTGAGAAATTGTTCGAATAAACATTTGTCTGTAAGAGTGGGAGTCTTGGATTGTGAGTGCCTGTGTGTGTAAGTGTGCACATTAGTGTGGATATCTGATGGGACGTGTGTGTGTGTGTGTGTGTGTGTGTTGGGGAGGGAGGGGTGTAGCAGAGAGGGGGAAACGTGGGTGTTGAGTGGCTGGCATGTGATTGATGTTTGAAATTCCCAAACTCTGCCGATATATTAGAGAAAAGGAAAGGAAATAAAAGATTGAAGGTCAAGTTGGAAATGGCTGCATGTAGAGCAGAGCAGGGAGATACAGACAGGGACAGAGAAGAGAGAGATAGAGAGAGAGAGAAAGAGAGAAAAACAAACAGGCAGACAGGGATAGAGACAGTGAGTTAGAGTTTGGAAACTACAGGTACAGCAGGAAAGTTCCGAGGGATCCTCAGCAAATATCCCCCTCTCTTCCCAGACCTGCGTGTGTCAGGGGGTCTAAAGGCTGGCTCTTAGATGCTAGGTTGGTACCAATGTTAGACATTTTCAAACTGCACTGGCACAACTAACAAGGCTTCAAACATAGTTGAACAAACCAGGAACAGTAACACTTTACTGTCCCAGAATTAACATCTCAGTGGGCAGCAAGATCAAACAAGGCTGCTGTCCTGGGAATTAACATCTCAATGACACAGAGAGCACCCCAGGGAGCAGACTGACAGATGTTACAATGTGTCAGTGATTGCAGGCGTGGAGTCCACAAACCACTCAGTGAAGATTTTTTTTATTTCAAAAATATACTTTATTCATAAAATAATTTGATGGTCTGTACAGTTGGCCATGCCATACATATGTAAACATTTACATACAGAGATCAGAATTTATCATTTTTATACAGGTCTGTACATTTTTCAACCATATGCCCATATAATTAGCTGAGGCGTCAGCAGAGCCCAAATGACTGCACGGGCCCCCTGTTAGACAGGCAGATGTTATACGGTGGTCTTTCCCCACCGCGCCTTGGTGGCAGTTGCCCCAAGCTTCAGCGCGTCCCTCAACACGTAGTCCTGGACCTTGGAATGTGGCAGTCTGCAACACTCATTCGGGGTCAACTCCTTCAGCTGGAAGATCAACAGGTTTCGGAACACCCAGAGAGCATCCTTCATCGAGTTGATGATCCTCCAGGCACAGTTGATGTTCGTCTCGGTGTGCATCCTGGGGAACAGGCCGGAGAGCACGGAGTCCCGCGTCACGGAGCTGCTCGGGACGAACCTCGACAAACACCACTGCATTCCTCTCCGGACTTCCTCTGCGTAGGCACATTCCAGAAGGAGGTGTGTGACAGTCTCTTCCCCCCCGCAGCCGCTTCGAGGGCAGCGTGCGGTGCGGCTGAGAGTTCGAGCGTGCATAAAGGATCTCACAGGCAGAACCCTTCTCACCACCAGCCAAGCCATGTCTTGGTGCTTGTTGGAAAGTTCTGGCGATGAGGCATTCTGCCAAATGGCTTTGACAGTCTCTCAGGGAACTGCTCGATAGGATCCGCCGTCTCCTTTTCCCGAAGGGTCTCGAGGACACTACGTGCTGACCATGTCCTGATGGACTTGTGGTCAAAGGTGTTTTTCTTCATAAACTTCTCCACGAAGGAAGATAAATGTGGACAAAAATTATTTAGATTTATTCTTCAAATGAGCTGTTTTCTCTGTCGCTGTTGAGAACAAGCAGCTCTCCCTGTTTGGTGCATGTGTTTGTTTTGGTTAATTGCTGTCTTCTGATTTGTTTGTATTTTGATGTTGTTGAGACAGTCTGCAATGTACTGGGGATGAGTTATGGGGGGGTGGAGGGGCCGCTTTTAAACTGGGATCTTGCTGTGTAATTCTGCATCAAAGTGCTCTCGCTCACCGCCCCGAACTCCCCAATTATCTTTTCTCCCTTTTATCCCAAGAAACCTTTGTTGGGAAAGCTGGAAAGTGAAGATCCAAAATGCCTGGGACCAGGAAAGCCTTGGACAAGAGCAACCTCCAGAGGGGAGCACGGGCCAGAGGCCTGAGGCCTGGTTGCCAGGCTGCAGCCTATGGGGCCCAGATGAGAGGTGGTCTGTTTATAACCCCGAAGTTTATTCTCCACTGTGGGGTTGGGGGAGGTGTGGAGGCCTGGTTTGTAGGGCCCTCTGGTTAATTGGGTCCTGTCAGATTGTGGCCCTGTCGTTTTTAAAATGGGTTTGTAGCCTGGGTTTATAGTAACCAGGGTTTTGGAATTGTGACACAAACAGATTAACATCCAGGATCTGTGAGGCAGGACTCCCGAGGAGGGAAATAATACCCAAAATATCTGACCCTCTGTAAAGTCTTGTCACAATGTCAGAGGAATGTGGGTCATAGAGAGGGTAGGATGATAAATGAGCCGTCGTTATTTAAAGTGGAGGGGAATAAAATTACAGTGTACAGGATTAAATTAGAGAGAAATACACAAAGAGAGATCTCAGAGATGGAGAGAGGGGGGACAGAGAGAGAGCGAGAGGGAACAGAGAGATCTCAGAGATAGAGAGTAAGCTAGGAGGAACAGAGAGAGAGAGGAGGAACACGGGGTGGGGAGTAACAGATAGAGGTATCAGAGATGGAGAGAGAGTGAGGGGATTACAGAGAGGGGCGAACAGAGGGACAATTGTTTGGAATTTGTTGAACAGTCGGGTTGGTCCCTCTGTTGTCCTGGAGACGATCTGTCTGATGTCACACTGCTGCAGTGGGATCTTGCTGTGTGTATTTCTAGCCTCTGGTTAACTGCTCTATTGTGATTTCTTTGTGTTTCGATGTTGCTGTGATGTGATGCAATGCATTAATGATGCAATAATTAAACTGAACCAGTATCACAGTAAAGTGAGAGATTGTGGAAGGCCAGAGCAGTGGGATCTTGCTGTGCTTTTAGTACCACTGTTGGATTTTGTTTCAAATCAATTTTTATTTGTCTCTGTTAGTTCCCAGAGGCGGAGATTGGATCCAGGAGCTGAACCTCAGGACGGTGCAGAGACTGAGAGAATCAAATCATTTCTGCCGCCTGGAATCGTCAGACAAGAGCCAGAAACATTCAGAGAGAGAGAGAGAACAATCAGAAACTGGCCTGTCTCCTTGTTCATTTACACACACACACACACACACACACACATTAGAATTGTGGGGTTCGGGCCGTCTCTGTAGGATATTTATCACAAGGGACAAGTTCTGGGCTGGGGGCAAAGGGGCAGAAAGATGGTGAGGACGCTGCTGCACAGTCTGATCCCACAGATGTCACTGCCTCCCTCTCGCTGTCCAGCTCCCACCTCTCCCTTTGTGTCCCCAGCTCATTCTCTCTGTCTCTGTCTGACCCACATCTTTCCTTCAATCCCCATCCTTCCCATCTCCTCCCTGTTCACATTCCCCTGTAGATTCCCTTCTACAACTCTCTGGATCCTCCCTCTTTCCTGGAACTGTTGAATTGTTCAATCTCCAACCTCCCTGCTAACCTCTCCCCACAACATTCTCTCTGTCAACCCTGCGGGATCTTGTTGTTCCTGCCTGAGGATCATTCTATCTGCTTCATACCATCAACCCCCCTCTCTTTCACTGGCTGTCTGTTGCATCTCTCTCCTGTGGCTGCTCTTCCCTCATTCTCTCCCTCTCTCTGGCTGTCTCTCTCTCTCTCTCTCGCTCAACTTTGGATTTCTCTCCCTGGACTTTTACGATCTCTCTCCCCCTCCCTCCCTGTGTTAAGCATTTCTTTCTCTGTCTCTGTCTCTGTCCTGTCTACCCCTCCCTAAGTGTTTTGTTCTCTCTGTCCTGTTCTCTCCCTGGGTTTTACACGCTCTCCTGTCTGTCCCCTGTTTCTCTCCCTGGGAGTTTCATTCCCTGGGATCTTTCTCTGTCCTTTGTTCTCTCTGCCTGGGTGTTTCTCTCTCTCTTTCCCTGGTTTCACACTGTGCCTCTCTCTCTCTCCCCATCTCTGTCCTTCTGTCTCTCCCTGGGATCTTTCTCTGTCCTTGGCTCACTCTGTGCCCCTCCCTCAGTCTCTGTCCCTCATCTCACTCGCTTTCTCTCCCCCTCCCTATCTGTCCCTCCCTCCCTCTGTCCTGCTGTTCCTGTCCCAGGGTAGATTTGAACTCAGTAGCACTTGGTGCTGCACATGCTGTTATCACAGCGGGATCTTGCTGTTTCCTGTGTCTCCCATTGCTGTCCCAATGGGGGGTGGGAGTGGGGGTGAGGGAGAGAAAGCCCCTTTCTCACTGAGGAGGATGGAGGGGGAGCATGGGATCTTGCTGTGCATGACAAAGCACACAGTTTATAGGCCAGTGTGCATCCTCCCTGTGCCCCACCCCGTCCAGCCCAGGGGCGAGGGCCCAGTGAAGGGGGGAGGGGAGGGGAGACGGTTATTGTACACGATGGAGACACAGAGGGGGCTTTTATATCCAGTGGGGGGATGCAGGTAGGAATGGCAGTGGGGGCAGTATGGAGAAAGGGCAATTAGACCAGGACAAGGTGGTGGGGGGGCAAAATGTTTGGGGGAAAGTGCAAGAGTTGGGTGGGGGTAATAACTCTGGGGATGGGCAAAAATGCCAGGGCAGAAAACCGGGGGTGGGGTCGGTGGGGGAGGAAGTTGCTCAATTGGGGCAGTTTCAAAAAACTGGGGAGGAACAAAAAAAATGGAGTGGGACAAAATGAGAGAAAATATATTCCCCCCACCCCCCATTTTTGACTCCCCCAGCTCTGGGCACAATTGGCAGGGGGCAAAATTGTTGGCGGTGGGATTGTGGAGGGCAAAAGTGAGAGACGTAAAATAGTGGGCACTGCAAGATGGGGGCATAAAATATGAGGGGGTAAAGTCAGGGCCGGGGGGGTTTGTTATTGCTGGAATTAATTTGGACAGGGAACAGGGCCTGCAGTTTACAGACAATGGAATGGACAGGGACAGGAGCAAATTGTCCCGAGAGAAAAAAACCTGCTCTTGTGCAGTGGCAGAGGGAGGCCAACAGGGGGTGGCATTGTATCACTTTGAACACAATGGGGTCAGACACAGACACAGTGAGAGTCAGAGAGGCTGGGGTGAGCTGAAAGTGGGGATAAAAGGATCCTTCTCAGGATGTAATTACACATTGGCATTTCCCAGGTGGGGGCGTGATGTTATGATAACCAACATCGGGAAGCAATGGTGGTGGAAGGGCATGGGCAGAGATTTCACTCGATTCTGTCACCGCTGTGTGACGTGTGCCCAGTACAACCCAGGCTGGCCCATTAAAATTAGAATGGGGCCCCAGCCACACCCAAATGGACTCTGGGGACAGTTACAGATGGATTTTATGGGACCTCTTCCCCAATCCCATGGGAAGATGGATTACCTTGTGATTATTGACCAAATTACCAGGTGGGTCGGGGCCTACCCTACGCAGAACTGATCAGCTAATGCTGTGGCAAGGGTTGTAGCTGAGGAGGGGATTTCCAGGTTCGGGGGGGGGGGGGGGGGTTTGGGGGGGCGGTGGCGTGGTGCAGTCCCAGATGGACTTCAACTGTAAAAGTTGTAAAAACCACATGTCAGCTGAAGGGCATGAAACTGAAATTTCTCTCACCCGACCATCCACAAAGTTCAGGAATGGTGGAGTGAATGAACAGAACTCTTCAACCCTCCCTTGCTAAGGCCATGCAGGACTCTGACAAACTCCAGTCCACCACAAGCCGGTCGAATGATTTAACCCCTTACGGGTCGATGACAGGTCAGGCAATGTAACTGCCCGATTCCATCATCATGGGAGGGTTCCGGTGCTGGCCCACGCTGCGATAGAATACATCGCTATGTGCTCGAACTGAGCACCCAGCTGAAGGAGATGTGGGAAACAGTTCGGGACAAACAGGAAGGTGAGGGAGGGATGAACAGAGGCAATTAGAGGATTGTATGGAGGTCCCATCGGTGGGTAGGAAGGTTATGGTTAAGACTCTCCCCGTTAAACCAGGCTTCGCCCCTCAGTAGAATGGTCCCTCTGAGGTTATCATTAGCGGTGACACACCCACCTGTATTGACATGTGAGGGAAGGGGGAGTCTGGAAACACTGGTCACAACTGAAGAAATATCCAGACACTGGTTGATCATCCTCACCCTCTGCTTTCTTTTCAGACTGACTCCTCTCGAGACCTGCTGACGATGTCCGTGTGTGCGCGGTTGTTGTGAACGGTCCGAGAGTGTGGGCTGTTGTGTGCGGGCGGTACAGCCTTTGGACCATTGTATAACTCCGTTCGGGAAGCTCCGGGATGTTCCTGTTGATTGTTGCCTTCACCCTTTGCCTGGTAGCCACTGCGGGGCAGCACCAAATGAATTGTGCCACCCTCAGTCCTGCTCCCCGGAGTAGGCGCGGGGTTCCATGTTAATACATACCTAACCATGTTCTATCAGCACACACAGCAAAATAACATCTCGAAATGCTGGGTGTGTACTCGAATCCCTGCACACTCTATTGGGGGGATTCCCGTGAGTCCCATTCCGTTTAATAATTCCAAAACGGTGGAATGGTGATTGGACCAGAACAGATCCTCACATTTATCCATTTGGGGGATGGGCGGGGGTTAGGTCTGACAGAGAATCTCCCCGGTCATTCATGTGAGGCCCTGACCAGACCATCTCTGCTGCCAATGATGAGGTCACCTGGGAGACCACGGGTTATAACATGCAAAACTATAAAGGTTGGTTCCGGCCTCACTACATCCTTTAACATACACCCCTCTGGCTCTGACCCTCACAAACACGCGGGTGAAGGAACGCCCACGGGGGCGATTTCTTTTAATCCACATCAGGGTGGAATGCCGGAACCAGCAAATGTTCCCGTTCCCTGCTCCTTACCCTGTCCGCCCACCGATCATTTCTTTCTGGAATATTCTGAGCGTTGAGGTTGTCAACATGACGACAGGGAAAACGTCCAAAACCATTTGGACTTCAATTCCGACTGATTACCTGAGGCCTTACAATGAGAATTACTCTGACCGTGCTGTCAAGGCCGACCCTTGGCTCCCTCCATATTGGTCTGGATCTTGCTCCCTTCCCTATGTGCTCCCTTTTGTTTACCATTACAGTTCCCTCCGCTTTCATCCCAAACTGCATCCACCTCAATCCAAACGGTCCATCACTGAGACCGAGCAATTCTGTATGTTCGCCTTCCCCGCCTATGGGAGTGTGAAGGCTCCTGGGGAACTGATCAATATGGCCTCCACCTTGGAAAGGCTGGCTAATGAGACTGCCGATGGCTTTGCAGCGGTAAGCATGGCCATCTCCGAGGTGTAGGCTGAGGTCATTGCCACCCGTACTGTTGTGTTGTCGTGCGAGTGGAGCTGAAAATGTTGCTGAAAACATTTTCCTGAAGAATGTCTCATGCCTGAAACATCGATTCTCCTGCTCCTTGGATGCTGCCTGACCTGCTGCGCTTTTCCAGCAACACATTTTCAGCTCTGATCTCCAGCATCTGCAGTCCTCACTTTCTCCGATTTGCGAGTGGCACAAGGTGGCCCCTGTGCTGTTATTGGGGCCTAGTGCGGCAGATACATTCCGAATACCTCAGACAATATAACTGACCAAGCGGATCACATCCGCCTGGAGGCTGATAATATCCAGCAGGAAGGGAAACAGTTTCATGATTATAATCCTACCCCACTGATTATTACTGGATGGTGGTGGTCTGTTCATCATGCTCCTGCATGTCTCAGACCACAAGGGGGGATCTGAAAACAGGAACGAACTAAACAAGAAATACTTACAGAACACAATGGCGATCTCTGTGTGTGCATGTACAGAACACAAGAAACCATCTTTCGCGGTCTTTTGTTGTATGCGCCATCCAGACTATAAAAACTGCTGTACCTGATGTTCAAGGAGGGACGGCCTGGTCAAGTTCTACGGTTAGGGGCACAATCACGCTGCCCCTCCCAATAGGTTTTGATTTAATAAATTTGATTTACTTACTTCTAAATGTGAATTTTATTAATTTTGGTACAACACTACCCAATCAATTAACACCCTTGTAAAATGTTCCCCAAATGAGGGAATTGATATTAAAGTTGCTGGCTTTATCACTGCCTGAAAGTTTCCAATTTCCTGACACATATGAAATGTCCTCCATAATTCGACAACATCTTTATACAGTTCATCCCAATAAAAATGTTCCTGGCTTTTGACATGAGTTCTCCTTACTCGCAAATAACCACCTCCTGCTAATTTATATCCACAACATTTCCTTTCCACATCCCACCGGGAATACAACTTGATAATTTGCTGCCCATTTCCCATCCGCCTGAATGTGTGATGGTCTCCAATTCCTCAGGAAGGCCTCATTTATAAGATAGCAACATTCTGGGGTCTCTACAGATTCTGTGTTCTATATTCGATATTCTAATCGCTGGCTAATGAAGACTAGCATCCCGTACGCCTTCTTAACCATCCTGTCTACCTGTGCTAACAGCTTCAGCGATCCAAGCTCCCTTTGATCCTCAGTACTCCCCTCGGACCTACTATTTATTTGGCCCCACCAGACTGTTCCACCATTCATGGGAACGTGGATGATCCAACATTCCCCAGGGCTACGTTCCTGCATTTTCCCTTTAATCTTCAATTCCCCAACTGATCAAGGATCTATCTCTGATGGAGATAAACTCAAAGCATTAGCCTGCCCTCTCTCCATGGATACTGATTGACCGCTGTGATTTCCAGCATTTTATATTTTCAGGACAGATCCCAGCATCTGCAGTAATTAGCTCCCACAAGGATCCAACTCTCTCATTCTTAAACATACACAGGGACTCTGTTCCCACAGCTCTCCCTGTGGCTGTCCCATCTTATTCACTTCCCTCATTCCTGAAGAAGGGCTCATGCCCGAAACGTCGATTCTCCTGCTCCTTGGATGCTGCCTGACCTGCTGCGCTTTTCCAGCCAATCTATTATCATTATCTATTCTTTGACACTCTTATTTGCCTGATGCTCAATTTCAATTTTTTGATGACGTTCCTAATCCTAAATACGATTGTCAATATCAACCATTATTACTTTGTACATGAGATGTGGGGGGATCTCTAACTAAAATAGCATTTCTGGCCCATCCCGAACATCCCCAGTGAAGACGACGGTGTGCTGATCAGATTCACTGCTGTTTCTGCATTTACCTGCATGCACTTTGTCTTATTCACCCGCGGGACGTGAGCATCGCTGGTCCAGACCTGGCTGGGAACGCTGCCTGTTCCCAGTTGCTCCTCCATAATGTGTGGGGGTGAGCTGCCTTGTTGAACCACTGCAGTCCGTGTGGTGTAGGTAGACCCGCAATGCTGTTAGGGAGGGAGCTCCAGGATTCTGACCCAGTGAAGGGACGGTGATATATTTCCAAGTCAGGATGGTGAGTGGCTTTGAGGTGAATGTGCAGGGATTTCCGTTCTCATCTGTCTGCTGCTCTTGTCCTTCTGGATGGTAGAGTTTGTCGGTTAGGAAGATGCTGTCTGAGGGCCTTTGATGAATTTCTGCAGTTCATGTTGGAGATGGTCCACACTGCTGCTGCTGAGAAACAGTGTTGGAGGGAGTGGGTGTTTGTGGATGTGGTGCCAACTAAGCAGCTGCTTTCTCCTGGTTTCTGCCACCAGAAAAAAAACATCCAGGATGAAGCAGCCGCTTGGTTGGCATCACATCCCCAGACATCCCCTCCCTCCATCACTGACACTCGAGAGTAGCAGTGTTTACCAACTTCACTGTGCACTGCAGAAATTCACCAAAGATTCTCAGACAGCACCTTCCAAACCCACGAGCACTTCCACCTCGAAGGACAAGGGCAGCAGATAGATGGGAACATCACCCCCTTCAAATTCCCCTCTGAGTCACTCACCATCCAGATTTAGAAATATATTGTCATTCCATCAGTGTTAAAGGCAGCTCAGCAGTACCTTCTCAGGGGCAATCAGGGATGGGGAATAACTACAGACTCAGTCAGTGATACCCACATCCCACGAGTGAATAAAACAAAATCATTTCATGGTTTGGAAACAGTAGGACCCTCTTGTGGGATTCATTGAGGAGTTCTATTTATTCACAACACAAGGAATCCGTGTAACCAGGTATTTTACTGCGTTACTGATATTCGCTCTGAACTGAGACAATGTTGCTGCATAAATAAATGTGTTTGTGCAACAGCTTAGGTTCTGCAGCATGTAACCAACTGCACTGAAGTGATATAGAAAAGGCGAGTAATCATCAGGATTGATTCCTTGAATGATATAATGGAAGAAATCTGCAACAACAATTAACCACAGGAGGATGAAGCTCCCAGAGATGGTGAAGAGTAAAATCACAGCCTTCCTTCTGCTCTCCATCTCTGGGTCTCTGTGATTCTCTCCTTTGCTCTCACCCTTCAGCCTCTTCCGGACTCGACTGGTCACTAAAATGTGTCTGACAGTCAGAGCATTGAGCAACAGAATTAAAGCGAATGGCAGTAAAGGGGTTAAAACTGTATCGAGCCAATCTAATACCACCCACCAAGTGTCAGTGAAGTAGCTTAGCTTTGTTTCACAGTAGAATGGCACATTGTTGATGATCCTGAGAGGTTCATATTCAAAATAGAAGGGGATGTTTTTCAGACAGAACAGGGTGCAGGTTGTTGCCAGAACCACAGTTGCAGCTTTCTCAGTGCAATATTTTGTTCTCAGCTTCTGACAACAAATGGTCACAAATCGGTCAAAGGAGAAAGTGACGGTGAACCAGACAGAGCAGTCCGTGGCTGCACGACACAGTGTCCCAATAACACTGCACACAGGAGTGATGTCCAGGAAAGACTGCGGGTAATAATACAAAGGTAATTTCCACAGTATAACCTCAGTAATAATGACCATCAGATCGGCAGCTGCCATAAACACCAGGTAACGGGTAGTGCAAGGGGAAACACCACAGTTTTGCCTGGAAAGGACTGTAACTGCTAGCAAATTTACTGTGGGAGACAAATGGGAAAAGAAACAACAAATTATTGATCAGAAATACCCCCTACCCATTCCAGAGAGCAACAACAAGGTTTTACCAACAAATCCCCATGCACTGTGTGACTGGGAGTGGTTGGGTGTGAGTGAGTTTGAGTATCAGACTTTAACACTCACTCCAGATTGTCCTCCAGCCCAGTCAGTCTCGAGATTTGAGAGGTTAGACAGATATTGAGCACATAACTCCTCCTAGGAGAGCAGAAGGAAGTCTATGATGTTCTTCGGTTGCATGGTAAGATTCAGAACCCCATTAGAATCCTCAATCCCAAGTCAGTTATAGGACTAGCAATTGGACTGTCAATAATCCAAACTCTTCCCTTCTCCAGAGAAACAGTTATCCCCTGATCCTGTCTTTGGACTTAATCCTGATTGGAGCCATGGCAGGATTATAAAACAGGTCACCAGAACCTGTGTGAGATTTCAAACACAACTACACCATATATCTTAAACATGGGCAGTACAGCAGAGCATGCAGGACTCCCTAAATGACAATGTGGGAGTTTTAGGTTGACTGTAATATTTACACTGTAAATCTACCCACCAACATCTCAATGTGGAGGGACCAGGAGGTCAATCTGTCAAAATGTCAATCTCCTGACCAAAGAGTGTGAGGAGAGAATTTCGGGAAGCGATGGTAGATGAAGCTTTACAAATCAGAACAAGGCGCAAATTCTTCAATTCCTTTGCTTTGCCAAAAAAAAGAACAATCTGAGAGTGAAAATTCCCAACTGATGCAGCATCCATGTCTGTGTGTGTGTAAGAGAGTTCCAAACCTTTCCCACCCTCTGTGCACAGAAGAGCTTTCTGACATCTCTCCTGAACCCTCTCAGCCCCATTCACAGACGATGATCCTTTGTTCTAAATCTGCAACCAGTAGAAATAGTTCATGTTTTCTTTTTAATATTTTGTTGGACTTCACTCAGATCATCCCTTAACCTTCAAAATTCTCCATCAACCTGGCTTCATTTACGGAATGAAATCAGAAGAAGCGCAGCAGGTCTAGAGCATCTGTGGGAGAGAGCACAGAGTTCGGGTCGAGTGACCCTTCTTCAGAACTAACCTGCCTGATCTCTCCTCATACCTTGAAGCCATATCAAACTGGAACAGATGACACAACACTGAGAACAGAAAATGCTGCAGCAGCAGTGAGGTTGGGAGTCTCTGTCAGTGTAGGATTGTACCGAGAATGCTGCTCAGTGAATTGCTGTCACTGTCCCGGTGCCTGGATAAGGGTGACCAGTCAGTGAGCTGGAGACGTTATTGTTCAAACGGGAAAACCAGAGAGCAGATCAGCAGCAGATTAAAACAAGTTCAATTGTCATAGCGCCATACCTGGGATGCCAGTAAAAGCAAGGATGGTCCAGTACACTTTCTGCACGTGATCAATTGGTCGAAGCATTTTCCTGTGTGAGGTGATCTGTCCCTTCAGGCAGCTGACAAGCTCCTTGTTTGAGACTCTGAGCTGATGCATTCCCAGAGACGCTGCCTTATACTGTGTGGGAGCTCCTTGGGGAGATCGAGGTGACAGCATTGCTCGGCTTTATTGCTGTTTTTCACATTTCTAGAAATAAACAAACCCATTACAATAACAAGTGTAATCCTGATTACAGAGGGGGGGTTACGTGATAATGAAATAACAAAGGCAGAAACTGGAATCTACGAGCAATAACACTGTCCACTCAAACACCATGAGCCCCATCCTGAGATCACACCCTATTTCATGATGTGAAGGTGCTGGTGTGGGACTGGGGTGGACACGTTCAACCTGTTGGACTAGAACCTGGTGTTGTGTGATTTTTGACAATTATTTCAACTGATGCTGCATCGAGACAGTTCATTCCAAGTGTGAAAATATGTCTCCGAGCTGTCCTCTGTACTCTCAGGTAGGAGCTGCCCACTTTAAACAAGAACATTTCACTCACTGATTCTTCTCACATACTGAACGTGTACATTCCTGCGAGGTCAGCATTTATTCCCCATTCCCAATTTTCCAGGATCTGGAGTCATATGAAGGTCCAAGTAAGGACAGCATACTACCTTTCCTGAGGGAAGGGGTCTCAGTGAACAAGATGGACCTCCAACAATGGGGACGTTGGACAGTGAACAATACTGACCTCCCCCTTACTGTCACTGTCCACCAAGATACATCACTGACCTACTCCTTACTGTCACTGTCCATCAGATACATCCATGACCTCTGCATCCCTGTCACAGTCCATCAGATATTCGTGACATCCCCCTTACTCTCACTGTCCATCAGATACATCACTGTCCTCCCCCTTACTGTCTCTGTCCATCCAAATACATCACTGACCTCCCTCAGTGGAGGCAAATGCGAGACTCAAAGAGATACGGCAATCAGAAAGAGGAATTTGAAGAGACAGGTCAGACTGGAACATGACAGGGAGCGAGGAATACCTATTGGATTAAATTGCATCTACTTCCATGCAAGAGGGCTGACCAGGAACGCTGATGAACTCAGAGTGTGGATAGGTGCGTGAGGCTGGTAGATTGTACCCGTTACAGAAACATGGCTAAGGGAGGGACAGGACTGGCAGATTAACGTACCAGGGTACAGGAGCTTCAGGTGGGACAGAGGGAGTGGATGGAGAGGAGGGAAGATACATTTTTGATTAAACCGAGTATCACAGCAGTAATCAGAGATGAAATAACTGAAGGGTCAGTGAGGCTTTGTGGGTGGAGCTATGAAATAAGAAGGGGATGGTGATGTTATTGGGGTTGCACTATAGGACCCCAAACAGTCAACAGGAATTGAAGGAACAAATATGCAGGGAGACTGGGGAGACTTGCAGGAGCAATAGGGCTGACATAGATTTTAATTTTCAGATCACAGACTGGGAATGCCATAGCGTTAAGGGCTGAGATGGGGTGGAATTTGCGAAGTACATTCAGGAAGGTTTCCCCAAGCAGTATATCGAGGGTTCTACTCAGGAAGGGACAAACCTCGATCTCCTTTTGGGAAATGGGGCAGGACAGGTCACAGAGGGGACACAGAGCATAGAACAGTGGGGGAACACTTTGTGACCAGTGGCCATGGTTCTATTCATTTCACAATAGTTATGCAGAGGGACCAAACTGATCCACAGGTTCAAGTTCTGAATTGGGCGAAGGTGAATTTGATGTAATTAGACAAGAGCTTACAGGGGTTGGTTGGAGCAGTTTGTTTGCAGGTTCAGGAAACTCCGGCAAGTGGGAGGCCTTTAAAAGGGAGATTGCTGGAGTACAAGGTGTGTATGTTCCTGTGAGGGTGAAAGGATTGGGTGGCAGGAATAGGGAATCCTGGATGACAAGAGATATTGAGGCTTTCACCTGGAAAAATGTCGGCATGACTCAGATACAGGCAGCTGGGATCTCGAGAACCCCTGGAGGTACATGGAGGATATAGGAATTTACTGGAGAAGGTGGATAAATCTCCTGGTCCTGACAAATATATATATAAACACTGCGAGAGGCGAGAGAAGAAACTGCAGGGGCCGTGGCTGATATTTTGCATCATCGTTAGCTATGGGTGAGGTCATTGAAAACTGGAGGGTAGCGAATATTGTGCCATTATTCAAGAACAGCTACAAAGATGGACATGTGAGCTACCAACCAGTAAATCTAACATCTGTGGTGGGTAAGTTACTTGAGAAGACTCTGAGAGATAAGAAATACATGCGTTTGGGAAATCAGGGTTTGATTTGGAGTAGTGAGCACGGCTTTGTGAATGGGAGACCGTGCCTCACAGATTTGTTAGAGTTCGTTGATGAAGTGACCAGGAAAGTTGACAAGGGCAGGGCAGAAGACGTAGTCCATATAGATTTCAGTAAGGCCTTTGATAAGGTTCCACAAGGGAGGGTGCTCTGGAAGATTAGATCGAATCGAATCCGGGGGAGCTGGATAGACAATTGGCTCGATGGCAGGAAGCAGAGAGTAATAGTGGAAGGATGCTTGTCAGACTGGAGTGCCTCAGGGGTCGGAGCTGGGCCCATTGCTGTTTGTTATTGATATCAATGTTTTGGATGAGAATGTCCAAGGGCATGATTAGTAAGTTTACTGATGACACTAAAATAGGCAGATTCATGGACAGTGAGGAAGGTTATCAGAAATTGCAGCAGGACCTTGATCAGCTGGGGAGGTGGGCTGAGAAATGGCAAATGGAGTTTAATATTGATAACTATGAGATCTTGCCTTTTGGAAAGTCAAATCATGGGAGGGGTTTCATAGTGGATGGTAGGGCCTTAAGGAGTGTAGTGGGAGAGAGGGACCTTGGAGTTGAGGTGCTCAGTTCTCCCTAAGTGGAGTCCTATTGAGACAGGGCAGGGAAGAAGGCTTTTGGCACACTGGCCTTCATCAGTCAGGGCACTGAGTCTCGAGTTTCGGAAGTTATGTTGCAGTTATACAGGAAGTTGGTGAGGCCACACTTGGAGTGTTGAGTTCAGTTTTGCTCACCTTACGATTGGAAGGATGTTATTAAACTCGAAAGAGTGCAAAAGAAATTTACAAGGATGTTGCCTGGACTCAGCAGTCTGAGTTTTCAGTAGAGTTTGGACAGGCTAAAACTTTATTCTTTAAAGCATTGCAGACTGGTGTGGTGGGGGTGAACTTGTACAGATGTATAAGATCATGATCAGCATGGACTGGGTCAATGCACACAGTCTCGTTTACATCGAGTTGGGCAATTGAGGACTAGAGGGCATCAGTAAAAGGTTAGTGGGGAAAGAAAAAAGGGAACCTGAGGGATAACGTTTTTTAAACAGAGCTTGGTACGTATATAGAATGAGCTGCCAGCAGAGTGGGGCTGCACAGTGGCTCAATGGTTAGCACTGCTGCCTGAGAGCGCCAGGGACTGGGCTCGATTCCTGACTTGAGCGACTGTCTGTGTGGAGTTTGCACATTCTCCCCATGTCTGCATGAGCTTCCTCTCACAGTCCAAAGATGTGCAAGTCAGGTGAATTGGCCATGCTAAGTTGCCCACCGTGATAGGTGCGTTAGTCAGTGGGAGATGGGTCTGGGTGGGTTACTGTTCGGATCGTTGGCGTGGACTTGTCGGGCCGAAGGGCCTATTTGCACGCTGAAGGGAATCTAATTTTAAAAAGAAGTGCTGAGGCAGGTATGTTAACAACATTTGAAAGGCATTTGCACAAATACATGGATAGGAAAGGATGGTTTGGAGATGCCGGTGTTGAACTGACGGGGGCGGGGGGAGGGGGATGTGAGTGCGTGAGAGAGAGTGTATATGTGTGTCGGTGAGTGTAAAGGGATACAAGTCTGTGAGAGAGTGCATGTGTGAGTGTGTGTATGAGAGCGTGCCTGCGTGTATTTGTGTGTAGGAGTGTGTGTGTGTGTGTGTGTGTGTGTGTGTAGCAGTGTTTGTGTGTGAGTGCGCGTGTGTGTGTGTACGTAGGAGTGTGTGTGTGTTTGTGTGTTTGTGTGTGCGTGTGTGTGTAGGAGTGTCTGTGCATGTTCAGTTTAGTTCAGAAGAATATGAGCCAAGCGCAGGGTAGTGGGGTTAGAGGGGATGAACATTTTGATTGGCACGGACCAGTTTGGGACAAAGGCCCTGTCTCTGTGCTGTCGGACTCCATGATTCAATGTATTGAATTTGAGAAAAAGAACCAGTTAATTGGAACACATTAAGGCCAGCAGCATGAACCATCTGTCACAGCTGCAGCACAAGGGCTGGAGGGTGACATATAGACACTGCCCTGGCTCGGGGGGAAGAGTCATTGGATAATTTGCACCAAGAGGCCGTCGCAACTTGCAGGGTTGGACTGTCTGATTTTGGTCAGTGCTCAGAGACAGGAGAGTGTGATTACAAGTGAGGTATGGACAGGGACACAGACTGCCGCAGAACAGGAGGGTCATTCTTTGGCAAGAGTAACGACTGTAACACCAGAGGAACCGAAACCCAATCAAGTGGGAGAAACTGAGAGCACTGGAATTGTAGTCGGGGCCTCACAGGGATCGTCATTGAACGTGAGTCTCAGGGGCTGTGTTGCCTTCCCATGCTGTGGTTCAGGGTCTGTCGTCAGGGCTAAAGACAAGTCTGCAATGGGATCGGCAGGATCCACGTAGGTATAAGCAACATATACCAGGCAAGAAACAAGGTTCACCCTGGTCATTGTCAGGAGCTCAGTGTCGGATAAAGAAGCTGAAACCTCAAACATCTGGATTAATATCGATGCCAAGAGTTAATTGGCACAGAACCAATCAGATTAGGGAGAGCCATTGATGGCTCAAAGACTGGTGTGGGAGAGTTGGTTTCTGGCTCTCTCATCACAGATGCTACCAGACCTACTGAGGTTATATTTCAAATTCCCAGTGACAGCAGTATCTACTCTGTAGTTCGATCGATGTTCCCTCTCTTTGGCCGATTACGCCAGACTCCATCACTCAATCGTTACGTCTGTTCAATTCCATCCTCCACTTTCTGCTATTTCCTAATATTCTGCTAATAGTAATAATGACCTGCCTGGGCCCCATTGCTGTTGGCTGGTATCAACCTCACTATCTCTGCCAAATCCAAAATTGTTTCAAAGAAAATGGTGACATTTTTTCTCGGTATTGAATGCCAAATGCATTCGTATATAAATATATATAAAACAAGAATAAAATGCTGAGCCTTGCAATAAAAGCAACATGGCTTCCACTCTGCTGTCTGCCAGTTACAGTGATTTATGATCACAGCACAGTTCTGTCTGAATACAGTCTGTCTCCATGGTGGCCTTCTGCAATTTATTACAATAGCTTCAGTTTGTAACCAGCCTCTCAGGTAATAATTTGTGAAACACTTGGCACAGCCGTACCTTCATCAATCATTTATTTTCTTTCATCAGGCACAGTCACATTTGTTTAATTTGAAACCCACACTGACTGTCCTGAAACATATCCACCCTCCCCAATTGGATTTGTGTTGATCTGCTCCAGGTTATTCCAAGTGTACACAGCCCTGGTGTTAACCTGACCTGCCTGTATTCTCTGGAATGTACTCCTGTACTATTGAGAAAGGTGTCCCATTCTCCAGTTTGTATGGTGGGGCAAGGGGACTGGGTTGAGCTGCAGTTTGTGGTTTTATGAAGCAGAAAAGAAAAATTCAAAATGTTTCTCTCTTAAAGAGGAAAGCATGGAATTGTCCAGAGTTTGCTGGCAGTTTGGGAGATTGGAAAAGATATAACGAAAACCAGCAAAGAAATATTTAGAGATTAAATTAGATTACTTACAGTATGGAAACAGGCCCTTCGGCCCAACAAGTCCACACCGACCCGCCGAAGCGCAACCCACCCATACCCCCACATTTACCCCTTACCTAGCACTACGGGCAATTTAGCATGGCCAATTCACCTGACCTGCACATCTTTGGACTGTGGGAGGAAACCGGAGCACCCGGAGGAAACCCACGCAGACACTGGGAGAACGTGCAAACTCCACACAGTCAGTCACCTGAGTCGGGAATTGAACCCAGGTCGCTGGTGCTGTGAGGCAGCAGTGCTAACCACTGTGCCACCGTGCCACCCTTAAAGGAAGGGATACATTTCTAGAAGTATCAGACGTTTTCACAAGTGCATCTATAGATGGTTAAAAAAGAAAGGAGTCAAGAAAGTGAACAAGGTAAAAACAATGACTGCAGATGCTGGAAACCAGATTCTGGATTAGTGGTGCTGGAAGAGCACAGCAGTTCAGGCAGCATCCAAAGTGCAGCGAAATCGACGTTTCGGCCAAAAGCCCTTCATCAGGAATATGATTTCGCTACACTTTGGATGCTGCCTGAACTGCTGTGCTCTTCCAGCACCACGAATCCAGAATCAAGAAAGTGAACGTTGATGCATCAAAAAGTGAGGCTGGGGAAAGAAGGAGGTGGGAAGGGAATTGGACAATCATTTTGCCTTCAGCAAAAGTTACAATTGGTGGAAGAACTGAGCAGGTCTGGCAGCATCTGTGGAGGGAAAGCAGAGTTAACAGTAGCGTGGAGAAGGTGCTGTGTAAATGCTGGTCTTCATGTTAGGGAGAAATGTTAGACCCAGAAATAGTCACAAATCAGGAAATGTCATGTAGAGAGGAATAAAAGATATTTCCAATAAAGATATTTGGAATTGTGGACTGAAAATCCCCAGGATCCAGATGGACGCCATTCTTTGGGTCAAATAGAAGTGAGGTAGTTGGCACAGTGGCTCTCATTTACCAACATTCCATTGATTCGGACCCAGTTCCATTAGATTGGAATGTAATAAATACAATGCTTACGGTGTGTGGAATCCCTACAGTGTGGAATCAGGCCATTCAGCCTACTAAGTCCACACCGACCCTCTGAAGAGAATCCCATCTATACCCGCCCCACTTCTCGAACTCTGTATCCCTGCGTTTCCCATGGCTATCCACCTAGACACTATGGGGCAATTTAGCATGGCCAATCCACCCGAACCTGCACATCTTTGGACTGTGAGAGGAAACCGGAGTGCCCAGAGGAAACACACACAGACACGGGGAGAATATGCAAACTGCACACAGAAGGTATGCAGAGAGTTGGAATTAATCCAGGGTCCCTGGCACTGCAAGGCAACAGTGCTAACCACCGAGCCACCGTATTACCTCAGAGTAGAGCTCTGAGGTGCAGAGGGATCTGGGTGTACGAGTGCATGAATTACAGAAGGTTAATATTGCAGGTACAACAAGTAATCAGGGAAACTCATAGGATATTATTGTTTAGGGAACTGAATACAAAAGTAGAGAGGTTACCCTTCAATTATACAGGGGACTGGAGTAGAGTCGTAGGGATCTGCAGTTCGGAAGGAGGCCCTTCGGCCCATCATATCTCCGCCAGTGAAACACAACCACCATTCTCATTCCTATTCTTATCCTATTTCCAATCCCTGGCCCATAACTTTGTATGCTTGAGCAGCACAAGTGCACCCCTCAATACTGGTGGGGGTTTCTGCCTCTCTGTGTCTCACAGGCAGCGATTTTGAGATTCCCACCACCCTCATGTTTTGCTCACATCCCCTCGGAACCTTCTGTCCCTGATGTCATCAGAGAAAATGTCGGACAGTCTGGGTCAGTGTCCACTGAGGTTCTGAACAATCCGAGGCTACATGATTGAAACACATAAAGTTCACGAGGATTCAGGATGGATGTGGAGAGGGTAGTATTTCCTCCTGGGGGAGAATTCAGAACTTGGGAGGTCATTGTTTAAACTGAATCATTGACCCTTTAACATAGAGATAAGGAGTTTGTGTTTCTCTCAGTGGGATTGTTTGCCTTTGAAACTGTATTCCTCAAACTGTTGTCAAAACATAGAAACCTGGAATATAGCAACAGAAGTAGGCTATTCAGCCCTTCCGTCCTGCTCTGCTTTCCCATACGATCATGGCTGATCATCCAACTCAGTCCCCATTCCCACTTTCTCCCCTATACCCGAAGCACTCTAACACCTTCTTCAAAGTTTTGGAAGCAGTGTCTTGGAATATTTTTAAGCAGAGTTGAATAGATTCTTGATAAACAAGGGGTGGGTGTTCGGTTTATTGGGGGTTGAATGGGAATGGTGTTAAGGTTCCTGTTGGATGCTATGATCCCATGAAGTGGCAGAACAGACTCAAGGAGATGAATGGCCTACTCCTGCTCCTAACCCATCTGCTGCCTTCCCCTATGTGTGTATATAATGGGGAGAGCCAGGGCTCTCTTCCAGGACCTGGGGCTTTCCTGATGAATATCAGTGACACAGATCTGAATGTACGAGACACAGTTTCAACTTTTGTGGATGAGACGATTCTTTCAGAGGATTGTAAAGTGTTGATGGTGGGAGTGTTAACCGTCCAAAGGACAAAGGCAGAATGCATGGACACAAAAGGCAATGCTGAGAAGGGGGAATTAATCCATTTTGGCAGCAGGTGTGAGGAGAGGCAATAAAATAAACGGCTACAATTCCAAGGTGTCAGAGAACTCCGGGGATCTGAGCACAAATCATTGAAGGTGGCATGGCATGTTGGGAAAGCAGTGAATAAAGTTTGCAGCATCATGTGCTTTGACATGAAGTGCAGAGGGAACAGAAAGCAAGGACTTTACAAGTAACTTGTATCAAAAGCCACCTTAACTGCAGTATTGTGTCTCAATCAGGGCGAAACATCTCGGGAACAATGTGAAGTGATTTGAGAGTGGATAATGAGGTTTTTATGAGAATTGGTTCCTGGATAGATTGGAGAAGATGGAGCTATTTTCCTGGGAGCGGAGAAGTCTGGAAGGAGTTTTGGTCAAGTTATTCTGAATTCAAGTGGGTTCAGGAACAGGGGAGAATAGTTGCGAACATGGTCCCCTGCAGCAGAGGAATGGAAAACAAGACCTGCCTGATATCAGAAGAGAAGGAAACTTAGTTCCACACAAGAGAACATTATTCCTACACAGTAACTGGATAGGGTGTAGATGCTGCTGCCTACAGCGTGGGATGGGCTGAGTTTACGTCTTCAGAAATGAAATGGATGTTTAACACAAGTTTGTTTTTCACAAATGCAGATCATTGAGAAAAGGTGGAAATGAGGGAGATGATGAGTTGCTGTTGTAGAGAGGGGATAAAGTAGCAATGGACCTTCTGCTGTGTCAACAGGAAAAGGCCCTTCAGCCCTTCAAGTCTGTGTTGGTCATAAACTGTCAGCTAACTGTTCTGATCCTATGTTCCACTACTTGGCCCATACGCTTTAATACTTTGGCATTGCAAGTGTACGTCTCAATATGTCTTCAACATTATGGGAGCTCCTGCCTCTGACCCCCCTTACAGATAGTGAATTCCAGATTCCCTCCCCATCTTGTGTGAAAAGAAAATCTTCCCTCACATCCCTTCCCAAATCTCCTGCACCTCACCTTAAATCTTCACCCCAACCCACTCCCCTCCTCTCCCTTGATCATTGATCTCTCCAAGTCGATGATTTGCTGAAAATAGAATTCAGCTTGTTGAAGGTTTTTGTCTTGTCATCAAGTCCATTGTCAAGAATACCAATTCAAGGGGAACACCAACAGTTATCCTGCATGTTCTTGTGAAGTCTACATGGTGGCTTTTCCCGAAATTGGGATTCTTGCAAATGGTCCTGATGAGCGCAAGATGGAAACCATGACACTTTTCACCAACAAATGTAAGCATTATTGAATAATGTCGAGTGAGGTGCAAAATAAATGCAGAAACTCTGCCCTGGTGGAAAGCTGAAGTGAGAAACAGAAATCCTGAAGAAATTCAGTGGGACTTGGAAGAAGAGTCATCCTGGACTCAAAACAATAGCTCTGTCTCAGACTATTTCCAACCCACACTTACCAGGAACCCCAACAGCTGCGAGGAGTGGGGAATAAGAAACATAGATGTAGTCAAAAAATATTTGTACATGCTCACAAAACGTCCCAGTGGCTGGCCGTGCCGAGCTCAGTGCACCCACCAAGACAACTTTGGGTTCACGGTTGGACAGAAATTACAGCAGGATCTCCCTCAACAGGCAATTAAGCTGCTTGTGTCTTACTGTAATGATAGAAATAGATTCGCAGAAAGTCTCAACGGACACGACTTGAAGTTAGCAAAAGCACCAATGTTTCCACATGACTAAGTTAATGAACTTACATTTACAGCAGTGCTCTTGGGGTTCCTTCATGTGTTTTAGCTGCAAACCAAACCAGCCACACTCAGTGATCAAACTCCATTTTAATTATTGTCTTTAAAAAATAAACCTGCTTTTTGGACATGTTCTGCTCCATTGCAGGTGGGTCTTGAACCTGAACATTCCAATGTATGACCACTGCCCTGAATCTCCTCTCTGGCAAAGTGGCTCATAGCCAGAAAGATCAGCCTCTCACCAGAAGCTTCGTCCTTTATGTTGGTGGGGGAGGGGAATGGAGAGACCTGGCTGAGTGTAACTGTACCTTCAGAGAAATCTTCCAAAAGGGGTCTATGTTAATTGTTTCCAGGGGCTGCTCTGTATTGGCAGCGTTCTAGGAGAAAGTGAGGACTGCTGATGCTGAAGATCCGAGTTGAGAGTGTGGTGCTGGAAAACCACAACAGATCAGGCAGCATCCGAAGAGCAGGAGAATCAACATTTCGGGCATAACCCCTGCTGTCTTTGCAGCATTCCCTCCTGTTCACCAGTGCTTTCACTCAATGACAGCAGCTGAACACTCTTTTAAGGGCGAAACAAGCAGACACTTGGAGCACAGCAAGCCCGCTCGCACAACAATGTGTTATTTACTGAGAGAATGGGTTTCACTTTCTTCATCTGGAGAAATACTTGTCTACTTCTGGAAGAGGTCTCTGTGTCTTTTCATCCAACACCAGTAACACCCACCAGCTCTCCCACCCCTCCCCATCCCAGTAACTTCCACCAGATCTCCCACCCCTCCCCATCCCAGTAACATCCACCAGCTCTCCCACCCCTTCCCATCCCAGTAACACCCGCCAGCTCTCCCACCCCTCCCCATCCCAGTAACAACCATCAGCTCTCCCAAACCTCCCCATCCTAGTAACACCCACCATCTCTCGAACACCTTCCCATCCCAGTAATTACCCCCAGCTCTCCCACCCCTCCCCATCCCTGTAACTTCCATCAGCTCTCGCACCCCTCACATCCCAGTAACACCCACCAGCTCCCTCACCCCTCCCCATCCCAGTAACAACCACCAGCTGTCCCACCCCTCCCATCCCAGTAACTTCCACCAGCTCTCCCACCCCTCCCCATCCCAGTAACAACCACCAGCTCTCCCACCCCTCCCTATCCCAGTAACTTCCACCAGCTCTCCCACCCCTCCCCATCACAATAACACCCACCAGCTCTCCCAACCCTCCCCATCCAAGTAACATCCACCATCTCTCGAACACCTTCCCATCCCAGTAATTACCCTCAGCTCTCCCACCCCTCCCCATCCCAGTAACTTCCACCAGCTGTTCCATCCCTCCACATCCCAGTAACACCCACCAGCTGTCCCACCCCTCCCCATCCAAGTAACAACCACCAGAACTCCCACCCCTCCCCATCCCAGTAACTTCCACCAGATCTCCCATCCCTCCCCATCCCAGTAACTTCCTTCAGCTTTCTCCTACACTCCTAACTGTGAACCTTCCTGTCGTCCCCTATAAACTTCCTCAGCTCTGTAACCTCCTCTATCCCCTACACCCCTCCCTATCTCTGTCAGGCCCTCAGCCCCTACACCCCTCCCTATCTCTGTCAGCCCCTCAGCCCCTACACCCCTCCCTATCTCTGTAACCTCCTCCATCTCCTGCACCCCCCCATCTCTGTCAGCCCCTCAGCCCCAACACCCCTCCCTATCTCTGTAATCCCCTACAACCCCTAACCCCACAGTCACAGCAGAATGGCCGTCTGTCTGTTTATTGTGACTATCCCTTTCCTTGTTTGATTTCGACTGGGCAGATGGAGCTAGATTCCTGGAATCCCTTTCACTCACTCTCTCACTCTCTCCTTCTCCATCTTTTCCCTCCTATGTCCCTTCAAATACTATCATTCATTTTTTAAAAAGACACACAACACTTTTTTCATTTAACGCTGGAGAGCCATAACAGCTGCTAAAGAGTCAATTTAAAGTGAACCGAGAGGCTGAGTTTAAAATGTCCTCTTATTCCATTGTAGGCTCCCTCATGTTCACATTCACTCCTCCCCCTCCCTCTCTCTATCTCTGTCTCTCTCACACACACACACACACAGTCCCTCTCTCATACTCCCTCTCTCACACTCCCTCTCTCACACACACACACTCCCTCTCTCACACTCCCCCTCTCACACTCCCTCTCTCACACTCTGGAGCCATCATCAAGGGATGCGAGTGCGGTGCTGTTCTGCTTGAATTCCTGGTCCAGGAGAGAAGGGTTTCTGCAGAAAATGGTCACAATCTGGTCAAAGATCTTTCTCCGAGTCTCCGGCACTGGGAAGAAGGTGAAGCCAAAGAAGCCGATCAACAGGAAGGTGAAGATAAGGAAAAAGATTGGAGCACAGAGCTCATGGCAATGGGAAAGAGGAAGAGAGAGACTTACATTGCAGTATCACCTGTCACCACCCGAGAAACTTCTTCCTTTCCTTTTCCTCTGAGGCATCAAGGTGCACAAGCTGCAACAACTTCGAGATCCCCACAGCCTTCTGGAACCTTCCTCCCCTCCCGTTCCCTCTGACTCCATTCCCTAGCCCAGCCCCACCTCCCTGTCATGTATTCACCATCCGTCCTGACCTTCCACTCCCTGAGGCTGAACGGCCTCTACCCTGTAAAGCTCTCTGTTTTATCCCTGTGATGGGCTCATCCTCACCCTGAGCAACTTTTCCTTTGACTCCTCTCACTTTCTTCAGCTCAGACGGGTTGCCAGGGGAACCCGCATTAGCCCCAGTTTCTTCTGCCGCTTTGTGGGTTATGTGGAACATTGCTTGTTCCCCTCCTGTTCCTGACTCTACCCATTATTCTATCTCCGTTATATCGACGGTATCATCGGCACTGCTTCCCTCCCCCCGTCTGTGGAACAACAGAAGTTTAGTGTTCCTTGGTTTTATTGAGGAGAGCTCATAAAGGCGGAGGGGCTGAAGCGTGTAGTTTAATAATGGAAGGGGAGTGGCAAGTTCTCCCAGTTCAGGTTATTTCTAGTTTGTTTTAGCTGGAGCAATCACAAGATGTGAGAGTCCAGGGGAGTTACAAGCTTCAGGAAAGGATTCCTCTGTCTTTATCTGAATTCTCTCTCTGGGTGTGGTTCCCTCCAGCCTGGAAGAATCTGTGTTTGAATTGATCTTTTTGCTTAGGGGTATTTTATGGAATGCGACAGTCTCGGAACACTTAATTAATAATAATTACTGTATCTGGTCCGATATAAGTTCTGAAGTCCATTTTCTTTTGCTCATGTTTCAACTGGAGTGTTTAAATAAATTCTGTTTAAAGCTGAGTGGTTTGAACAGCTGCATCACATCGATAACACACACTTCACGTCTTCCTTTAAAATAGGAAAAAGTTAGGGTCTAGGCTACATTTTCAGATATTTTGAGGGGCTCTGGCCTGGTCCATGACAGCTTAGGACTGGAAATATTTATTGATTTCGCTTCCAATTTCCACCAGACTCTTACCTTCACTTCATCCATCTCTGACTCCTCCCTTCCCTTCTTGACATCTCTGTGTCCATTTTTGGGGATAGACTGGGCACCAATATACACTATAAACCCACCGCACAGCTGCCTGCACTATACATCCTCACATCCTGCTTCCTGTGAAGACTCCATCCCATTCTCCCAGTCTCTCCGTTTCCGTCACATTTGTTCCAAAGAGGCTGACTTCGACAAGGGAGTCTCCAAAGTGTCCACCTTCTTCCTGAGCAGAGGATTCCCTGGCACTGTTGTTGACAGGATTCTCAGACGGATCCCATCCATCTCCCACACTTCAGTCCTCATCGCCCTCTCCTCCCTCCCGCGCGAGTGAGAGGTTCCCCCTTGTTCTCACCGAGCATCCCACCACCCTCCACATCCAGAGGATCAGTAGCTGGCATTTCCACCCCCTCCAGTAAGATGTCACCACCAGACACGCAATCCCCTCCCCTCCCTTGTCAGCCTTCCACAGGGACTGTTCCCTCTGGGACACCCTGGGCTTCTCTTCCTTCACTACCAACACCCCACCCCACAGCCTCACCACGCCTTCCCCCTCCTAAGGTGTAATACCTGTCCATTTACCTCCTTTCTCCTCAGTATCCAAGGCTCCAAACACACCTTCTAGGTGAAGCACTTCACTCAGTCTAGTCTACTGTATTCACTGCTCACTGTGTGGTCTCCTGTATATTGGGGAAACAAAGCGTAGACTGGGTGCCTGCTTTGGAGAACACCTACGTTCTGCCCGACAAAAAGACGCTGAGCTTCCAATTGCCTGCCACGTCCCCACCCCACCCTGTTCGCTGGCCAACATCTCTGTCTCAGGCTTGCTGCAGTGCTCCAGCGAAGCTCTGAGCAAGCTGGAACAACAGCGCTTCATCTTCCACCCAGGAACTCCACAGCTTTCTGGACTTGGTATTGTGTTCAACAACTTTAGGGCTTGAGCTCTCTCAAGTTCTTACCCTCACCCCTCCACGCTGGGCCGTGTTATCACATAGTCTACTAGGATACAGAACCCACTGTTACCAAATAACAGTCCCCATTAACAGCTATTTACCCTCCGAGCCAGAGCGTTATCCATTCCTTTGATGCGAATACCTCACTTACTCGACCCACCAACTTTGTTTGGATCATCAATATCCGCATGGTCACCGGCCACTTCATTTGTTTAGCCACATTCTCAAATGAATTGAAAAATACTTCTACATCTGTCTCATAGAATTTACACAATGCTTGGACATATTTAAACAGATACCCATCTGGCCTTTGGCTACAATGGGCTTGCTCATGATCACTATCCCACTCACACAACCTCCCTTCAAAATCCACCCCACCCTTTTAAGTTGACTTGCCTCTCTAATTGCTAACTTCTGATATGAAATTATCTCCCCATTTTGCTTTTCTCTTCTTTTAATTGCAATTCACAATGTTGAATTTCCTTTTCATGTTCAAGCTGCATTTGAATTCTAGCCATTTCCAAAGATTTCAGTGGCATTCCCAGCAATGTTAAATGTCGCGCTAATGCTGCAATTACCTCCCCTTTTCTCACAGACCCTGTCAACCCCAACTCCAACTTGTCTACAAACCCCAACTCCAGCTTGTCTACAAACCCCAACTCCAACTTGTCTACAAACCCCAACTCCAACTTGTCTACAAACCCTAACCCCAGCTTGTTGGCCAGGTCCAACAGCTTTGCTTTGCTCAGTTTTTTGCAAATCCCCCAAAACTCACTTTGTCCAACCCCAAAAATAGGTTGAAACATCCAAAACAATAGACACTAACACCTCCCACTTGCTGCCTTTATGTCCAACAATCCTAAACCCAACTTGGAATGAGACATTGTGATCCTGACATTTGTTATGGACCAGACCAGACCCCCTGAAGATATTTAATGAAGGTCGCCTGGACCCTCACCTTTTTTAATTTTAAAGGTAGATGTGAAGTGCGTGTTCCAGATACAATGCGATTGGTCAAACGAGTAAAAAGTGAGGTCTGCAGATGCTGGAGATCAGAGCTGAAAATGTGTTGATGGTTAAAGCACAGCAGGTTAGGCAGCATCCAAGGAACAGGAAATTCGACGTTTCGGGCCAGAGCTTCCTGATGAAGGGCTCTGGCCCGAAACGTCGAATTTCCTGTTCCTTGGATGCTGCCTAAGCTGCTGTGCTTTAACCAGCAACACATTTTCAGATTGGTCAAACGACCCAACGTTGAGTAAAACACAATAGATTTAAACACTACAGTTAAAATACAAACAAAATTAAGAGGAATTTAGAATAACTGGACTATTGGAAAATTTAACTGAATAATAAGTCAGGTTCCTATTACTAATAAACTGTTCCAATATGGTAACATCCCATAAACACACCGCTTGGCAAAACAGCCAATTCAGGCACAGATTCTTAAATGCAGTTCTTCAATCCTGGTGGAACAAAGCATCAAAAGAGATCCGAGAAAAGGTACCAGCTAGGAATCATTCAATGAAGCTCCCCACTCTCTGGGACCCCAGATAGCTTCTGACTGCTCCAGCTAAAATACAAACGAGAAAGTCTGGTCTGTGAGAGCTGGCCACTCCCATTGAAGCTGCCTCCATTGTTCCAACATTTAAAAGTAACGGAAAGGCCTCCTACCGTATTTACTGGAGCCATCTCCAGTAGCCAGTTTGGCACCTCTGCCTTTACAACCTCTGTTCAAAAAAACACAGGACAAAATAACGGTTTGAAAGTAAAGTGACAGCATCGTCACGGGTGGAGATGAAGCGGGGTCCTTGGGAAATGTGCTGCATTCAGTCATAGAGTCATAGAGGTCTTTGGCCAGCACATTTGTGCCAGTCAGAAACGACCACCTATCTATTCTAATCCCATTTCCCAGCACTTGGCCCATAGCCTTGTGTGCCTTGGCAACACATGTGCTTCTCAAAATAACTCTTCAATGTTGTGAGTGTGTCTGTCTCTACAGGCAGGAAATTCCAGATTCCCACCACCATCTGGGTGAAGAGATTTTTGTTTTCTCACATCTCCTCTCAATGTGCTGCCCTTTAACTTAAATCGACACCGCACCCTCTCCCCTCCAGGCATTGCTCTATCCATCAAGGGGAAATGTTCCTTCCTGTCTATGCTGTCTATGCTCCTGATGATTGGAAATATCTCATCCATGTCTCCTCTCAATCGCCTCTGCTCCTGTGGAAGAGCACACCAGTCTGTTCGATCGTTTTTCATACCTCCAGGAAAGGGCTATGAACACCGCCAAAACCTGATGGCTATGTCCTGCCACTTCCCTCCTGAACGCCTCCATTGAATCTGTATCCATCATAATCTGAGGCAGTGCACCCAGAGGCAAACAATTCGCTGCAGGATTGACCTTTTCCCATGTCTCCATTGCTTCTTTCACCAAATGTTTAAAATCTATGGAGATGTGTTTGTCATCTGTGGGAACATTATTTATTCATTACCAACTGTGTCTGGGACACCCATGTTTTGTGTACCCATATGACACCAGGTGACACCAAAATGGGAGGTGTAGTGGACAGCGAAGGAGGTCACCTCAGAGTACAATGGGATCTTGATCAGATGGACCAATGGGCTGAGGAGCAGCATTTGGAGCTTAATTTAGATAAATGCGAGGTGCTGCACTTTGAAAAAATAAATCTTAGCAGGACTTATACATTTATTGGTAAGGTCTTAAGGAGTGTTGCTGAACAAAGAGACCTTGGAATGCAGGTTCATACCTCTTTGAATGTAGAGTCACAGGTAGATAGGATAGTGAAGAAGGCGTTTGGTATGCTTTCCTTGATTGGTCAGAATATTGAGTATGAGAGTTGGGAGGTCATGTTGCAGCTGGACAGGACATTGATTCGGCCACTGGTGTAATATTGCGTGCAATTCTGATCTTGTGAAACTTGAAAGCATTCAGAAAAGATTTAAAAGGATGGTGCCAGGGTTGAAGGATTTGAGCTACATGGAGAGGCTGAACAGGAAGGGACTGTTTTCCTGCAATTAACCCCTTTCCTTCAGAACATTACTGCTGAGTGCAGGTCTTAATCGCTCAGTTGGCATGAGAGAGCAGATCATCAAGCAAATGTTATGCCCTCTGACTGATGGTGCTGATTGTTCACATTGTTTCTGTAACTCCTTCCCAGGTATGATCAAAGCAGATGTTGTTGTCACTGCTATTGTAACAGTTTCTCATTGCCCCATTTATCCCAAGAAACAGTCTATTCGAGGGTCATCGCTGCTTCTCTACGTGTGTGACAAGTTATTCTTTTTGATTCGTTCAATGCAGGAGCAGCTGTGAAAGTGGTGAATTTTACATTGGGACACAGGGCTTTCTGATTTTTTTTTGGCTGCACAGTTATCATTGCCTTTGACTGCAGTTTTTCCATTCTCTGACAAGCACCACATTTAGAATCCATTCAGATTGGAATGTTCATAGCGAATTTGTGAAAAAGTTTCAGTTTGATGCAAGAACATGGGATATCCGTTAAGAATGAGTTTCAATATTGCACTTTAAATGAAGCAATAAAAAGCATTTCTTCATTTTACCTGAGCAATAAGTGAATTTATTTATCTTCTTCTTTCAAGTTAATGTGATTGCAATAACAATCCTGGTTCGGGGGAAGTGTGGCCTTTCCAAATGTGTCACTCATTACCTGGTGGCTATGGCTACGGCGGATCTCCTGGTCATTATCTTCGATCTGATACTACGACAAATTCCTATCACATATCGCGATGAGTTTCTTTTCCTACATTATGTCCCCTTGTGCAACATCCACGCGGTTCTGCTTTATGCAGCCACAGACTGCTCTTTCTGGTTCACGGTCACCTTCACCTTTGATCGGTTTGTGGCCATATGTTGCCAAAAGCTGAGAAATAAACATTGCACCAAGAAAACAGCGGGTGTGGTTTTAGGAACAGTGACTGTGCTGAGTTGTTTGAAAAGCATTTTCTGGTATTTCATGTATTACAAGCGATATTGGCTTTCTAATAGTCCATGGTTTTGTCGAGTAAATCCAAATGTACTTGTTTCAGTTGTTTGGACTATTGTTGAATTAATGCATTACATAATAACACCATTCATTCCATTTATTTTGATTCTACTGTTAAACACACTGACTGTCGGAAACATTATCTTAGCGAACAGAACTCGCAGGAGACTCCGGGCTCAGACAACTGGGGACAGTGTTAGTGACCCAGAGATGGGGAGTCGGAGGAAATCCATGATTATGTTATTTATTATATCTGGCAATTTCGTCATGTTATGGGTGGTGTTCATTGCTTATTCCATACTGAAACACTTTGATTACTTGGGATACCCAGTTCCTCTGTGGCCCTTTTGAAGAGTGTCCTGATGTAACTTTGTTTGTGTGTGTTGGGGTGGTTGCTTTCATAGTTCAAGACTTCGTCTGTGTGTGTGGCTTTTCTGCATACCTTTGTGGTGAATTCAGAAAAGCCACATACACAGACCAAGTCCCGAACTATGAAAGCAACCACCCCAACACACACAAATGAAGTTGCATCAGGACATTATTCAAAAGGGCCACAACACACTGCAGCACACCTGGACTACAAAAAGAGGAAGAAGAACACCTATACAAGGTATTCACCAAAAACGGATACCCGCGCAATTTCATCAACAGATGCCTTAGGGAAAGACAATGAAATGAGGACATGCCACAACCCAAAGGACTGGCCACACTCCCATACATCAGGAGCATTTCTGAACTGACAGCCAGACTGCTGCGACCACTAGGACTCATAACAGCACACAAACCAACAGCCACTCTCAGACAACAACTCACCAGAACAAAGGACCCGATAACCAGCATGAGCAAAACCAACGTAGTGTACAAAACCCCATGCAAGGACTGCACAAAACACTACATAGGACAAACAGGAAGACAGCTAACAACCCGCATCCATGAACACCAACTAGCCACGAAATGACATGACCAGCTATCCCTAGTAGCCATACACTCAGATGACAAACAACATGAATTCGATTGGGACAACACCACTATTATAGGGCAGGCCAAACAGAGAACAGCCAGGGAATTCCTAGAGGCATGGCACTCATCCACAAATTCTATCAACAGACACATCGACCTAGACCCTATATACCGGCCACTGCAGCGGACAGCAACTGACAACCGGAAGCGGCAGATTCAAACCAATATAAATGCCGGAGGAATCAGCACAGAAGCACTTCACAGGAGGCTCCCAAGCACTGAAGATGTCACCTAGAAAGGGGATGAAACGTTTGCAACAAAAACTCCCAGCTCGGCAAACAGAACCACAACAACGAGCACCCGAACTACAAATCTTCTCACAAACTTTGAACATCCACACAGAAACCTGCCCTCCCTCAGGGACAAAAACTCCCTGTGTCTGGAAGTGTGCACTGGGCAGAGAATGAGGATTTTAATCTGTCACTAAAGAAAATCCTGGATGTCAGATGAACACAGGACATTCACACAACTGAGTCAGACTCAAGACTCACCTCCCTCCGACACTGAGAGGCTCCTGTATCACACTCCGGATTGGAATTAGACACGGTGTTTTGGAGCAGGACATGGCACATGAGATTAGGACGGCTGTCCGTGTGGATGTTCAGAGCCAGCAATCTAACAGTGAGTCAGAACAGAACAGAGCATCAAACAAAGAAATTGGTGTTGAATATGTGGAGTTCTTCCATTTTTGTTTTGTGTGTGTGTAAGATGGGGAGAGGCGGGCCCAAGTTTCAATCAGCATCTCTCATCAGATTATACCTGCCATTAAATGTTTTGATTGTGATCTCATCGAGGGAGCTTTACTCTGTATCAAACTCAATGCTTTACCTAACCAGGGAGGGAATGATGGGGGCAGGGGAGAAGGAGATTGATTCTGTTTGTAACTCCTTCCCTGGAAGTGTTTGATGGGGATACACTAAAGGGAGCTTTACTGCTGTGGGGTGGCAGGGTGGCTCAGTGTTTGGCACTGCTGCCTCACAGCGCCAGGGACCCGGGTTCGATTCGAACCTCTGGCGACTGTCTGTGTGGAGTTTGCACATTCTCCCTGTGTCTGCGTGGGTTTCCTCCCAGTGGTCCGGTTTCCTCCTACACGCCAAAGGTGCGCAGGTCAGGGTGAAATGGTCATGCTAAATTGCCCACAGTGTTGAGGGATGTTTAGATCAGGTGCATAAGTCAGGGATAATTCCGGATAATAGGGTAGGGGAATGGTTCTGGGTGGGTTACTGTTCGGAGGGTCAGTGTGGACTTGTTGGGCCGGAGGGCCTGTTTCCACACTGTAGGGATTCTTGGAGTCTACCTATACCACACACAGTCCCTGTCCTGAGAGTGTTGATGGGAACAGTGTGCCAGATTTAACCTGAACAACTGATCCATCATCCACTGCTGTTTGTGGAAGAGAGTTCCACACCTCTCCCACCCTTTGTGTGTCAAAGCGCTTCCTAACATCCCTCCTGAATGCTCTGGGCCCACATTCCCAGACTCTGTTCCCTCTCCTTCTAGAATCTCCAACCAGTGGGAATCATTGATCATGATCGATCCTGTCTGGTACTGTTCATATCTTGAAGATATTGATCAGATCATCCCTTAACCTTCTCAGTGCGACAGGAAACCGGCCTCAATCTCTCCTCAGAATGTAATCCCAAGGCCCAAGATCGTTCTTGTAACCCTCCATTCTGCTCCCTCTATGTACTCCAACCTGATAACCACATGATTGCACTGAACCCCATCGAACACAGTTTGCCCATTCACCCAGTCCATCAATCTCCCTGTGTAATTGATGGGACTATCTGGTTGGATCAAGATCTCCCCACACAAACCCCTTTGTACCTAACCCCATCTTTTTGATTAAGTCCCACATAGGAGGTTCGTGAGCAAAATTAGGGTGCATGGTATTGGGGGCAAAGTACTAACTTGAATTGAAAGCTGATAGGAAACAAAGAGTAGTGATAAACGGCTCCATTTCGGAATGGCAGGCAGTGACCAGTGGGATACCGCAGGGATCAGTACTGGGACCACAGCTTTTTACAATATATGTTAATGATATAGAAGATGGTATTAGTAATAACATTAGCAAATTTGCTGATGATACTAAACTGGATGGCAGGGTGAAATGTGATGAGGTTGTTAGGAGATTACAGGGTGACCAGGACAAGTTAGGTGAGTGGTGAGATGCATGGCAGATGCAGTTTAATGTGGATAAATGTATGGAATGTTTGGTGGCAAGAACAGGAAGGCAGATTACTACCTAAATGGAATCAATTTAGCTAAAGGGGCAGTACAGAGAGATCTGAGTGTTCTTGTACACCAGTCAATGAAGGTAAGCATGCAGGTACAGCAGATAGTGAAGATGGCTAATAGCATGCTGGCCTTCATAACAAGAGGGATTGAGTATAGAAGTAAAGAGGTTCTTCTGCAGCTGTACAGGGCCCTGGTGAGACCACACCTGGAGTACTGTGTGCAGTTCTGGTTTCCAAATTTGAGGAAAGACATTTTGGCTATTGAGGGAGTGCAGCATAGGTTCACGAGGTCAATTCCTGGAATGGCAGGATTACATTACACTAAAAGACTGGAGCAACTGGGCTTGTATACCCTTGCGTTTAGAAGACTGAGAGGGGATCTGATTGAGACATATAAGATAATTAAAGGATTGGACACTCTGGAGGCAGGAAACGTTTCCGCTGATGGGTGAGTGCCAAACCAGAGGACACAGCTTAAAAATACGGGGTAGACCATTTAGGACAGAGATGAGGAGAAACTTCTTCACCCAGAGAGTGGTGGCTGTGTGGAAGGCTCTGCCCCAGAGGGCAGTGAAGGCCCAGTCTCTGGATTCATTGAAGAAAGATTTGGACAGAACTCTCAATGATTGTGGAATCAAGGGTTATGGAGATAAAGCAGGAACAGGATACTAATTAAGGATGATCAGCCATGATCATATTGAATGTTGGTACTGGCTCGAAGGGCAGAATGGCCTACTCCTGCACGTATTGTCTATTGTCTAATATTGTCCCTGTCCTGGGAGTATTTGTTGGGACAGTGGAGAGGGAGATTTACCCTGCATTTAACCCCTTGTGTTCCCTGTCCTGGGAGTGTTTGATGGGACAGTGGAGAGGGAGATTTATCCTGCATCTAATCCCTTGTGTTCCCTGTCCTGGGAGTGTTTGATGGGACAGTGGAGAGGGAGATTTACCCTGCATCTAACCCCTTGTGTTCCCTGTCCTGGGAGTGTTTGATGGGA